>NC_086284.1:205476928-205838859 GCF_963924245.1 Chroicocephalus ridibundus
TTCAGTCTGTCTGAATTCCCTGTCCGTCCTGGAGCGCTGCCCTTCCTGCTCTGAAGGAGGACAGGATGGGAAAGCAGCCCGAAGCTCGGCAGTGCTGCCAGCTGCGCTGCTCCTTGCTTTGTCTTATCCAGAGAGTCATCTCAGTCGTAGGAGCACTGAATGAATGAGAGCCTGAAGAAGTATTGTACTCCCTGTCATGGATTCTAGGATCTCAGCAAGTCCATTTCCTAGTGGCTATTTTTCCATTTAAAAGATGGACATGTATTTTATTGTGGAAGGCTTTTATGAATGGAGAAGAAAGGTTTGCAGGTGTGTCCCGATGTTCTAAATGGTTAGGAAAGATTTTACAAGGTTGTGTATTTTTGGTCAGGATTTGTGTATTGAAGAAAAGCATGTTACTAGAGAACAGCTGTGGCACGCAAAACAACAAGCTGAAGGGAACAGAATAAGACAGAGGCCTGCCCTTTTAATCTTTGTGCACCACGGGAGCTGCCTTCAGAATTAGCTGTAAATAAAAACCTGAAACATTTCTTCTGGACAGAATGTGAACAGAGAACAATGTTTTAAACAATCACTTTATGAGAGAGGGCAGATGTGGAGAGGGAGACAAAGGCTATTTTTCACTATGTATGTGAAATTGCAAAATAAAGGAGTGATGTTGCAGAAGGGAAGGAGAGAAGTGATGCTGGTGCAAACCCTGCTGGCCAATGCCACGGTCCCATCTATTCAGTAAGAAACTTGCAACTGCGTTTCTCACTGTTTAGAAGACAGGTCCTTGCTACCTCTCCATCAAATGAGTAAAGCTGATGTTACTTGATGTCCGTTGACCTTGTGAATGACTATTCAGACTCCAGTCATCTGCCATTTGTCGGCAGGTGTCTGTGGTTAATTTTTATCAGCCTTGTAACCCTGGAGGAACTACTCCTCTCGCTCAGCAACTGTCTCCCCTTTTGTATCACAACATAAACATCTACGCTATGTTTATGGGTCATTGTAGAAAAACCTAATACAGACGGCTCGTGCAGAGTGCTGTAATCTCTCAAGCACTGAAATATGCAGACTGAATATTGTAATATTTTAACGAAGTACTTTTAAAATGTATGTATGTGTGCTATTGATTTGCGCTTATTCCCAAAGAAATTCTCTGATGCAGTAAACTGATATAATGGCAAATTTAAACCTCTGGAGTTTGATTCTTCTAGTTAATATTTGCTTTATTGAGCAACAATAAATGAAGACTCTATATGGAAGAAAATGGAATAACGTAGGGCATGCTGTGGTGCTTGGCCACTTGCTTTAAACTCCCCAGGAGTGGGGAGGGTCCCCTGGGGGGGAGTCTGTGACCCTGAGCCCTCCGTGCTCTCTCAGTTGCTGACCAGCTGCTCTAAGTGTCTCCAGTAACTAAAGAAACTCGTGTTTCGGTCTAGAGACGTAGGGGTTTACAGTATATATTCCCTCGGTAACTGTTTCTTATGGTTTTTTTCTGACCTGTAATAGTATTTATGTGCCTTTTAAGAGTTTATTTGAAGTATACAGGCTCTGAGAGATAATTATGATTCTATCTGAAGTGTATCTTTTGCAATAGCAAAATACCTGTGTTCCAAATGCAAAGCAATTAGTGCCACTTTACACAGGAAAGGGAAGGCCATTACCAGCATCTGCATTCAACTGACAAATACGCCTCTCAATACTGCTCAATTAATGTCTTTCAGATTGGAAAAAATAGCAGTGTAGCTTTGTCACAGTCCAGTCCTTCGAGTACATCAAACCCAGTACACAACAGACAAGTAAGTTGCTTTTAAAAAAAGTGTATTTAAGTAGTCTGTAAGTGGTTTTGAAATATTTTATACTGTAAAACCTTAAAATACTATTTCTTTATGAATACAGTTCTTTATAGAAGCTGTCTTTTGGTAAACTAATATTACATTTCTCCTCTCACTTAATTTTTTTTTCCCCAGCTATTTTCCCCTCCGAGATTTATGAATAACAATTTTTGTGCTTGTTTTTCACCATTTTTCACCACCTGTAATAGGCCTCAGTTAGGCTTCTACGCTGCTCGCTGGTTGTTGCTTTGGTGATGCAAACTCAGCAGCAGCAGCAGAAACTGTCTGCGCTGGATCCAGCTGCACTGATCTGGTTTTTCTGTCCAGTTTCCTCTGCTGAGCGCGAGATGGCACAACAGAGTCCCCAAACTGGCATGGAAGGGACAGCGTTTAAAAATAGGCCAGAAGTGAAAGCAGCAAAGGGAGGACAGAAACAGCACAGAGAAGACAGGGCACTTGACTATTCAGAGAAACTAATCTGAAAGCATAACTAAACTAAGCATAATCTGAGTTCTTCGTAGACTGTGAGAAATCCTTAGCGTTCCCGTCATACCTGTTTATCACACAGACTGCTAGTCAGGCAATTATAATTTCTGTAATTCAGCTTTTCTGTGAGAACGGGTGCTTGACCTGTGATCCACCCCTCATCTGTCTGCCAGGCTGATAGACTCGTTTATTTTTTTTAATACGGCCCCTACTGTTTGACTCTCCAAGTTGAGTAGTCCATCAAGAATCCATCATCGAGATCCTTGGCATGAAAAGGTTTCCCACCTCAGCACGGTGTAGTCACAAGTGAACAAAAATTCCAGGGGATTTCTCTGTACAACCAGTCAGTATTTTAGAATTCTGTTACATATTCTGGCTAAATTATACAGGAGTAGTTATTCCAAATGGCTGTGCTGCTTAGTCTCTGCTGTGTAGACACAGCAAAAGAATAGTAATGATTGTAGTAATGATAACCCATAACTGTATCCTCATTAAAAATGTTCCGAATCATTTTGATCATCTTGAGATGCACTGCCAAACAGTAACTTATTTTTCTTTCTCTTGGTGCTGACTGCTAAGCAGTCTTATGTATGGAAGAGCTACTCTGAAGGGAAAAAAGTGGAAAGTTCCTTTATACTTCCAGGGAGTGGTGTTTTCCTGTGTTGAGACGCTGTCATCCAACTGCCAGTAACAAACATGGGATAAAGCTGTTCTGAAGTGCAAAACTGTTTTTGCTTTAACCTCCTGCTCCTGCGTTAGTATAAAATACACACTACCCGAGGAGCAGAGCTTGTTGGGATCTGTTGCCTAGATCCCATGGGGAAAACCTACCAGAACAAAACATTAATTTTGTGGCAGCCTTATGTAAACAGAGGCTATTGCTGATCTTTTCAGCTGCCTGTTTCCATAACTTTATAAAAAATAGAAGTGTTTGCTTGTTTTAAGCCCCACAAGCCCTTTATAGTTAAAAATATGTTTCTGTCAGTTTGGTAAGTTTCTGTCAGTTGACTATGGAGCTCAGAATACAAATACAAATACAAAAGAAAATCAAGATGTATTAAGTTTTATTAAACTTTTTTTTTTTAAACTCATACCACAGGATTTTAGTATTTGGAACCACGAATAATGATTACCTACCTAAGAAATGCTTGTCACTGTCAAAATAAATCTGAGCTCCTTTGTTGACAGTTTTCCTCTGCAATCTAGCAACTGTAGTCTCTGAAGAAAATTTTAGTCTTAAACTGTGCTATAATATTTCTTTATAAAGGTGTTAGTAATTGGGTAACAATAAGTGGATCTGCAAGTATATGCTGTGTCAGTAAAGGTATTACTGGGGGAACCTGAGCTCTCTTGTTTTTAACCTTAGTGGTGTTATAACCATGATAATGAGAGAGTCCAAGTGAAGCAGGGTCTGTAGGCAGAGACAATCTCTGCTATACACTAGGGTTTATAGTTGGAAAAAACAGGCAAGTTTTCACAAATACAAGTCAGAACAACAGACTTCCAGCAACGCGGTTTGAAGTGCAGCTGTCAAGGTACCTGTGAGTATAGAGCAGTTACTCTGGGCTGGCTGCCTCCGCTGTGCTACCTGCTCAGGCAGCCCATCGGGGTCGCCTGCTGGTGCAGAGGGGAGTTAGAAGGGAGGAGATTGTTGTTTCTCAGGAGAAGGGAGAGGGTTCCTTTACTCAACACGGGGTGAGTAACTGGGTGAGGATAAGGCACTCGGGAAATTGCGGCAGACTGTAAAACCAGTCTCGTTTGAACCTGTGATTGGCTGCCTGCTGTCCTGGTGACAAAGCTATAGCTTCCCTGCTCGCTTTCCAAAGGTGTCCGGTCAGAGCCGAGAGGACATGCGGCAGTGCTGTGAAAGTCACCTGCCACCCATAACTGGGCTTTTCTCATTATTGAGTTGTGAGATACAGGTGCCCCATAGTTGTTTTGATTTCACACAAGTAGTTTCTTTTGGTTAGTTGCTACATTTGTTGAAGTACACTGTACTCTTGGGTACTCCTGTGGGGGACCGGTGGCTGCAAGGATAACTGTTGTGGGCCTGTCTCCTCTCTCCCCTCGCATTAAATTCAAGATAAACTCAGATTAACTGTTCTCAATTCATGTTTAATTTGAATGTTGCTGCATCTATTTCAGACCTGAACAGGGGCTTGTATACAGAAAAACGTGCCTGTTTTTCCAAGTACTGTTGCTTTAATAAAAAAATACTACTTTTCCCTACATGACCTACTTGTTTTTTAACAAACATTAATGAAATGGTAGTTCTATAGTCAACGTATTTGTACCTGTTAATACAAATTATGTATTAAAAGCTTGTTTTCTCCAGATTTTATCCTTGTTCTAGGTTTATAACTAACCAAGTGTTTTTGTCTTCATAGTGCTTTTAGGTGCCTGAATGTGTTAACACTTCAAGACCTCAGTATGCGGTGGTTTTTAAATACTGAGTAAACTAGATCATTTTATTAAGGGAAGGTGACAACGTGTATGCTGTGTGGGGATTCCTTGTGCATGAAAACATGCTGTGTAGAGGAAAAGATTCTTCAGAGTTGTCGTCTAATTGCTGCTCTTTATTTGTAATGATACACCAAGCTAATGAACATGAGATTCGCCAAAGCTTACTAAAATCAGACAGTCCCAAAAGGAAATACGCTGTTTATTCAAAGCAGTTCATTTTCTTAAAGGTCTAATGCAATCAGTAAACAGGGACGGAATTTAGTTCAGGCACTTGAAATAAATTCCTGCTTTGAGTTCTGTCAGATGCAGATGTTATTAAAGTATTATATACTGAAAGACATTTTGTGATTTTTGAACCTGGCTCTGGTTTCTCTTTTAGAAGACATCAAACCGGACTGGTAGAATAAGGACTCTTCCATAACAAGGAAAAGGAACCAGCCTATAATCTCTAGGTCTCAGCAGCCCTACTCCACAGGGTTTTTATTTTCTATGTCCTGCAGATGGATTTAACCTTTTATGAATTTGTGGTTTTAAAGAGAATTAAATTTACAGAAAACTGTAATAGCGATTTGTTTAGTTTTTCACTTGTATTTGCCACTGATCTGTGCGTTCTGCTTGGTTATGTTTCATGCCTTTTAAAGCTGTTAGCGTTGCAATGCTCCCTTTGTTTCCTTACCAGAACACAGCGGACATTCCAAAAAAAAAAATCCAAATCATGATTTGAATTTATTTAAAGGATCTCCAAATTTTTTCATTAACTAAAAATTACAGTAATTCTGTATTTAAGCTTGTCCTATGGATAAAAATTGAGTGCATTTCTTAGTAATTTGCAAACAGCTGGGGCACTGCAACTTTAGGGACTAATCCTGACTGGTGCTCTGTACCTACAGCATTTAATAATTTCAGTGGGAATTCTGAGTGTTCAGCCTCTTCCAGGATCAGGCTCTTAAGGAATCTATGCTTCAATCAATGCATAGAGGATTTCTGCACCAAACTGTAATTAATGTTATCAGGGCTCACCGTGTAAAATCCCCGTATCTTGGTGGGTTTCCAGACACTTAAGATCCCAGCACTTGATAACTTCAGTAAACAGTTTGGGTTTGCAAGGGCAGGAGTTGAGCAGATTGGCTTGCATTAATAGAATTGCACTGACAGTGTTTCTTATAGGATTACTGAATAATTTTTTAATAAAATATAGATTTTATAATCAGGAAGCCAATACTAGGTACTGGAACAATAGTACAGAGGAGTTAATTTTTATTTCTACAGTGTTAAAAGTGCACTTATATGCTGGTTTATTTACATCTTGGGGAAAGGCGAGAGACTGCAAATAGGGAGATTATTACTACTTTCTTTTTTAAAAAAAGAAGGCTTAAGGCAAATTTTAAGACTAAAAATGTTTAAGCAATTATAAACAAGGCTAGACCCTTTGAAAAAAGTTTAGAAATATTCTTAAAATAAATTTTTATAGTGTTAATTTTGTAATAATTTATGTTTTGCTATACTTCAGAGCTAACTGACCGGTATAGTTTCAGAAACAGTATGAAACTTAGGAAAGTTTAAGCAATGTTTATATTTTTAAAATGTTCTTTGAATTATGTTTTTATTGTACATTTCTTCAGACTGAAAAATGTGTACATATCTTTGTTATTTTTGCACAATTTTTGTCTTGTTCAGTTTTAGGAGCAGTACTATGTTGATTTTTTTAATTTATTTTGAGTTATAAAACTGCAGGAGTTTAAAAATCTCAGTAACAAAGTCATCCTCTGTAATCAATGAACTGCTATTTCTAGTTGTTGAGGGAAAACAGTGGTTGTGAGATTCAGTGGTTGCTTCTGAGACATAATGCTTATCAACGACTGAAGGAGCAATTTTGTAGTTTTAGGAAGCTTTAGCTCTTTCCATGCATCTTTTAATTGGAAAGCTGGAATATGGAGCCTGTCCTTTGAATGCTGCTTAAATTTTTTTTCAACTGGCTTACACCTGACAGCATTTCAGGAAAGTTAAGCACCAAGTAAAATCCCACAGTGTTCTTTCATCATCAAAGAATCATTATTTAATTATATGTATCAAAAATTTCAGCCTGAAAAGTTAAATGGAAGTAAATATTTGAAAAAAATGGATACAAACTGGACCAGCCTATAATGCATTATTAGTGTAGCATTCACTCAGTAGTTCTTTTTCCTCCCCATTTGCCTGAAAATCTTGTGATTTGTTTCCAGCAATAGAGGCTCAGAAGCTTTGGTTGTTACACATACGCAATGCATAGGCCCGTCAGCCATAAAAAGCGACTTGGATAACTTGTATGCCTTCTTTTGTATTGATGTAACAATTGTAAATAGTGCTGATCGACCTTTGTAGAGAATAGTTTATACAGCATATTCTATTATTGCTGATTCTCAGTGAACTATTGTTTTAAAAAAAGAAGAAAAAAAGAAATTTTTCTATTTACACCTTATATTTTGTTATGCTGTTGACCCATGGCACTTTAACAAAACTCTGTGGGTTTTGCATAGCTGGTCAGTCATGGGATATATTAAATAACTGTTGTTGCACAGAAATGAATTTGCACCTGCTATATTGTGCTTTCCTACTACAGATTTTAGAACCTTTTCCAGAAGACTTTTGAAGAAAGCATGTCCAATCATTCTAAGAAAAAAAAATGCCATACTTGTACAGCCAATTTCTTTTCTACAATCCATATTTTGTAACACTAAGTATTTTCATTCTTTGTCCTGCACCTTTATGTATTAGCAGTATCAAATAGAATCCATTCCATGCTTGTGATAATTGTAAGCAGAATAAATGTCTAAAGTAGGTGTAAATAGTAAATTCTATGGCTTACAGTTTAAAAAAGGAAAAACAGAACAAACATGTATCTGATTGATACTGCCATGGTTCAACACCGGGCCTGGAGATATTCTCTAGTGAGCGATTGTATTTTTTGTTTTTTGCTTTATTATTATTTTTTTTTTGTAACATGGCTTTGTAAATAAAATAATTTATATGTTTGTAAGAAACAGACGGGTTTTGTCATTATTTATCTCTGCAAAGCAAAAATGGTACGTATTGCAAGACTGCCCTTTTTCTTGCCAGAGGCTGAAATAGACGGTGCCGATAGCCAGCACTGAGAATTCAACGGGTAGTTCAAAAGATCTGCCCAGCTCGCTGTACAGGGCTGAATTGCTCTGGGATTATTTTTGGCATTCAGGTCTGAAATATTTCTGTATTTACATGCCAGGACATGTGTGACAATCAGCTACTGAGGTTTTTGCATTGATAAATCATTTTTAAATTCCTTTGCTTGGGTGAATGCATTTTCTCATTCCTTATCAGTGGAAGAATTAACTTTCCTTGAGCTGTTAGATTTAGGAATTCTCACTTCAATGGGCAATACAAATTTATAACCAGTCTTTTTATCAATGTTAATACTAAGAATGCAACTTTTATCTAGGCGTTAAGATTCTTGTTCTGTGTAAAGCCTGTTCCAATTACAAATCAAATGAGTCTTAAATTGTTCAGTGGCTTGTCAGCTCTGCAGAGAGGATTGCAGTTTTTTCTCTCACAGCAAACCTCTTCTGCAAATCTGGGGAAGATGCACATTTTTATGCTGCTTTTATGAAGTATCTGGAAACTCAGCCTTGGAGATACTGCAGGGAAGATGCTCCCAATTATGGTATGATCTTTTTTAAAAGCAAGAAATTTGGACTGCAAATTGTGTTTTTATATGCATACACTCGTAACTGGCAGAGGAGACAGAAAGCTGGCCTGTGTTACAGGAAACAGTCCTCAAAGGAGGGAAATTTTACCTTCTAGGTAAACAGCTTTTTGTGGAACATCTTGCGTGTTCTGATGCATGTAACAAAAGCGAATCCTGACCTTCCTCTTTACTGCACAATTTGTGCCTTGGTCTGAGCTGCTTATATTTTGAAAACTTTTTTTAATCTTGAGTTTATCTTTTCTAGTATAGAAAAACTGAACATTGTGAAGTAACAATAGATACTGAAGTTTCATCTGATGGAGTGGAACCCGTGTATGGCTGAAGAGTGACACTGTTTGTAAGATGCTTTGCTATTTCTAGCAGCCGTTAGAAATTAAAGCTATGGCCAGCAAAGGCCAAAGATCACTAAATTTATTTTCCAAATATGACTGAGTTATTTTTTAGCCCTTGCAGGTTTGTTAAATGATTTACAAGCTGTTCTCTATTCGGAGTTTGTTTTCCCCCACCCTTTTTTTGGTTATGCAACAAGTATTTTGCTTGTAGTAGTACTCTTGTATTATCTAACATGCTCTAAATACCACCAGTTTCAGAGGGAAGCAGATCACACTGTAACTTTTTTATTCATTGCACTGTAGTTTTTATGCTTCTGTTTTTACCACAGAAATATTTATTTTTGAAGAAAGTCATTGCTGTCTGCAACCAGTATCTGTTTTACTCTTCCAAATCTGTCAGGATTCACAATTGGAAGAAATGCCAAATGCTGATTTCAGAAATATTTGGAGGAGATTCATACAAGAGATTCAGACTTTGGAACACAAGAATGTTTATTTCATGCAAATTTTTATGCTATTTTGCTCCTTGAGTACCTCTTGAAAGCTACTACTCAAAACAAGTACAGACCTCCTTTAAAACATACTTTCCTAAGTAGAAGAAAGACAAAGCTGATAATTCAGCACCATGTCCCTGTTTGCTCTTTGACTGGAGAATCCATGGTAGATGATGCATATTCGTGTTCATTTTGTAATGCATCACATATGACACGGGCAGGATTCTTTTGTGTGTGGTTTTCTGTTGTTTATGGCTGACGTGCAGAAACATTTAGATCTAGTCTGTGATCTGCTCTCCCCACAGAAAGGAGAAGGGAAGCTTTGGGGAAGCTGTTTAGGGGCCGCTTGCCAGAAGTAATAATCAGGATCCAGGAAAACTGGGTTTGAGGGTAAGGACACCAGTAGAGATTTGAGACAGTGCGCAACATTCAGCTGCCCCTTTGCAGATGTACCAAACTGGAAAGATTTAGCGCTGAAATTAAATCTGGGTTTGATAAATTTGGAGCAGTTACTAACAAGGTTGATGTGACACCACGAGAGACTGGCTCTTCATAAAAGTTGTTTAGTATGAACGAAGTATATTTACCGAATGCTACAGGTGTAAAGGCCTGTTGGTATAAATACAGATTGCCTGATGAAATCCTGTTGGCAACCCTGTGAGTCCCGTGTCTGTGTCAGCTATTTCCAGCCTGGCCCCTGCTGAGGCACAGCAGGGAATGGGGACAGAGTAAGCATGACTGCAGAAGAGAAACCATCATCCCTTCCCGGTGGCAAATGTACTCAGTGCTGATTTGGAGAGCTGTGTCCCAGGTGAGTAGATGGGTCACTGAAAAAGGATTACTCGGGCTCAACCCTTCAGCCTTTCCCACCAGAGATACAGAATGTATAGGCCTGTAGCCTCAGCTCTGAAGATCCTCTCGACAGCCTATGCGAGAAGCTTTCCCTTCTGGTCAGCTCCACTCTTAAATTGCAACTATTTGCCTTCCTTTTTCTTTAGTTTTCTCTTATTTTGACCCATAATCAGTTGCCGGGGGTTTGTGTTGTGTGGTTTTTTGGGAGGGATGTTGCATGTTGTGAGGTTTTTTTAAGCTTGCCTTCGGTTATTTCTTCCTTGTTAATTCCCTTTAAGATTTGTGTTTTGATTACGTAGCCTGAACACTAATCCCAACACACTGGGCTTGTTGCTTCATTATCAAGGAGACGCCGAGAAGGTGCAGAAAACTGTTTTTCACTTGTGTTATTTTGCAGAGTGTTTCCAAGGCCTACAGCTTCACCCCCTGAGCATGGATGCTTCCCAAGAAAGAAAACGTTCAAAGGGAAATGCTCCATTTGTGCACCTTTCAACCTAGAACAAGCCAAGTGCACGTTTGCTCCTGGAGCAGGTAACAGACTCTGCACTGGGCCTTTCATTCTGAACAGACAATTCTATAATGCCTCCTGTACTTGCCGCAAGAGTATTACAGGACCACTCACTCCCATGACCTCCACTATTCATCTTCCAATCCCAAACTCCTTTCAGCTGAAGTTAAATGCCAATGAATCCTGAAAGATACCAGCTTCTCCATCTCAAGCTTCTGCCCAGGGCCTTTGGGACCAGACTGGCTTTCAAAATCCCTTATGAGACTGCCAAGAAAGGAAAAGGCAAAAAGAAATTGTAGCATGGAGCAAGTGGGTCAGCACTGTAATGAACCTCTGGCTCCAGCTCACCACTTGCCCTGACTTAAGGGGACATAACAGCAGCCTGGCAATACCTATGACGAGGTCACGGGGAGATCAGAGCCAGGGTCTTCAATGCTGCATGGTGAGAGGGTGAGAAACAACGGACATAAGTTGATAAAAGGGAGGTTCAGACTGGATACAAGGAAAAACTTTCCTGCCATGGAGACAGTCAAGCATTAGAACAAGTTGCTTAGAGAGGTAAGGTGCAATCTCTGACTTTTGAGGTGTTCAAACTCAAACCAGATAAAGCTCTGAGCAGCCTGGTCTGACCTCAGAGCTGACCCTGCTTTGAGCAGGAAGCTGGACTACAGACCTCCCGAACTATGATCCAAATGGGAAGAAAGCAATAATGATGATCTAACTCCTCTCTTGAGGACTGATCTTGCAGGGTCATTTTCTTAGAAATGCTCCCTAGGGCCGTCTTAGGGTATTTATTTTCCTAATACCAAACCCTCTTCATTGCTTGGTCTTTATGGTATTTGTTAACCAGCTTTTTTGGTAGCTATAATTCCCACTCAGAGCTTGTGATACCACTTTATCATTGGCCTTTCTCACTCTACTATGTCTTTCCTAGATAGATATTTTGATATTTTGCTGGATTTTTTCCAAATCTCTCCCTGAGATACACCACAGAATTTCCTTTGAATCAATTTACCTGCTTTATTTCTAAGACAGCACAGGACGAGGCAGAGAAACTACTGTCCTCTTTAAGTCTAGTCTTTTTACATTTACAGAACCAAGCACTTCAGATGTTTTCCAAGAATGTTAATCTCTTTTTTTGAACAACCACAAACATCTTTACACTAAGGATGGCTAACTGTGTAACAGACTAGATGGCATCATTTTCTAAATCCATGTACTGGTAATCGGCACATTCTCTATTATAGCACATGCAGTACTGCAGCTTATAAGGAGAGCGTGCCTATTCTTGATACCTGTGGGAAACCACCTACTTTGACATTCACCTTCATCAAATGTTGATGCATCCAGAAGTGTTGGATTTGGTAGAGCAATGCTGACATCAGGAAGCATTCCAAGACCTCTTTCTGGTAATTGTGCTTTTACAGGGTGCTGACTGAAGTGACAACTGTTAGAATAGATCTGTGGACTAATGGTCAAATACAGGAAAAGACTGAGGTTACTCATCAGTAACTTGAGTCTTTCGAGATGCATAATCCCCAGATATTTTTGCATTGCAACTGCATGCCCAGCCTTTCTGTTGTTCAAAATGTCTCTTTTTTGGACTGTGGGTGGGTTGGAGAAGCTAAGTTGATGGAGATGGATCCCTGGTCTCCACCACCCTGTGTAGTGTAAACTCGCTGTACAGACACTGCTAGAATAAAAGCGGTTCTGTAAGACGGCTAAGTCTCCTGATATGAAACTAGCCTTTTTGTGACATATTTTTACTTCTCTTTGACTCTGAAACAGTAAATGGCAGTATTTTTCTAATTCCTGATATTTTATTTTTCTCAAGTATATGATTTTTGATGGCAGGTTTAGCCTTTATTTTGCCATTGACTGGAAAAAAACCAAACAAACAACATTTACAGCTTAGCCTTGTGACTGCAGGTTCTTGTTCTTCTGGAGGGGACTGGGATGGCAATGTGGTGGGAGCACAAGTGATCCAGGCTACTTCTGTACTACATCAAGGACAGTTTCTTGACAAGCTGAGCCTGGCTATGCTAGACGTGCCGCTCGCACGTAAGGAAGAGCTGGCTGAGAACATTGACATTGGTGGCAGCCTTGGCAGCAGTGATTACAAGACAGCAAAGTTTAAGATTTTGAGGTAAGTGAGGAAGAGAAGTAGACAAATTGCAACCCTGGAATTTAGGAGAGCAGACTTTGTCTCTTGCAGACATTTTTTTGGTAGAATCCCCTAGAAAACTGCCCTGAAGGGCCCAGAGGAGCTAGTTGAAGCATGAGAACAGTCCATTCTGATATGCAGGAAGCTGAGTAGACATGGGAGAAGGCCAGCATGGCTGAATGGGAACTCCTGACTGGTACCAAATCCAAAAGGTGAGCACACAGACTGTGGAAGCAGGTGTGGGCTACCCTGGAGGAATAGAGAAACGCTGCCTAGGCATGCTGAAGCAGAACTAGGAAAACCAAAGCTGGAGTTGGCATTAGTGAGGGATGTAAAGGACGCTTTCTGTATGTTAATGTGGAAGGAAGGGTAAGGGAAATGTGGTCCGCACCACATTGGGTGGGTAACCTAGTGACAAAGGACATGGGAACGACTGAGGTACTCTCAGTACTGCCTTTGCTTCAGGTTTTAATTCGAGAGGTCTGGGCTCAGATTTTTGGGCAGAGTCTGGGGAGTGAGGTACTACCCGTGTAAGAGGCAGCCTGAGTTAAGGAGTACTTACACTGGATCTATACCAGTCTATGGGAAAAGCTGGACGCAGTTCAAGCATGCAGGCTGATTTCATCACAAGGCTGCCATCATCCTTGAAAGATCTTGGTGAACAGGCTACAGGGCTTCCAAGGACTGGAAAAAGGCAAATGCCCATTTTCAAGAAAGACCCGGGGAACTGTATGCTGCTCAGCCCAACCTCAATTCCAGGCGGATTATGAAACAAACTCTCCTAGAAGCCATGTCCAGACAACATGGATTTACCAAGGGGAAACCATGCCTAACCAACCTGCTTGCCTTCTGTGATGAAATGACTGCCTTCAGGTACTGACCAGAGAGTACTGAATGTTGTTTACTTTGGGCATAGCAAAACTTTTGACACCATCCACTTTTGTATTCTTCCAATAAATTGAAGAGATATGGATTCAAGGAGTGGACTATGAGGTGGGTGGAAAATGGGCTCGGCAGCAGGGCTCGGAAGGTTGAGGTCAGCCATTTGAAGTCCAGTTGGTTGGTTGTTACTAGTACCATGCCTCAGGGGATAATACTGGGCCAAATAATGCTGAAGGGTTTCATTACCATCCTGGATGTTGCAATGGGTTGCAAGTTCATGGATAGCAAATTGGGAGTAGGGAGGTGATTGATACAGTAAGGGCAGGGCCCCCTTCAGAGGAACCTCAATAGGCTAGAAAATTGGTCTGACAGGAACCTCATTAGCTTCAACAAAGACAAACGCAGGGTCCTACGCCTGGGAGGGAGGCATAACCCCATGTCATTGAACAAGCTGGGGGCTGACTGGCAAGAAAGCAACTTTGCAGGAAAAGGGGCAGGTGGACAAGTTGAACGTGAGTCAGTATCGGGACCTGGGGTGCTGAAATACAACCACAGCTCGAGCTGCGGCAGTAAGACTGTAGGCAGCAACCAGAGGGAACTGATTGTCACCCTCTGTTTTGGCACTTGTGAGACTGCACCTGCAGAACCATGTCCAGTTTAGACTTCCACCATACAAGATGCAGCATGCATACTGAAGTGAGTTCAGTGGAGCACTACCAAGACGATTAGTAGCTGAAGCACGTGACGAATAAGGATATGCTAAAAAAATGTTTTGTTCAGTTTTAAGACCAGAAGATTAAGGGGGGAGAGGGGTCCAAGTGCTGTATGCAGCTACAAGATGGGTGATTGTAGAGAAGTTGGAGACAGACTCTTCCTGGTGATGCACAATAAAATGGCAACAAGCAATAGACTTAAGGTAGTGCAAGGGGAATTTTCATTAGACACAAGGCAAAAATTCTTTGCAATGTAGTTGAGCACTGGAACAGGGACCAAGCAATGTTGTGGAATCTCCATCTTGGAGACAGTAAAAACTTGACTGGACAAGGCCGTGAACAATTTCATCTACACTTTGAAATTAGCCCAGTTTGGAGGGGGTGGGGGATTGACCACATGATCTCCAGAGGTCCACTCCAACCTAAATTATTCTGCCATTCTATACAGGAAATAAAAAAATGGGGGGGCACGGTTCTGGATGTTGAGATAATTAATACCCAGAAGCTTAATATTTCTGCTGTTAATCACTTTCCCTTATAAATGTATAGTGTAAATCCCCTGGTGACTATTTTGGAAGTCCTTGAGGATACACAATGGAAGGGTGCAGCGTAGCTCCTCCAAAGCAGCTACAGAAATGGCAGGACCCAATCCCTACAGCTCCACCCCGTGCTCCCTAACACAGAGCGCTTTCTAATGTCCACGCTGAGGAGCAGGGGCGGGTAAAGCATTAAAGGAGCTGCTACTCAGCAGGTTGACGGTAAGCGTATGGCAGACCTAGGCATGTTTCCCAGCCCTTTTTGCTCCTGTCTCTTCCCACAGCCATAGACTTCAGTCTCCTAACATTCCCATTTGGAAGAACATTTCCATCCGCCTGTTTTCCTCAGCAAGACAAATGTTTGTTCTACAACCAGCTTCATATCTGACCTGCGGTCCCCGTTCCTCTTCATTACAACCCTTAAGACTCCTGGTAGTCTATTTAGTCCTATGTAATTAGATGAAAGGCTTAAGTTATTAATGATATTCTGCAAAAGGCTCAGCTTCTGCCACAACAGGTATTAAGTCTGTCAACCAAATTCAATTTTAAGTAACCAGGACACTTTGAACACATAAAAATAGGGTTGATCCTTGAGTTCTTGATTAAAACTCAATTAGCAGCATCTCTATAATGGAACTAGAAAACTTTGAGATGTTTGTCAAATCCTGGTTTTCTTAGCCACCAGAAGTTCAATTTTTCTTTACAATAGACCAAGTGAGCTTCTCACAAATTGTCCAAAACTGTCATACTTTTAGGATTTGTATACATAGCTGATATATCATTGTATGATCTGAGGATAACAAACTCCCTACATAGCGCATTATCAGTAAACTTTTTTAAGGAAATAAATTGTGCTTTCTCAACAGTGACATTAAATAAAAACAAAAAAAATATTCCTAGTTATAAATCAAATTGGGGTTTGCTCTGCTTAGTGATTTTTGAACCATTCCTCAGAAAAACACACTTCAACCTGTAATTATGGTGTTTATTCTTAAACTTTCAGCCTTCAACTTATGTATTTTATATTGGTTATCTTTATTGACCACTAAAGGAGAAACTTCCTTTGCCAAATGCTGTTTTCCCTGCCCCAAACACTAACTGACTTGCCTTTCTCTCCAGTCCAATATTTTCCATGTCTCTTTTTCTCCTCTGCTGGCCAGTGCAGTGTCTTGTTTGTACTTCTCTGCACTTCAGTCTACACTTTCTCCCATCATTCTTCTTTAGGAAAAACTTAGTGCTTTGCAGGCTCTATTGAAAGACACAGAAAAGTCAAATGCAGGAGTAAGTTCAGTAGTTGTATTCCTTAGGAAAAGGAGGTTTTCATCACTGCCACGTCCCTGTCAAGGGAGGCGACTTATGAACCTACACTTCCTCTAGCCCTAAAGCAGGTAGCGTAATCATTTTAAAATACTGAAGAATACAGGCAGAGCATGGCTGTACAATCTTTGCAATTTGGGATGCTGCCTTTCTCCCACTCATTCTCAAAAAAAAAAAAAAAAAGGTGAATGTCTTGTGATATTTTACTGTCTTGTGATATTTTAGTTTTGGCAAATAGTTAAATGTGGATAGTGCTAGACTTTTCACAGCAATGCCATTTTTTTCTCTTTACTATATGCTTATTTATCATTGTCTATTTTTATTTGATGGCAGATGGTTATGTCTTCGTAGATTTGTTTGAACTTTTTTTTTTTAGTGGGGCACTTTTATTTCGTTCTCCTGCTCACAGTGAGTAGTACAATAAAAATGTTCTTTGATGGCTGCAAACCTATAAAATTATTCAAAAATGTAACCTTTCTTAGTCTTAGTTGCTGATCATTGATTTTGCGTATCATAGCGGTATTGAGCACAGATGCTGCCGTTCCACTAGGTGGCATCTGAGTATTTTGTTATCCCCTCACGTTTACTAAGATTAACCAAGCCCACCTTTAACAAGGTAGTCCAGGTACTGGATGGTGTATGGGAAAAAGCGAAAGGTGTAGTCTGCATTGCCGCATATGGAAGGAAATAGGTCTGAAAGTGGGAAGAGTTGCATAAATGTTACAAACAATAGAGTGTAATTTGCTTTCTCCGTGAATTACTGCACTTGCGGCACAAACCAGTAACTTGGCTGGAAGCGACGATTTTCTGTCGCTTCTAGGGCTAACGCGATGACATCTGGGCAAATTAACTTGTGCTTCCCCCCTCTGCCCACGGCGGCAGGGGCCGTGCAGTCGGTAAAGCCTCGGTAATCCCACTTTACCCCGCTTGACGCCCTGAGCCGACTGACCGAGCGCCCCCCCGCCGCCGGCTCTGGCCAGAGGCTGTTCTCCCTCCCTCCCTCCCTCCCGCCGCGCCCCGCCGCCGTTTCCGCGTGGCGTTGCCTTTCCCGAGGGCTCCCCCTCCGCGTACCAGCGGCTGCCGCTCTCGCCCCCGCTGCTCGCCCGCCGGCTCCCTCAGCGCGGCCCGCCTGGAACACCTCAGGCGGGGTAGGGACGGGTTAACGGCCGTTGCGCGCGGGGCGGGGACAGTTTAACGGCCGTTGCGCGCGGGGCGGGGCGCGCGCGGTCTCCTGGCAACGCGGGATGGCGGCGGGCGAGCGGCAGTGCCGCGACTACCTGGAGCGGCACCGCATCCCCGAGCTGCTCCACCGCCTCGGCGCGCTGCTGCTCTACCACCGACCCGGTGCGGCACCGCAAGGCCGGGCTGGGCCGCTGTGGGGCCTCCCCCGCCGCGAAAAGCAGGGGAATGGCGGGGAAGGGGGTTGTGTGGCCTTCGGTCGCCTGCGGCTGTGGGTAATTTTACTTCGTTGCAGAAAGACCACGCGAGTTCCTGATCCAGGCGCTGGAAAGGGTGAAGGCTGGAAAGCGGGCCGAGGGGGAGTACCCCTACCTCATGGACGAGGCCAACCTGGCCGCCATGTTCCAGCTGCTGGACGTTGTGGGGCAAGGCCACATCACGGCAGCGCAGTACAGGGAAGGTGCGTCTCACCTGAGCGGCAGACCACGCTAAAGGGCTTGTATTTGTTTGCACATGGAATTATTACAATGGTTTCAAAGCCAGGCATACGCGTAGTTTAAAAGCATCCGCACATCTGCCAACACACAACTTGGTAACTTGGAAAGCTGAAAAAAAAAAACTTCATATGTTTAAGTTACGTTTGTTTAAGTTACGTATGTTTACCTTTTATTGTATCTAGGACACATTAAGATGTTAAATTAATCTTTCCAAGACTTGCATAGAAAATTCTTCTTCCCTAACTTTAGCTCTTAAAACTTTGGGACTGAGCACTGAAGATCTGCAGTTTGGAGAGGATGCGAATATCACACTGGATGTATTCAAGGAAGAAGTGTAAGTTTTATTGAAAGATGGGCTGTGGGTTTTTTGAGGGGGGGGGGATATGCACAGGCGATACTTTACTGAGATTTATTTTTTATTTACATAACTATATAATGAAAGGACTTCCTGGTTTAAGCTTAACCCCTTTACTTTGCCTGACCTTGCTGGGCTTGCTGTAACCTGAACCAAACTCCACCACCGCATTTTGCTCCACCTCATTGTCTTCCACCACCTCGGTTCCAGGATCCTCTCAAAGCAGCCCTCTCGGGTTACCCAGCCTCAGCGCAGACTGAGGGTTACCGGGGAGCCCAGGGGTTCAAACGCTCCTCTAGAAATGTGAGAGAGTGAAGAAGTGGTGTCCTCTTTTCCAGAGGCAGCAGCACACCTGTACGTGAAACAAGCTCAAAGCTCAGCATTGTAATAATTTCTCATGGTAAAAGTCTGGTTCAGGGGGCAATTTTTTGGTAACTGTTGCAGTCACTGAAAGGTAACTGCAACTGATCATTCTCATTGCTACTTAACTAAAATTCTTTTTTTTCTGTCTTAGGAAGAAAAAGATGCTGGAGAGCTGGGCTGCGTATTAGTTTGAGCAGTGGTCTGCTATATATATTCAAAATAGGCATCTTGCTCAATTCTTCTGGTTTGTCAACTGATTTTTAGCAGTACTCTCTTTTTCTCACCTCCAACACCCCCCAACCCCCCCGCCCCTGTTTGAACAAGGATAGGATATCCTGAAAAGGATAAATGACAAAAACTTGTTCATGTTTACCCGGCCCTGGAGGGGGATATTTTGAGAATTGCTTTTCTTAATACAATTAGGTGGTTAAAAAAAACAACCCTAGAGATCTCTTTTACACAACTAAAATAGCATTTTCAAGTTTCCTCCTACAGTTTGTAGCTTACAGTAAGGGGCTGTTACTTGTTGGCTCATTACCATTGAATAAAATTAACTTTATGAGTTGAGCTGTTTCTTAAGTTGTTTTTTGAGCTTGTGTTGTGGTGGTTTTTTTTTTAAGGACCAATTTCAGCAAGTTATGACAACTGCCCACAGTTAAAGAAAGGTGGCACTTCCAAGTAAAATGCCATTTTCAAACTTACAACACAGTATTTATGCAATTTTTAAGGAGAAGCTTTAAAAAAAGAGGACTCTGGTACAGCCAAGGAAAAAAAGCCTGAATTAGTATGAATAAAGAAAACAAAGTGACATACTCCTTCATACTCATTCATTCCCTCCTTCTGTGTTCTGCATATACACATTTTAATACACAACATCCATTGCCTGTGAGTTAGAGATGTAAAACATGTGTTTAAGTGAAGGTGGACCAGTGCATAAGGAAGAGTTGTCCATATTGTACAAAGGTGCGTTTCCACTGTAAATATTGCTTAGAATGATGTTACAGCACACAGCACTGACAAGGCAGACATACTCATTAGAGATGAAGAAAGTTTTAGCTTCTAAATGCAACGTCAAAGTGGCCGTGGAAAATAAGATCCGTGCAGTTCAAAACCAAGTCGGGAGCATTTTGGAATTTTTTTGGAACTGTATACAATAAGGCATAAGATTAGATTAAAGCAATTGTCCAGCATACAGTACTGAAAAAAATTAACCTAAGTATATTGCAACATATTAGCTTCACTTTTGTTTGAAATGAGTAATCTAGACCATGTTATGCACCATTTCTGAAGTCTTTATTTTCCTGTATTTGGCCAACTAGCTCTCAAATTGAGAAGAATCTCAACATCCTTTTGAGCTAATTTGTAAACGCCAAGTTCATTTAGTGCTGCTGTTGCAGATGGCTGGTTTGGATTTAACGTTGGTTCATTTTCCGAAGCCGACTGTAGTACATCCTTCAGAAGCAAGGCAGAACCAACATTCAGGTTCAGGATAATGCAGGCTTCTTTTATGCTAGAGGAAAAAGTTGTATGGATCAATATGAGAAGCACCCATGAGATGATACACTTAATTTTGTGCACACAGTGATTAGCAAAAAAGTCTCCATGGACTTCTGAAAAGGATGAGAAGTATTGCACTGAGAAGTACTGCTTCAGATCAAAGCAAATAGTATACTTGTTCTTACTCTCAGCCTTTTCCATTTTGCATGTGTATTCCGTAAGCATCAATATTTTGTCTTCCAGTGCTCAGCCTGGCTTTTGCTTCTCAAGTTTTCCACCAGTATTAAAAACACAGAACAGATTTTACCAGTGAACCTGTCTAGCTTTCCCTAACTACATTTTCCCCTAAGATAATTAGAAAGTTCTTATTCAGTATATTTTACAAGCACAGTTTAACAGACAGTTGCTAGAATCTGAACATTTTCCCTAATTAGTATCATTAGGGAACAAACAAATACCCTGTCTTTGCCACATTGTTTCTAGACTAAATATTTATTCATCTGGACGTTCACTTCTGAAATACCCATAGATCAGAAGGTTGCGCACTTACTGCTTGAAGTAGTTTTCTGGCCTCTTGCAGTAGTGTGAAAACAAAGGGAACAGATTTCTACTCATGTCAAACTGGAGTTGTGCTGCTCCTCCTTCATTGAAATGATTTGCCATAATTATCTACAAAGACAGAGGTGCATCTGCTGTTTAGGACTGTCACCGACACTTACACTGCACTGCACAGGTCACATTTTGCTGATACCTACTTCCTGATATATGTATAAATCCACTTTCTCGGCAAGCATTTGCCAGAAAATTTTGAACAGCGAGTGACACAGCTGCTGTTCCAATTGTAGCAAGCGGTCTCGTAGGGTCAACAACATTGGGCAAGCTGTGCTCGATAAAGACATTACTGCTTGCTCTGCTTGAGATGGTAAAGATAACCACCTGAAAGAAATTATCACACTGAAGTCATTATAATGAAATTATTTATATGACAACTGAAGTTAAAATTATCCTTTAAAAGAATCTTACACATTTACAATGATTCAGAGAGAGCAAGGGAGTTCTCCTTTCCCATTTCAAATCTAAAAGTAACCACAGTCTAATGCTATGTTTAATTTTCATTTAATATTAAACTCATGCTTTAGTTATAAATCTCTGTACATGCCATTCAAAGAAACCCCATCTAATCCAGAAAAATCACAGAGTTGTGTTCCTCTTACGAAGTACAAGAAATTCTACTCTGGAGCAAATATCCAAGAAGCCCTATGAATCTGTGAAGACAGAACAGTCATTACAGGCCATTTTATATTAACTCTTTAATACTACTATGAAGAAAAAAATTATTGTCCAAATAAGAGCAATCCAGAATTCTTCCCAGGATTTTTAAGATAACACCCCCACTGATTGTGGAACTACTTTAGAAAACATAGCATTAAACAAAACATAGTCTTGAAGTAAGCGTTCAGAGAATTTTCCAAAACTTAGTACCCTGTGCCATTCCTATTCAGGAAAATAAAGTTGCCTATTAGTTATTCCTACCTTTATTTACCTCAGTATTTTTAACAGGAAATAATATTGTAATATGGGAGGAGAGTAAGCAGAGAGAATCACCTCTCTTTTTTGTACAGCTTTGCAGCATCTTTGACCTCTCTGAAGACATGATCCACTTGACGAGTCAGCATGTCATGTTTCAGGCGTTCCAGGAGGTTAATCATCTCATCAAAGACAGAGCTCTCCATGGAGGCCAGCTGCCCTAGCTGGAGTTTACTGACGGTGTTACTTTCTGCACAAACCTCCAGCTCGGCCTGCTGTAGCTGCAAGAAGAACTAGAGAAACAAAACCAGACATGAATACTACAAAAAATAATCTTACCATTTGAACTTTTCATCGGATCGGTACTTTTAATAGGCACAGTTCTAGAAAACACACTCCTGACACAGTTATAAACTTAAGATTTTAAAAACACTTTCCTGTCTTTCCTGATTTAGCATGGTGGTTTAATCCCAGTGATGGAACTGATACAGGTTTCAGATACAACAGCAAATACATAATAGGAATAGATATAGAGAAATACTAAAAAGATATTTAAAGATTAACAGCAGAATGCTTAAAAAAACCCCAATTTTGTTCTTTTTAATGTTTGAAAAAGTAAACTAGAATCTTTAATAGTAATTTGTATTAGAAATAATTGTTCATTAAATCATAAATTTACTGGGCTGGTAAATCAAGAAAATGGATCAAATTTAATGTGACATAATGGTAACAACTTGTTGGTTGTGCTTTCGAGCAGGTCAAGACACATAGGTAGAGGCAGCTATACAACACGAAGGCTGCTGCCCTATCAAATCAAGATTATCCTCTGCTAGAGTTATAGTTTCCTGTGAAGACAAAAAGAATTGAGAGGCTGCCCATCTCGCACACAATACCTATTTCTACACACATAGAATCATGTGTAATCATCATGTGTAATAGGTTTTTTTGACCTTTTGTACCAATAATCATAGAAAAGCTGAAACCCTACAGAATAACCATGCTGACACCAGGCTATTATATAGCAAAATAATTAATTCCCAATTCCCAGTTATCAGCGAGCAGCCTTTCTGAGCAGTACCTAAACCATGTCGCAATGCAGACCCCCGGGCTGAATCCATTTAAGCTAACCTGCCACGGGAGTAGTTCATGCATTGTGCACAGGCTACTGCACGCACTTCAACATCAGTGCTGTTAATACTGGCTCAGAGATCTCAAAAAATCAACACACTAATTTTGTACAATACAAAGCATGTAAAAGAGACTACTTTTTTGTCTGTTCAGATTATTCCATCCCCAGGCTCTCCTTGCATTTCCCTAGAAAGTTTATAATTAATATAGCTTAGATCTCAAGCAATAATCCGTCCTTATTTATACATCTTTTATTAAATCTGAATTTGCATCTCATTCTAATTTTTCAGTAATTAATTCTTTTGAATACACTTAGATAAAAAGTGTTGAAAATAAAATATTTGTTATAAAAAACATCCAAAGTTCTTTTTTTGCTTTTTTAAATAAAATAATTACTTACTACATTGTCAGCCCAGTCTGCCAACACTGTTGCTATATAGTTAACAGCATTAAGGATTGCACAGTATCGGAATCCTAAGGAAGCTCTAGTCTCTTCTTTCATTACTTGAGTTAACCGTATCCGGAAATCATCAACTAACTCCTTCTGTAGGCCCAGGAACTGTAGTTTTCTGGAAGCTGTTGGAAGATTCTTATATCTGTCTGGAAAGACATTAATAAAATGTTTTAGGCTTTCCATCACTGAATAAAAGCTTTTCAAAAAGAAACATTACAGTTGTCTTACTACACAACCTTAGGCCTGTGAGAACATCATATAGTATTTAAAACGGCTGACATACTTTAATGATTTCAGGGAAACTACTCAGTGCAAAAGCTAAACATGTAAAGAAACTACATTCTTCCCCCTCCTGATTCCACCAGCATTTTGTATTCTAATACTTTAAGCAAAATGTGATTATATCACACCACCCAGGGCAGCCCCTAAAGCCTGCTCACGCAGAGTAAGATAAAGCCGTTGAACACGCAATTAAGTGTCTCCTGAAAACTTATTTACTCTTATATTCTCTTCCAAGAAAGCAGGTGTTACTTAATAGCTTCTGAATTGCCACACAGTCAAAAGGAACAGTAGGATTTTTTTTATCACTGCATTGTAACAAATTATATTCTCTAAAGTATGAACAAGTTTTAATATGCTAAACATCAAATGTATTTTTTTTAATTATTATTTTGTAAACATGTCACTAGCACAAGATTATTCTTGCTTCAGTGTCCAAAATACAAAATGAACTGTAAAGCTTTTATTAACGTTGCAAAGTTGTGGTATTTGCAGTTTATTTGGTGACTACTGCTGACAATGGATATTTAGTAAAGAACACTGTTAGCTGAAGTTTTTTTACTATTCATTACAAACAAGAGCAACGTGCATAGATTAATAATTACCTGTTATAACTAACAACAGAGTCATAAAAGTTTCAGCGCAGTCTGGGACTTTCATTTCATCTACATCAGTGATATCTTTGTATTGCGATACCCACGCAGCCTCTGATGAAAGCATAGAGTCCATTTTCTGAAGAGCAACTGAGATGTACAAAACTTGTAAATTGTTTGTTTTTAATAAAAAAAAAAATTCTAACAAACCCCCCTCTAATATATATAAACATAAAAGCCTTATCTCTAGTAAGTTAAATTTTACATTTTCAGGTTATAAAAACTACTGATGCCTGGCTTCATATAAAACCAGCTTCAACGTATCTGCATTTGCAATGCCATCAACAGTTACATCACAGTTGATTGAGGGGTTTGTTTTATTTTTTAATAGTTGGCTTGCTCCTTTCCAATATATTTCCTCTAAATTTCTCAAAAGTTAGCACGCTTCCCCTATTTCAATTTAAAGCCCATCCTTGTCTGCACACACATAAATAAAACATTGTCTAAAATGCAGCCTATAGATTCCATACAGCTTAGGGGCAAGATTCCTACAAACTACATAAGCAATATTAGTGTCTAACTACTTTTTAGTCAAAAAAAATCAGAGTATAAAAATACTTATGTCTTACGTAGTAGCCCTGTCCAAGTGACTTATCCTATTTGAGAAGGCTATTTGTGTAAGTATACGCATACTTTCTTTCTGATCGTGCAATACAGAGTCTAACAAAATCTAACGGAAGTCTTACATTTTTTTTCCACCGTTAGCCACCTCTGGAAGCAGGATTCTTCTGAGAGAATGTGCATGCAACTGGGAAAGCTGCTGAGGTAACCATGAACGCTGTATAACTCTCTCTCAAACAGAAGTACCTCATCCACAAGGTGACAAAAGAGCGCATCATCATACAACAGGCACGGAATATCAGCAGCCAGCTTCTCCAAAATCAGCATTACTAGAGCACGAGAGAATTCAAGCTTTTGAAAGAAAAAAGTGAATAAAATGTCAGAGATAGGAAGTATTAACATGTGCAAACAAACTGCTACTAGACTTAAGTCTCACCACATACTTAGTGAAACCAGTGGAAGCGGGCTCATACAAATATCTATCAGAAGTTGACTTACATATTCATATCTATAAAACCATGAAAGCGCTTACACCAGCATTCACTGAAGATCCTGCCTTGTCCAGTATTGGCTGGATTTTGTCATCAAGGAACTTTGCGTGATTTCCAATCCACATAAGTACTTGTGTTAAATACCACTCAGGCTTATTTAAAAAAGAAAAGAAAATATTAAATGCATCCAAACAACTTTTATTCAAGTGCTACTAAAATTTTAAGACAGACTTCTAAAAATACTAGTCTCTTCCCCTGCCTTTTCTTGATCTCAGATCACACAGGTCTTTCACTGTGTTTTACTTAGCTTTGATTTTCATAAAAGCAGTATCAAAAATGTATTTCTGGATTTGAATTATCTTAAATGCACCAATTATTCTGTTTCTTCTTAAGCAAGAGCTCCATTTTTTATCTCCCCCTTCTCTACTGCTGTCTCACTTCCAAGGTCCTCTTCTGCTTCTCATACTTCCTCCTGTTCTTCTGTGTGGTCTTTATTTCTTGGTACAGCAAAAAAGATGCACTCCTAAGAAAACTCTTCCCAGTAGCTCCATTCTTACTGTCATTGTCCCCAACCACAATCCACAGTGGAAGTGGGGTATCTATGGCCTTCTCATTTCAGACTATAACACCTTTAAGCTTTTTCACTTTCCACACCTACAAACATGGGCTGATGAATACTTCTTTCAATGTTAGTCCAAATGGAAGCAGTTCCTGTCCTCCTCACTCCCAATAGCCAAAGAATGTTCTGTTGAACTGCACTCACATTATCCACATTTTGCGTGTCCGTTTCTCATTTCTATATTAATTTTCACTCATCTACTGAATTGCATGACTTTTTTTTTTTTGGACACTCCCTTCTCAACTTGCTAAATCATTGTGAGTGAACTCTGAGCCTGTCCTCTGAAATACTTGTAATCCCTTCGTTATTATTTAAAAAAAACAAAAACAAAAAAAATCAAACAAATTTGAGCAAGACTCTGCTGGAATATCTTTCTGATCTGACACTAGATCACCTGCAAACTTTTCTTCAGAAGATTTTTAGAAAAATAGTTGTTCACCTCTTCCTGTTCACAAGTTTCATCTCCTGAACGTAATTTTCTCGTTTGCTTATGAAATAATTTTTTTCATGTCTAAAAAAAACTCTTCCCCACTAATACACATAACATTATTTTAAAAAGCACTGTAGTAGCAACTACCAAGATTGCAAATATATTTACTTTTACCCAAGACTGTCAACACAAGCACATAGACTTGTGCAACTAAACTGTTAGAAACAGCCCCCAAACTCTGTGCCAGATGTATTACAGCAGCATTAACACACTGAAACCTGTTCCAGTGATAATTCTCAGATAAAAATCCTCAGTCTTTGAAGATAATTCATACAAAAAGCGAGTCAGTTTCCAACTGGTAAACTGGACATCTTTTGTTGTATGTCAATTAAAAAATGTAACCCAGAAAACTAATTATATAACAGTACCTTTAGACTAAACGCATTTTATATACTAACAGCAGAATCCAACGCTTTCACTTACATGACAGCAGCAAAATGCAATACTGAAAATCACAGTCAGAGCTTTGTACAGCTTTTGAGCTTGAGCAATAAGGAACAGTGCAAAATCGTTTGCAAAGAGACAGAGGAAATAAATCAAAGCTTCTGAAATGATGGGAGTCAGTCTAAGGTCGTAGTAACGCTTTCTTAAGGATCTGGGCAAGGGACTAATATCACCTGGCCCAGAAAAAAATGCTTGTGCCTCTGAAAGGTCTCCAGGAGTTATCTTGATGTCTGTCCACACTTAGGTAGGCACAAGAACTGCACAGTTTTGAAGAACCTTAATTTCAGAAAGGAAAGTGTTAAAGCTATACAATTTAAATACAGCAATCTACTGTTGCTTAAAAAAGCAATTAAAAAAAAAAATCAAACTGCTTTCTCCCATACCTTGTTTAAAACATTGGTTTGTTTATTTCCAGTGAAATGATACTTGAATCTTTTCTGAAGAGGATTCAGCATGATCTGTATCGGAAGGATAATAGGTGGCGATGGGGGTAAAGAGTACTTTTCTGGCAATTGCTTAGGTTTGGTTAACAGTTCATCTCTAAGTTTAACAGTCAAGGATGAATTTCAGTGTTGAATTCTCCTGACATCATCATTTTAGTAGAAGAGGTTTATAAAAACAAACATTTTTCAGTTCTACCTCATTGGCTGAAGGCAGTATCATGCAATCAAATTCCTCAAATATGAAGGATAGTCAAAATATTTCAGTTTACAGAATATTTAATACAACCCAAGTTGCTAAGGATTATTTATCCAATGACAATACAAATCACCTAAGTCAGTTTGACTTCGGAAACTCGTATCGTTAAAAAAAAAAAAAACCACAACACAGAAAACGATCATTATTAGTACCAAACAAAGGGGCTGTCCAAGAGACACGCTTATTCGTATTTATTAAAGGAGAATAAAAGACTTAAGAGATTAATAAATTCAATACCTGATTTCCCATTTTCATATAACTGATTTAAGTGACCCAGTCCACCAGAACAAAACTGCTACTAACTCAGAGTTGTGTATCTTCCTGCTCCATGACTAAAAAAAATGAAAAAAAAAAAAAATAATAAAGGCGGCCACACTCTAAGAAAAATTGTTTGGTTGAGCTTTAGCTGTGATTTAATTCACAAAAAAAAGGAACAGGATGGGCAGCAGTGCCTTCTGATTAACCTCAAAAGCAGACTACTATCACCGCACAATGAAAACCCTTCTGTAGTCTCCCCTTTTTGCAAAGTCTCCTTCCAAGACATACATCTTTAGCTTTTTCTCCTTTCCTTCTGAGATGGGACATATTAAAGTGATTAAGGCTGATTTCAA
Organism: Chroicocephalus ridibundus; assembly: GCF_963924245.1. Lineage (NCBI taxonomy): Eukaryota > Metazoa > Chordata > Aves > Charadriiformes > Laridae > Chroicocephalus > Chroicocephalus ridibundus. The sequence continues at coordinate 205,505,067 of NC_086284.1, forward strand.
ATAAGGCTACAAAAGGAAAGTATTATCTGCGTAAAATAAAATACACATCACCATTTACTAACGCAGGTAATTTTGCTGCAACATGTAAGGCCTGATCATCACGAAACTTGAACTGTCAGCTACCAGGAGAGCAATAGATCTGATGACTTGGAGTTACAATGTGCCAAAAAGGAAAACTTTGGCACCTGTTATTTTCTAAACAAAAAAAACCCCAAAAGCATTCTAATATTAATACAAAGTAACATAAATTCAAATTATCGTCTGTCTTTAGGGAGAACAAAATTTTAAATAATTCTCCTTAAGAATGTGCATCTCTGACTTTTATTACTCTTACTAAAATACACCACAACTATTTAAAAGGATACGAGGTTTGCAACTTCAGAAGCTGACAAAACAACATCTCCAAATTGTTGTATACATCAGGAGCACTGGCTGGTACCGCAAGGCCAAACGCCTGAGACTGCGGTGGCCCCACAAATGGCCAGCGGAGCTGGGTTAGTACCTCTTCAAAGTCACTGCAACACAAAATATGCACTTTAACACGAACTTTAACACAAACAATGCACAGACAAGGGAGCGACAGTACATCTCTTACCTCGACAATTTGTCCTTAAGAATTTTATGCCAGAATTTAACAGTGGATCTCACAAAAGCAAGAAGATGAGAACAAGATGACTCCTGAAGTTTAATATCCAGTTCTGCCATGAATGCTAGAGTACTGGCTGCCTCTGTAACATTGTTGGTCATCAGATATTGCTGAATGCTATCACTATAAAATACAAAAAAAGTCAAGGTCAAAAATTCATTAAAGATAACAGGAAATAATCATTTGTATATTGAAAAGTGAAGATAAAACTTCTCAAATCTAAGGCATTTGAATGATGGGACAAACCAGGTTACTAGTCTCAAAACATATATGCAGCACTCAAACCTTACCTTAACTCTTCTATTCGTGAAATCCATTTAAGATAGGCCAGGTGTCGTTCAATCTCTTCTACTTGATTAATCAGTACATCAAGATCCTCCATCCATGGCTGAGCTTTCAGTAAGTGGCTATTGATTGAATCAGATAGAAGAGTTTCTTCCTCTAGAAGCCGACTCAGAGACTTTTTAGAATCTTCTGCATTCTTTAGGGCATTCTGAATTCTTTTAGGGACTTCTGATGAAACTGTAAGTACCTACATTCACAGAGAAGTATTGAGTCTGACATAAAAATACCGCACTATGTAGAGTAGTACCATTTGAGATATTAATACATTGCTTTAATTTAGTTAAATATACTTAGTCAGTCATACAACATATTCAGAAGGGGGGGGGAAATAAAGATGCTTACCTGTTCTTCTAACTGCTTTTTATTTTCAGATAGCTTATCAACAAGGTTGTCTAGCTTCCTCAGAGAACCATAGTCATTTCCGACTTCTCTTTCCACAAATTCAGAAACATAGTACGGGATATCACAATGATCTAGATCTCTAGTGACTTCTTTCTTTCTAACAGCAACAGTTGTCATGTTTTCTTTCTCTGCAATACTAATTATACAATTTCTAATTAGTCACCATTAAGACAGCATAAACAACTATTGATCTACTGAGGACACAAAACTCCATGAAAAGCCGGGCAGTTCAATTTAAATTGAAACTTAAATCAGACATTCAATAAATATACTGCTTTAAGTAATACAACTTGCTGGTGTCAGTCTTAGCTGAGATACAACAGAACCTTGCTTACACATCCACTGGTGTTTATCACACATTAATTACTGAAGAGAAACATGCTTGTTAATTTCTTCATTCTCCAAAAGTGTGAATTTTATTAAAAACAGTTCAATATATATGCAGTTTCTATGTATGTAATATAGAAAACTTGATGAAAAATACTGGAAAAATATTTTTGTAAAATACACAAAAAGATAACAATATCTTTACCTTTTCATACAGCTTAGGATGTTCCAGAGATATCAACTGATGACTGACAGGTTACTAGCAAAGTATCCACTCAGGTCTTGTAATGATTTTAAAGTAAAAGCATCACTGAAATGTTTATAAGGAAACCCACACAGTATAACACAAGAGGCACTTGCTGATCCACGTATTTGGCAGCAGCCAGAGAAAACCAGAGTTGAAACTGAGAGCATGATCATGTACAGTGCAACAAAAGAAGGCAACAATGATGAGTGTAGGGCTAGCTCAATTCTCGACTTTTTCATATCACTTTCAAAACAGTATTTAAAAATTAAATTTATATACCTCTGCTTTATCTACTACAAGCTTTAATTAAGCGAAAACCCCTGTTAAATAGACAAGAGGAAAGAGTGAGAAAATGGTGCAACTGATGAGCCGAAGCTGGAGAAGCAATAGAGAGCACTGGGAAGAACAAACTGGGCGACCATGTGTGTTGCTGAGGAAAAAGTGAACATAGATAAGAGAGTAGTAAAAAGCACCATGCTGTCTGCAGCAATGAAAACAATACCGCAGAAGACTACTAACCAAGAGGTGCTCTTTTATTGCTACAGGAAAAGATCGGGATACAGGAGGAGAGAGGAACAGGACCGTGGGAGCATCCTCCAGCTACCTCCCAGTTCCAGCACGCAGCTCGGCACCCACCTTCACCAGAGGGACAGCCCGTTTCAAGGCGCCTTAGAAAGCTCGGCGGGCCCGGGGAAGCTCTGGGCGAGTCCGCTTGCGGCCCTGGCCAGGCCACCAAGCAGCCCCTTTCCCCGCCAGCCGCTAACGCCTCGGCGAGCACTTCTTCCCCGGCTCCGGGCCCCGCCCCCGAGGCGCCGCTTTCCCTGGACGGCGCCCAGCGAGCGGGCGCAAGGAGTGGAGCTGGGAGTGACGTGCTCACACCGGGCCCGCCGAGGCAGGCCAGCCAGGGCTCCCCCCAGGGAGTCCGCTACCCGCTGGTTCGGGTCCCCACAGCGGCCCTCGGGCCCGGCCGCGCTGACAGGCGAGCTGCTGACAGACCGCGGCGCTCCCTCAGCCGCCGCGTCACCAGCCCCGCGGGCGGCGGATCACGTGGGCGCTGGGCGCATGCGCACGGCCCGTCGCCGTTCCTCCGCCTGCAGCGCGCATGCGCCGGGCCGGCACCGGCCGCTGGGACCCGCCGGCCCCTCACACCGCCCCGGGCGGCCGGCGGCTCGCCTTAGGCAACGCTGGCCTGGGCCGGGCGAGCAGCAGATTCTGTGCGGAAACCGCAGTCCCGCTGGTTGAGGAGCCTCCAGCGCTTGGTGCCGCTCGGGCCGCCGCTTCAGCCGAGGTACTTCACGGGCGGGAGGAGGCTTCCAGACACCGCGGCATCCCACAGCTTCTGCTGACAGGATTTTAGCAACGCAAGCTTTTTATTTGGTTTGGAAACAGGCTGAAAAGTGCCTTTTGAGAACCGTTTTACAATATATTTTTTGCTGCCAGCAATGGATACATGAAATGTGTAAAGGAAGTAGTTACTGATAAACGCTTAGGCTTTCAGGTTAATTTATTGTTAGTACCCATTCTTTGGTACATGTGTTAGTAAAGCAGAAGTCTTTTCTCAATAAAAAGATGAACTAATTAAAACAGCTGTACATCTTTACAGCCCATAGAAAGCCTTGCTAACAGCATCAGCACAAGCGGTACCAGCAAACCCTCCTGCAATACAAGTGTTCAATGGTACCTTAAATTTCGTTGTAATTCATTTTCCTAAGCTGCAATTTAATGTATTTGAAGGGACTTCAAGGTGTGCTGAACTCACAAAAACATTCAGTGCTTGCCGCCCCCAGAAAAAAGGAAGCTAAACATTCTTCCAGGTCTGAAATTATTACAAGCCCATTTCTTAAAGATGCAACCATGTTACAGCCCAAGCAACTTATTCATTAAAAAGCACCAGTCACTAAGATCTATATTATATTTCAGTCACCATCTTGCAAATGACTACTGAAGTTAAATGCTAGCACTAATAAAAACTTAAAAAAATACAAATCTCTTACTACCAATCTTTAAAGATTTGTACAGAACATGTAAATATGAAAACACTTTACATATGTTAAAATCAAATCATTTTTGCAGTTCGTTCAGCGTAACCAGGTAGTATTCAGTTGTGTCTGGTTTTTTATGCTTGTGTCCATTTTCAAAACTTCTCGAATCGCCATGGTAGCATAAGTGGATGGGGGAAGGGAGAACTCCATCTTTAGTGCCCTGAATTTACCATCTATCATAAAGCGTAAGAGGAGACACAAATCAAAAAAAAAAAAAAAAAAAAAAAAAAAAAGAGCTGTTAAGGGCAGTAAGTAATGCTTATTCTGGATGCTATTTAAACTGGACTAAAATTTTCCATGACATACCCTTCCCAACCCATAAAACAAAACCACCATCACCACCCTCCCATTTGCAATCCATTTATCCATTTTATAAATCTTATAATTTATATTTAATTTTATAAAGCAACTTCTTTTTAACATTTTCTCTCAGCAGGGAAGTGGTGTTTTGGGGGTTTTCTTTCAAAACCAAACCAAACTTATGGTTTTTCAAAATGGAATTCCTAGTCTCCCTTCACTTTTTGTGGAAGGTAGAGTCAAAAGACATTGTGACTAGAGTTTTAAAAAAAAAAAAACAATCCATTGAATTCTGTTAAGAATTTGAGTAGTCTCTTATGTTCAGCACAAATAATACATGCTCAAGCACACAGACAAGTGTGGCTTAATTCTATCTTCATGAATACCTACTTCATGCACGTTTATTGCTAAGCATTTACTCGATTTTACAGATGTCTATAAGAAAATGTAACTGTCAATACAGACTGCTGGCAGAATTGCTGGCACTCTTGAGAAATAAGGGTCCTTAATTAGACAGCTAACTTTGGATATCTTTAATACAATTGCTTAACAGTCTAGTTAAATGAAAGCTCTTCCTTAAAAGACCTTTCAATATGTGTCGGTTCAAAGCAATAGACAGACCAAACTTCTATTTTGCAAACATCAGCAGAAAAATCCTTCCTTACCTGTAGGAAGAACTGGTAATGGTTTTCCTTCCAGCTTATCCAAATCCGTAGTAAATAACGGGATTCTGGGATCATCATATGCAACAACCTCCCTTTATAATGTAGATAAGATTTTTTAATTATTATTTTTAGTTATTTAGAATAAAAATTATATATTACTATTTTCTATAAATTGTTATTTTTTGTATAATATTATTTACTATTACTATGCCCATTTGGCAGTTACAACTGAAACGGAATTGATTTTCTAATAAAATAAGGTAAGGCGGCATTTATGGTGCAATAACCGATAAAGCTTTATGTAGAAGACTCGGCTCAGTTTGATCCAAGATTATATAAAAAAAAAAAAATAGTAAGTTAGTGAGAAGTTGCTTTGTGTAACTCATCTGCTTTCTCTAATGGGCTGTCAGGATTTCCAGCTATACAAGAAGTATAGTCTATGAAATTATGGGAAGAACAGCGTCAACTTTAAGAATATTTGGGGGGGGGTGAGGGGCCTTCATTTTGAAAGGGCTTAATTACATATTCTACTTTCTGCCACTCATTGAACAGAAATTCCATATGTAATGACAAGGCTGAAAAAGTAACTGGGAAGCAGATAAGCTTTAAACCATCACTAATTAAAATGAAGTGTAAACATTTGTATTTTTTGTCTCCCTCCTAAACCCTCTATATTTTTTTCTATGCATCAGTGATGAAGTCCTGCGTATTTGTACAGGACACAGTTGCACATTTGTACATTTAAATACCTGTTTAAAAGGTATTTATTCAGTTGCCATACGACAACTAGATTGTATCTCTAACAACAGTGATTTAGTAGGTTTAAGTGATACAAATCTTACTGATTGACAGATAGGTAATTGGAGAGCAACTTTCTCACAGCAAGACTAAAAAAAAAACCTGTTTTTAATATTATCTATCATGGTTTCAACTTAATTATCTGTGAAGTGTACGGGCAAGCCCTTGCAAGGAGTGGAACAACTAGGCAGATGTCTTGACACTCTTACATCACAGAACCAGAGGACCAAGGAAGAAATAAGGCTACGGTTCAACTGCAAAAAAAACCCACGAGGGAAATGCAGAGAGATTCCTCCCTCCCTATGCTTCAATCTACACGTATGTCCTGTGGGTCAATCTAATGGTTCTCATACTTAGTCATCCCACATATACTCTGTGCTGTCAATTCAAGTATAATTTCCTTGATCCTCCTACTTACCAATTGACATTCTGAGGTCGAATGATAATCTTTCTGTAGGCTCCAGAAAGTGAATAATCTCTGATCTTATGCCTCATGTTGTTGATATCGAGATTGTCAGCTACTAGCATTTCCTTGTAGGCCTCGCCAACTGCAAGAGAGGAAAATACTTATTAGGAGAGCAGATAGTGCAGCCTATTGAAACAGCCCATTTTCATGGATCATTCATTCCCTTATATTTACTAGTTTGCAGCATATATGGGATAAATGTTACACAGAAGTTTAAATTACTTATTATGAATCTTATTAAAAAAATGTTTGCTACTACAACCTGATCAGTAGAGGCAGTAACCAAGAAAAAAATCTTAACAAACCAAAATTTCAGCTGAAAACAAAATTTACAAAATATTTTACTGGCATTTCATTGGCATCTCATACATGCTTTCCAGTTATCTGAGTTCACAAGACTAATATCAGGTATACGGAGGAAAAATACAACGGGTCAGACTACCCATTGCTCTATTTTTGAAAAAGCAGCAGAGAGAAATGAGTGAAGGGAGCCCTCTGAAGAAATTAGCCAGTAGGGACCTTTAAGTACACCACCAACAGGAGCAGTAATTCTATTACAGTCTTGTTTCCTTAAATAAGGGTGTGTGCATGCACACCTGGGAAGAGAGGGAAGGCAATGGAAATACAAGAATATACTGCAGCTAAAATGCTGTCTGGCAACCTTTGATTTCTAGTGCATAAACTTCATGCAGTTGGAAATTTTAAACAGGTATAAGTTAGGCTTACTGTGGGCAAATCCCAGTATAAGTACACTGAATGTAAAAAATAGCAGCTTTTCTTTCCAATCTTTTAACTCAAAGTGATTCAGTGCCACCCCTCTTCAAAAACAGATCTTTACCTTCCAAGAGTTTCAGAGATGGGTGATAAATGGGATCCCAGCTCTGGGACTTAGCTCTGACAGGCAGACAGTTTCAAGAGACCTGACTGGCCTTTTAAGGACAGCCACGTACAACAGCAGTTCAACCAAATGTTGAGGAAAACAAGCATGTCTATTGGGAGACTGGTTTGGCTAAGTAGGGAACTCATGCCTAAGCTCATATGTAGGTAAAAGCTAGGGATGGCTACAAAGGAGGAGCACACAAACATTGTCTAGGCACATAGGGATGATGGTGTTAGGAAAGCCAAAGCTCAGCTATGGTTGAAATCAGCAACAGACATCAAGAGCAACAAGAGTCAAAACTGCAACATCAGGAATAAAAGAATACAAGAAGTAAAGCCTGCTGCTAAATGGGGCAGCTGGTCTAGAGACGGGCCTCCTTTGCCTCAGTCTTGACCAGCAAGGTCTCCCAGGGCAAGTCCTTCTCAGGAAAGAGAGGGACTACCAGTAGTGGAAGAAGATACAGGAAGAGAAAGCAGGGTCATGTCATGGTAAGGCTTTTCTCTACCATCTCTGAAAAATTGTGGAGATCTGGGAAGGTCCCAGGTGACTGCAGAAAACCAAGTGTAGCACCCGTCTTCAGAAAGGGCAAGAAGGATGATCTAGAGAATTACAGAACAGTCAGGCTCACTTTGGTCCCTAGGAAAAAACCTGGAGCTAATCCTCCTGGAATACGTTTCTGGGCACACTATGAAAACAATAGCGAGCACGGTTTTACCAAAGGGGGAAAAAGGAAAAGAAACAAAAAGCCCACCAACCTTACTGCCTACTGTGATGCAATTATTACATCTGTGGATGAGGAGAGAGCAGTGACTATTGCCTACCTTGCCTTTAGCAAGGCTGTTGATGTGTTCCCACAGCATCCTTGTATCCAAGGTTAGAACATTACAGTGGGTGGACCGCTAGATGGGTAAAGAACTGTCTGGCTCATTGTCTCAAAGGGTAGTCATTACTGGTTTGAGCTCCACCTAGAAGCTCATTACAAGCTGTCCTGGTTTGAGGTAAAACAGAATGAACTTTCTGTTCAGTAATTTTATTTCTTAGCTAGGCCTCTTCTCACTCTCTGAAATTAACAGCATGTTGTGTCTAAAACGGTTCACTCAGAGTGATGAGACAATTTGTGCTAGGAAGGGTACGCAGAGAGGCTCTTGCTTATACTTATTGCTATAACAACCAAGGTCAGCTTTTTTCGTCATTTGCCCCGTTGGAGGGTCAGAAGCGGAAAAGTGTAGAGGGGTCCCACCTGCAGGGAGGAGCAGACAGGACAGGTGACCCAAAATTGACCGACGGGTATTCCATCCCATCTGCCCCATCCTCAGCATAAAAGCTGAGGGATCAAAGGGTCAACTGCTCTTCTTTCAATGGTTGACGTCCAAGGAGGACCCTGTCTGTTCATCTGCCTTTGATCCCGATCCGTGGGTTCCTGACTCCAGCTCTGGAATCCAGTTCCCACCCGTCACTGAGTCCAGTCTGGGACTTCTCCAGTGCCTGCCGGTGACGTCATCCTGGGAGCTTAATATGGTTCTGTATATACTGTATCCATTTCATTATTTTCCATTTTATTATTAATATTTCATTGAAGTAGTTTAGTTTCTTCTAAACTCGTAAATCTCTTTATCTCTCCTCCTCCCCTCTGTGTACGAGAGGCTGGGGGCGGCGGGGGGAAGCATTGTCGCCAGCCATTGGCCAATTTGGCAAAAACCACGACACAAGCAGAGTTCCTCAAGGAACTGGGATGTGTCCTGGTAAATACATTTATCAGCGTAAGTGGATGAGCTGGAATTCATCCCAACAAGCTTGTGGATGAAATCAAGCTAGGGTGGCAGCTGATATACCCAAAGGCAGGACTGCTATTCAGAGGGACCTCGGCAGGCTAGAAGAATGGGCCAAGAAGAACCTCATGAAATTCAGCAGAGACAAAGTCCTGTACCTGAGAGTAATTACCTCTAATGGTACAGGCTAGGGAGCGACTCTGCTGACAGTCACCTGGGACTCCCAGTGGAAAGGAGAATTAACAGAGTGCCTTGGCAGCAACAAAAGCTAATAGCAACAGAAGCTTAGTCAGAAGCTACTCCAAGAAAAACAATTACTGCCCTTTGCTGGGCATTCATAAGACTGCACTTGGAATAGCGTGTCCAGTACAAAGCGATGCTGATAAACTTGAATGAGTCCAATGGAGGACAACCCCAATGGCCAGGGCTTGTAGAACATGCCCTGTGAGGAGAGTCTGAGAGAACGGGGCTTTTTTAGCTTAGAGAAGACTTAGAGGACAACTTAGAGACTCTTTGTTCTTGAAAGTTTCAGACCTGACAGGACAAAGCCTTGAGCAAGCTGACTTGAATAAAGCACTAACCTTGCTTTGACCAAAGGTTGGACCAGATGGCCTTCTGAGGTCCTGTCCAACCAAAATGATTCTACAACTCTATTCCTTTATAATAACATCATGTTGCATGCAGATAATTATAGACCACTCAACCTATTCCATTAAAAACAATTTACATCCAATGCACTTGACATACAGGAGATGAAAGATATGTTGTTGTTTTTTTTGGTTTGTTTTTTTTTTTTTTTTTTAAATATTTGTTTTGCTCAATATTTAAACAAACGGATCTTTTTCCTAACTTCAGGTGTTTGCTTGGGTTCCAAGTTCTAGAAGTTTGGTTTGTTTTCTAATTTAAAAATTAAATGCATACACTTTTCAACTAACATTTCACCCTTTTTTTCCCCTTGTGCCTCAGTAAAAAATTTCTTGCTTTGGAAAAGCTACTAACTAAAAATAAATCTGAAACAGATTTATGCTAAATGAAACAAACTACAATGCAGACTATTATTATCACAATGGGAGAGGCTGACAGCAATGTATCAGAGCTCTGAAATAGTGCATTTTTTTAATGGTCACCAAGGTTGCATAGATCTAATCTTCCTTTTAAGAACAGGATTAAAGCAGACTTACATTTTCAGACTGAGTATGTCAGTTATCAGTCAGACTTACTTTTATGCTTTGGATAAATAACATCAAATCCAGGCAATGGCATCACTACATCATGGATAGTGTAGTTATCAACATCTCCTTCTTCGATATGAACAGCAGTGGCTACGATCAGGACAGAAAATGAAGAGTTACCAGCATGGATACCTGAGACAGTTAACATTAGCTAAATTTAAAATTAACCACTTGATTCTCAGCCCAGGTAAACGCCAGAGCAAATCCAAGTGAAGAAAGTTTTAACTGAGGGGAGTCTCTGCTTTACAAGATACTAATGCAAACAAAAACTTCTGTGGTTAAAACATTCATCACATACTTCCATAGTCCTCCATAGCTCATCTAGGTTTGAGTTCACTTTTGAGAACAATCAGTCCTTCACAGTCTCTCTTCCCTATCCAGCTATTTGGAAAAACAAGCAAACCAACAGCCCATGGAAGCATATTATGTAACTTCCCATTCCTTGTAAAATTTGACTAAAACTGGCCAATGGATTCAGAAATCACTGAACCAAAATGAGTGAGAGGGAAAAGAGAACATGTATACAGTATCACATAAACAGATATGTGCTTTGTTTTCCTAGGAATCTGAACTACAGAGCCCGGCCGGCTTTTTGTTTGTCTGATTTTACCTCCTTTAAGTGTGAGATCTCCTGGTACAGCTCTAAGCCCGTATTCCTCTATTCTCTTGCTCACCATATTATTCCACACATAACTCTGGTAGCTATGAATATACATTAAACGATTATTTCTTGGTATCTAGAAGTAAATAAAAAAAAAAGTGAAACATTATAAAGTTGTATTTTTAGTTTTTTCTCTGAATCATAACCAAAAAGGCATATATTTGAGATGTTACCTACTCTAGCAAAAGACTAACACAATTTCTTGGTATACAGATTTGGGTTTAGTTCATTATTTGGGAAAAAGGTACGTGAAGAAATAGTGCTTTTATATGTTTGAAATATGCACAAAAAAAAAAATCCTGTGCTTAAATTAAAAAAAAGCTTTTTTAAATTTTTTTCTTCATTCAACAGCTCAAACACATGGGGCTATTACAAAACACTAAATTCACGCTCAGCCTCACGAAATCTTAAGTAAACTCTGCAGATGTGAAAGCACAGTGTTATACTAATTATCTTCTTCACAAACAAGAAATTATTCCTCAGCTCCTACAATAGGCCCAGTAGTTTGCTGGTGATGAGGTATTTTCTCCGAAGACTTGATCTTGATTACAGTACTTGAAAATGACAGCAAACCCACCACCTCTATGCCAAGCTGACTCATTAGCACACTATCAGCTTGATTCATACTTTTAAAGCAAGAGAAAAACTGTGATAATGAACTTTTGCACAATTCTCAGATCTGTCTTATACATGGTTACTAAGTATAACTGTATTGCTTCCAGCGTACCAGAGACTTGTATAAATCGGAAAGCTCATTATGCATACATTAATTACAGATGTCATCAGTTACCATGCAGCACTACTTCAAGCAAAAAGGCTGGATAAACGTAAAGATTTTACACATAACCTTCTACTCATCAAGTATCTATGAGTCTATTCCAAATTCATCATGACACCATCAAAAGAGCGTTTATTCAAATACCCCACACCACTTTTACACTCACTATGCCGAATGCAGAGATTATGTTCTTCATTCCATACTTTAAGAGTCCGCGTAGAAGCTGTCCTTCCACGCACCTTTTTACAGGTAGTTTCTTGAGGGCTGCTGCTGGATCTTTAGTCTTTGCCCATTCTTCTCTGCATTTTACTAAGTATCCCTTTTCAGCTAGAACAAGGATGCAAAATAAAAATATTTTAACTACACATGAAAAAAAACATCCATCTCGCCCTTTGTTAGAACAGTTGAAAAATTCAAGTTTAGTCATGGTAATTACACAGATTAGCAGAATGACAGAATAGTGGAAGGCTCCACGTGGAATCTGAGCAGGCTTGTGTGTAAGTATTCCATCTCTTTCCACTCCTGCTGCAAGAAACTGCACAGCAAGGACAGAGAAGCAGAAAGGCAGAGAGTCTGAGGACTGCTTGTCCATTGCTAAACTGGCTCAAGTTTTACATATGCAAAGCTGTCCTCACAAAACATCCTTTCAAATTAAAAGAATCTAAAAGTGTTTTTCCTGAACATACGATTCTTGGGGGAGGAAGAGACAGAAACCCTTAATGTATCGTTTTTCAGCCCTTACCTCCTGGTCGTGGTTTTAATATCAAATCCATTACTTCATTCCAATTGTTCTGTAGAATAGCTCTAAGATTCAAACAGGGAAGTGTATTAAGAACTGACTAAATACATTTTAAGGAGATTTAGCCAACTTATATAAAAAAAAAAAAGAAGTGTTTAGATTTATGCAATATTAGAAGTAGTGGTATTATGCAAGATACCTGTTGAAGCCAGGCCTGAAACAAGTTCTTTCTTGAATCTAAAATTAAAACTGGCACATGCAATATGCTAGAAAAAAGTTCCCCAAAATACCTTAGAAGTTATAGAGGGATAAAAATAAAATAAAATAAAACAAAACAATAATAAAAGAAGGGGGGGGATGAAAGCAAAACATACCTCCCAATTTGATATGTAGGAACAGCTGTGGTTCCAAATCTTTGCATTCCGTAGTAATTAATGAATCCAATTTCTCTGAGGGAGTGCATTGCTTGCTCTATCTGGTCATCAGTTCCTGTTATGTTTCTAGCATTAAAAAAAAAGTTATAGATATATTATTAAGGGCTTACACTATTTTGTGATCCCCATAATAAAGCTCAACATCAACATTACATATCACATATCAAATTCAACAGAGTCCTGCCAATAGAAGGACTTTTCTTCTTTTTCCTAACACAAGATGCACTGATGTGTCTTATCTATTTAAAGAAAAAAAAAAAAAACAAAAATCTAACAGAACTTCTAAATGCATACTAACATATTACCTGAGAACAACAGTGAAATGGTTTCCTTGCAGTTCTCCTAATTTCAGTGGATGGTTCTTGTAACTGAAATTTCCTAATTTGAAGTTCATCAAACATTTATTCAAATGAGCAAGTCTTTGTGCAGTGATTCTAAAAAGAAATAGACAACAGTGACCAACCTGTGCTTAGAAAAGTAGATAATTACATAAATACAGAAATGCCGGCACTTCAAAACAAAATGCAGCGAGTCCAGTTTCCCCAATTTTCTACTGTTGCCTCTTCAAAGTAGTTTAACGAATAGCTAAAAGAAAAGAACTGGTAATTCTTAAGGCTACTCATACAAGAGAAAATTTATACTGTAACAAAGACTGTTAGTTCTGTCTTTTCACGCCTGTGTTACAGCATGAACTCAAAAAAAGTATGTTGCAATATCGATGTATACTGTATCCCACAAGCTGAATTCTGCTTTATTTGAGTAACTACACCATGAATACCCTCCAGTTAGCACAATCATGAACTCAGAGTTAAGTAATTAGCCACTGGGTAAGCTTAGTGCAGATGAAGTCCAATCTGTCGCTGATATCTGCCATTTTTGTCGCTAGTACTTCTGGAAGCACACCCTGTTCTCTGCATCACTGAGCTGCTCTTTGACACTTCTGCTAAAATTTATCCCAGGGTGGACAAGCTTATCAAGTAGCACGGCCAGCGTACTCGGCTCAGTGTGGGCTGATAAATGGTAACGCCTCCTCTCCTGCACCATCCTCCTCCAAGGCTGCGCAGGGGAGCCAGGCACTGTGTCACTACTGAATAGGCACCGCAAATCAGTAAGTTCCCCCCCAGTCAATGCTTACAACACACCAAAGCTCTTGCACACAACGTTAAATGTGATCACATTAAAAGTAAACGGAGCAGCACCTGAGATGGCTACACCACAAGTCTGGTTAATGATCATCACTTTGCAAACCTGCCCTGCAGCAGTGAGCACCTGGGGCTTCTCACAATTCACAAATTAATAATTGCTTTTATATATGCAAACGTATGCACACGCAAACCACTAGGAGGAAAGATATGAACAATTAAGTAGTGAACACCCTCCTTTTAACAAGGATTTTATCAAATTTCTGGCTCTCAAACCTTGGAATTCCTCACTTGAGTAGCGTGGTTTTCGAAGAGTTGTAAATAGTAGTCCAGGCAGAATATTCCAGCTAGCTAAACAGATATGGTGATATATAACTTCGAGGCATCCATCATTCTCAGTTACAGATGTGACACTAATTTCAGGTGCCCAGAAACCATGTAATTATCTTGGAATATGACAAAATAAATTTATTTTCTCTTAGAAGGTGACTTAAGGGAATAGCTTAAGGCAGGAAAAATTCCTCATCATTTTTTGCCCCTTCTGGCTACTCGCAGATGAGGAACGGCAGTGGTTATGGTTAGCCTTCTTGGGAGCTGTTCAGAGAGTTCAGTTTGAGAAAGAAAATAGGATTCCAGCTGGAGGAAGGCGGAAACTAAAGTCAGGAAGGAAACAGGGCATAATTTTCACTGTGTTATTCTGTTTTTCTGCTGTTGCACAGCAGCCATGCAGCATAAGAGCACACAGGCAATTTGTCGCCCTGCTTCAGCCAAATGCACGTATCCAGCCTATGATTCAGAGCACCACTGACTAAAAATACTAGCAATCACCATGAAATAAAAAAGGATTATAGCATCTTCATTAAGATCAGGACCATTTGTGTCACATTGTCATGGTTTTGGCCGGATTGGCCAATCAGAACAACAGATGGCCCTCCCCCCCCATCTCCTCAGAGAGGAGTGGAAGAGATAAGGAGATTTAGGAGTTTAGAAAAAGAACTGAACTACTTTAATGAAAATAATAATAAATAAGAAAATAGTAAATAATAATAGAATAATAAAAATTAAAGAAAAAAGTATACAATATATACAAAACTGTATCCAGCTCCCAGGATGACGATCGCGTCATCAGCAGACACAGGGAAAGTCCCAGACTGGAGTCAGCGACAGACAGGAGCTGAATTCCAGAACTGGAGTCAGGAATGCTTGGATTGCGATCAAAGGCAGACGAACAGACAGGGTCCTCCTCAGACGTCGGCCATTGAAGAAAAAGCGAGCCAGAGCAGCCTTGCCCCTTTGATCCCTCAGCTTTTATACTGAGCGTGATGCAGATGGGATGGAATACCCTGTTGGTCAGTTTTGGGTCTCCTGTCCCGTCTGCTCCTCCCTGCAGGTGGGACCCCTCTACGCTTCTCCGCTTCCGACCCTCTAACGGGGCAAGCAGCGAAGTGAGCTGCCCTTGGTTGTTATAGCAATAAGGATAAGCAAGAGCCTCTGTGCACACCATTCCTTGGTATAACCAGGTCTTATCACTCAGAGTGAACAGTTTCTGAACAATACGCTGTTAATTTCAGACTTCAGTCAGTTAGAAGAGGCCCAGCTAAAAAGTAAAATTACAAATCAGAAAATTGGTTCTGTTTTACCTCAAACCAGGACACACATGCACTCTAAGTCATCAAGGTATTTAGCGAGATATTCAAGCTATCACAGTAGGAGCGCAAATACTCCAGTATACTTTCACTTACCTAAGAACAGCGATCTCTTGAACTGTTATAGCCCTTTTATCTTTAGTTCCCATGTAGGAAAATATGTTTGGCTTCACTCTTAAAAGCAGCAGAAACAGATATTATGTATATTAAAATAGCCATAGGTCAAACATAATCATCAGCATAATTATGTAGAATTATTAATCTTCTCTATTACAAATAGAAAATATAAATATATTCCCCAGAACTACCCTACAATTTGACGTGACATCTTCTAATCTCATCTATAAGTAATTATATGTAGACAGATTCATTTTTACCACAACTGTGCTTTCAGAATATAAGCTTTGAAGTACTTCTTTACACACATCCACTCAATGCACAAACATGCAACCACTAGTTTCACTAAAAAAAAAAAAACCCACATCCATTTCTTCCTTAAACTTCAAATAACATGTCCGTTTGAATACCATGCATGCACACTATGTGAGAATATGAGAAGATAATTTGAAATTTGATCCTTTTCTTTCCTTGAGAGGAAAATTTCCTTTCCACTTTGTACTCTACAACCTGTGTTACACAGGGAATATTCCCAGTTATTCCAGCTACGGGCACTAGGGGGTAGCAGGATTGTCATTACATACGTTTTTCTGCCAAACTGTGCTCCTACCATTCCGTTCTCAAATACAAATACTAGTAGTATACTGGTTAGAGTCTAGATTACAAACATTTACTTTTGGACAGGAAGGGGGAAGGGAAAAGGAGGGGAGAAGTGGGTAAGTTTCTCTACAAGTAAATCACTGAAGTGACCCAATTTTAAAATAGTCCTTCCTCTGCAATTCACTGTGTTCACATCACGCCTTTGGCAAATCTTTTTGTTGCTGCACTTGATGGAGTGAAAAGAACTAAGCCTGTGTTGCCATGGAGAGATTAATACATGGAACAACAGTTTATCAACTGTAACTGCTTAAGAACTGATCAGCATATTATCACAACAATATCTGACAGGTTCATAACATACTTGCATATATTCACACGCTGGGAGAAAACTGGTTTTTAATTCAGGTTACGCACATCGAGGCTTTGAGCTGCCAAGCCTTTCTCAGATCAGTCAACATCAATTGTGGACCTTTTTCCATTGAAGTAGTAGAGCACAGTCTTTTAAATTTCTTGGGATCATGTTGTTGCATTCTCGCCTCCTTCCAAAACTTACAAGTTTAAAACCTGATATTCTAAAATAACTTACTTTTTAAAAAACAAACAAACAGACAAAAAAAACCCACACTGCAAAACCACACACCGGCTAGAAATTAGGCAATAGTAATTACTCGTGTTGCTCTTACATAATTCTGAAGCATAACATTTACAGCAACATGAAACACGTCGGGGGAGGACTGCACGCTAGCCAGGCTGGCAGAACACAGCCTTACCTTAAAAATTTGGACAGGACATTAATGGCATCCATAGTATCCTTGTTCTCCTTGTACAGTACGAAGTGGCAGTAACTTCCCCTAGATTTTGGCCAAGAGTGTTTTCTTGGATCTTTAAAAACAAAAGGTTAAAAATCCGTAAAGTGTAAGTTTTTAAAATTCAAATAACTTTGCCATTGCAGCTACATTTAAAACAAATATGCAAGAGTCAATTTCTGCTAATTTTCCTCTGCTTTAAAAAAAAAAAAAAGTGAATTACTGACAGGAAAAGCTGCAAAGTACATTGAAAATTCTGTCACCTAGAAAATCTTGAATGAAACAGCAACAGTTCTTTTGTCATGAAATTATCTAAAAATATACCCTAATCGTTCAACTGACATATTACCTGATTGGATTTCTCAAAAACATTATAATTATGCTGACTTTCAGCAATAAAAGCCACTCAGCATTTCACCTAGTGCCATCTGTAATAATAGATGAGGACCACTGGAGCCCTGTTTGTGGAAAGACTACAATTATTATTATTATTATTTATAGTACTAACATATTCTTAATTTCTGTAGGATTTTTTTGTGTGTGTCATGCAAAAGCATGGGCTGTATCTCCACAAAGAAGTAAAAAAAATAAAGTATACTAAAAAAAAAGTATACTCACAAAAAATTAGTATAAGGTGAATTTTTTTAAAAGTCCTACGGGGGCAGGGGAGAGATCTGGCACAACAGAGACACTAACAAATCACTCCAGCCAGATACCGCGCAGTGTTTAGAGAAGGCCAGAGGGCGAGATAACTCCATCTCCTGCAGACTAACAACTGATTTACAATTCTGTACAATTATTCGGCATTTTTCTGGAGAGGGAAGAAAACTGTCAATGCATTTGTCAAGCTTCTGTTGCACACAAAAGCCTCCGGAAGTAAGACTTTCCTTTTATGATCATTCTCTGTTGATGGCACTACAGGGAAGGGGGACTGAGTCTACACAGGTTTAGCAACAGATTTTGAGGTGCTTTGTTCATCAATTCTTTGTTTTGTAAGAACAAAGCTAAGGATTTGTTTTGTTTTAAATAAGAAGTCCCTCATCTCTTGGCAGCCACCAAGCAGACGTTCCTGGTTTTGTACAAAAAAAGGTTTAAGCGTCTTTCGTAACAGCAAAAGCTAACTGAAAAAGCCAGCCCTATTCCAGTACATAAACGCCAATGCAGGAAGGAAGTTCTTGGGAAATTTTGCTCTTTTTCTTCACGTTAGTTTAATAAAGCCCACATATCCCCCACAGACAGCAAATGTTTAACTTTCAGGAAAGTTTCTGGTAAAAGAGAATTCTTCCTACTTTTTTTGAGAAGCTGCCATCCATACACACACTTCCACAAAAACAATTTTGGATGTTACAGTATAAAATACTAAACACTTAGTTTTTAGTCACTTAAAAATTACAGCAATACTTGACCTGTACCATCAGTTTCTAAGCAAAGCCCCTGCTATGGAGTTTCCTAGGACCTAAACTGAGCAGTATGGTCCAAAGCCTGTTAGAAGACCTCAAGCTCCTGCTGGTCTCCCTTCTGAGCCACCACTGCTCTTAAACACAGTCAATGAAACTCTGAATAAAGCTTGAAGAGCAAGGTCCTTCATTACGAACTCCGTAATTAGAAGGCAAGAGAGGAAGATGGAGCGTGATAGACAAGGAAAGTCTTCTCCAGCTGGAATCGTTCTTTAAATTTAACTAATTCATCTTGCACACAGTAATTTCAACACCCTTCACAAAGTGAGCCGCAATCTGGGCTAGACTAAAAAGGACTCTATAGATACTATATATACCAACGGGCTCCTCATGCTTTGGGCATCACAGCCATGTGCCTATTCCTCACCCAATACTTCAAACTATTCAACTGTGTAGATGGACCAGAGGGACAGTTTGCAGTCCTTACTGCTATGTTTCAGAGTCAGGTTACATTTTTGACAGTAAAATCGTATTTCCAAGCCCCTTTTCCAAACCTTTTGCTACAACTCAAGGGCTGGAAGCCCTTTTTTAATACCAGGATGTATGAGATATACTTTTAAAGTTGTCTAAATACAGATAGTGGTGTCTGAAATACAAGGCTGAAGGACAAAGACCTGGCTTAATGAAATCAATGGAAAAATTACCATAGATGTCAAACAGTATTGTCAAAACTGGTAATTCACATCATTTATTACAGACAGGCTTCCTCTGCACTGAATGACTACTGCCTATACTGCACTAAGAAGAAGAGGCAGCACAAGCCCAATTCTTGGTTCTTTCAGGGAATTTTAAGCATTACTTATGTGTAGGGTTTTTTAAAGAATTAATTGTCACTAGTTTGGCCAGTTGTTTCGCTATTTAGGAGGTCATAATGGTTGGCATTTCATTTTGTTAGCATGAAATGTCAACATCTCTTACCTGTTGCAGTTCTGACCTCTGTCCCAATGCATAGCATAAAGAGCACAAGAGAGTAGCATTTAATTTTTAGACTGTCGAAGGGTTTTTAGAGGTGAACATGCAGGTTTATGGTTATGGGATTGTTTATGCTTTAGGGAGCATCCAACAGTTAGGTGGTGGATGACAGCAATTTAGACAGTTATGCAATGGAATCGTGCAGAGGCAAACAGTGAACATATGGAAAGCTTCAATTGGAGATGCAACAAACTTCATTTGTGGACAACGATGAAACAGCAGTTTACTGACAATTTAGTAAGGCGGTATTTTAAGTATTTTGGGTGTAAACTTACTATAGACAGAAAGCACCTTCTAATTTCAGATTTTAGGATTTGGTAACCTTTTACGTTATCAACAAAAGTCATCAGGTATCACAGCTAATATTCAAATATTCTACACTTTGAGATGTTTCTTGCCTGGGGAACCCACTCAGGACTAAGATGTGTTCATGGCTATATAAATACGAAAGAAAAATATAATCCTGACTCTTGCACTCTTAAATCCGACATTCATAAGCATTTACACACACTCACTGAAGCTGCACACGTTTCCACCAACGTGCACAGGTGTTTGTAGAACCACAATTTAGTAATCCAGGTTTAAATACATGGTGCTGCCCTGCATCACAAGATGGTGCTCCAGATAATGTTTGAAACCTAGAGACACATAACTAAGTTCTTTTCAGCATATTTCAAATATTTAAATTCTTTTACACAGTATCTCTTAAATCAGACTGGTCAGCTTAATAACAACCACTTGACTGTAACAATGGTTAAAGAATAGAAGCAGCAGAAGACAAAGGTGGAGGTAAAACCATTACAAACCAACAGAAGACAAAACTGGCTGAGGAGAATTTTGTGCTGGTAAGTATACATACTCCATGCATAAAGCATGCAAACATACAAGTTTTCTGAACATGGTTAAACAAGATACATAACACATTATAACTGTACCAATAAAAGTACAACATTCCCATATTTGCTTAGAACAAACCTTAAAAAATAATAAATAAATTGAATGTGGAGATAGTGTTATTTCCATTTTTATATTATCTCCTTATCCTTTCTCCATCTCCTTCATCTTTAAGGAAATAAAAGGGCTAGGTTTACATATTGTCATTTGTAGTAGGATGAAGTGTCATAGGAAAGCAATCAGTTTAAGCCAAACCAAACCTTAATACCTTTCTTAAATGTGCAACATTCTGCATGCAGACAATCCTCTACTTACAGTAGCTACTGTAGTAGCTACTTACAGTAGCAACAAGTTTGTAGTAACATTAAAAAATGTAGACCAAAACTGTATTTGGCAAGATTAAGGTGGATAATACTTCATTTTGAAAATTCTTCATTACTTTGATTATTCCAGAATAGTAACTGTGATTTATAATGAATAAGGACAAATTTCTGCAAATATAAATAGCTTTGGAAGCAGAAGCAGCCTTTAAGATCATGGCAAATATATTATGTTTATACAAATCTATAACTCTGAGAAGAAAAAAGGTGCTTGTCTCTGTTCCAGTCATTGAGAATTTTGTCATGGATTCTCAAACAGCCAAGATTACACTGACTGTCAATGTAATGTATGCATTTCAGCTCTTACTTCCACAATGCACACATCCAGGTAAGTTCGTGAAAGCTAAGTTCAAACAATACTGACAATAAAGTCCCTATTTTGCCTATACCCACTGAATAGCAAAAGATCCTCTCCCTTCTAACATGTTTCTGTTTGATGAATGATTTGAAAAAAAAAAAACCCAAGTAGTAATTTAAATTAGGTACTCCTGTGTTCCCAGTAGTTTTAGATGCACAGCATCAGTTGCAAAGAAGAAAAAGCAAAGCCAGACTACATTAGGAGGTACGCTCTACCTGAAGTACTTACTAACGATTTTTATTTTGGGGATAATTTCAGCATTTACTTTACCCAACTGCTGTGACACTGAAACTCACTTGCCAGTGCTTTTTTCCCAGCAGCATGATAAGCAATAATGTATTTTTTTCCATCTCGATCTTCTGTTTTAGTCTCCAGTCCAGGAAACAAGGACTTCACAGCCTGATGGATAACTGTTCTTTTTTCTTTGGTGTCTTCAATTACCTGTGTTAATACATGCACATGCAGAAACCAAATAAAGCAACACTAAAGGGGAGGGATTTTCTCAGAGTTAAATTTTGCAGGCTTAAAGAAAACCTACCAAATCACACTAAAGTAACAAATAGGTATACTTTTAAAAGTCTGGCCTACTCATTAAAATTAGCTTGAAAAACAATAAAGAACTCTGCTATAAATCCCAGACTGAACACTCATAAAAGACAATTCTCAAGATTTATTTTTCTCTTCTGTGCCTACTAAGATTTCCCCTTCTACTGAAAACTCTAGCAAAACTAAGTTTTTCTATATGCATTAAAGGAAAAAAAAGGCTAGATAAGATTATTTAATGTGTGAATGCTTATTTGAAATTACCAGATTTAATCCTACTCATCTCTTTGTCCCAAATTTAGCTCAACAGTTATTCTTCTAATATACAGAATATTTTGATGTTTAAAAATACCAAGTTTTAATTTCATTTTGTACCTTCTTATTTTTCTTGTTACAGAAGAGCATATTTATCTTCTTTTCTATTAAATCACTAAACACTGACCTTGAAAATAGTCCTTCATCAGGATGGATGTTTTATTTAATCCTTCTTATATAATTATCCTATAAATTACTACTAGACAGAAAACAAAAATACTGCAAGAAAATTTTAACATGACAGAAATTAAGATGTGTATGTGAATTCATGTGTACAGTACCACTGAAATCAAAATGGCAACTCACGGTCATGAATTTTGAGTGTATCTGTAAGGCTTTACAGAATTGAACACTAAACTGGAAACATTCTGGTATTACCCGCTGCATCATGCTCAAACTGCTCTTACACCTTACGTGCACAAGAAAACACATACCTTCTACTCACTCACTCTCTCATCCTCCTCCCTCCCCCAAACTTCATATCATTTAATAATTTTACCTCTATGGCAACACTAGTTTCCTTATTCTTAAGAAGCTGGAGCTCCTCTAAACGCTGCTTGTCTTCATCTGACAAAACTGTAAACGTTTCTTCTGATGGGTCCTAATACATATTTGAGGGGGGGGGGAAAGACAGAACAACCAATAACCCTCATGGAACAACTTTCAGCTTTTTTAATGTTTTTGCTTAAGGAGCATAGCCATTACCAAATCTTTACCTCAAAATTTACCTCATCATCCACTGGAACAGAAAAGTCATCTAAATGGCTCACACGTCCATCTTTGCCTATTTCATGAACAACAAAGTCCGAGTATCTGATAGGAAGAAACACCCATTAAAATTGTAATAAAAAAATAGAAATCCCAAATCACATAAAGTCCTTTCCCACAAAGCTGTTTCTTATCAGAATTCATTCAGGAATTCTGAATTCAATTAATTTAATTCACGTAAAAAACCCTCCAACCATGAGAAAGCTGTACCTGTTCTCACCCCTCAGAAGGATACCATGAGAACACAGAAGGAAGCCTGTCATATCTCAACACAGCAGACTTCTTTGCAGATAACCAAACACCTGCTGTAGTTATACTGAGTCATTTTCTCACTAGCTTGCAGAGATTAGTAATGCGTATCCTCAATCCCAGTCATTACTGACAATTAAGAATCTACTGCTTTGCTACGAGGTGAACACAAATACATTAACTCTGTCACTTCAAATAACCTGCAGAATGAAGTGCCTGTGAATCACTCTTTAAGGAAAGGGGACAAATTCAGCTCTGTTACATACATTCAGTTACAGAGAACACCTTTCAAGTAAACAGTTATTCTGCATATTCTGTGATAGCAATGAAGAATTCGACTGTGACGCTTTTGATCAAGTCATTATGTCCAATAATAAAAACACCCTGACCTTAACAGAACACAGACAGTCTATGTTGCAATTGCTAAATGATTTTTAAGTAGCATCCACTTGTAAAGGAAAAAAAAAAAAAAAAAAAAAAAAATTGTAGTCTATGAATGTTGAAAGATGAAGGAAACTTCACCAAAACTTTCTATTGCGGTTCCCCCAAGCCCCTGTTTGCCATACATCATATTGGTAGAACACCTTCCTGAGCAGCATTGTGTCCTCTCTCTTATTATCTGTAGCTGTCTAGACATGCTAGTGGCTGCCACCACCAAACACCAGGAGTAAATTAATGACAGGTGTTATAAAATAGGATCAAAGAAAAACCATGAGCCCACGAATGTTTCTACCTCCCAGTTACCTCTGGCCACCTCGGCTCAAAACTGGCAGATTTCACAGAAGGAGGTCCAGCACAGACTGTGTTCCCCAGTAAAGGATTATGGCAGCTGCTTAATGCTGCATATAAGGATTAAATACATACATAATATGTACTTAATATCACTTTTTTTTCCTATTATGTACATAATATCACTTTATTATGTAAAACGATCTATAGGTGAAGCCAGTACTTAAAAACAGGGACAATTTGGTGTGTAAACGAAGCATCCTTAACTGCTTTGGTACGTCAGGGCAACAATGACTCTCACTTCAGTGAGTTTTTGTATTTGGCTTCTGTTTTATTCAGAGATGTTATTTAATTAAAAAAAAAACCTAGAAGTTTCATTAAAAAAAGCTACTAAAACCCAAACATCTTATTAAATACGTAGTGTAAAATTCCACATCCTGGGTTATAACATTTCCTTTTATGTTTTGTAAATGACATTACAACCGATCAGACTACAATTTAAAGCCTAATGAACCATCTGACAATAAACACGTTTAAAGACATTAGCACAAAAAATTCAGGGAAAGGAAAAGGAGAAGCAAAGAGGGATGGTTTCGATACCATTCTCCAGCGCATCTTGTATTACCACTGAAGAGCAGTACAAAAGATGGATGTACTGCATAAGGTTTTAAGCTGTATGCTGCTGCCAGACAGAAAGACAAACGGCCAAAGGTCAGGGTAATCATGTATTTCTACCCATACACAGCTTCTTTCTTCAGAGCTCCATTTGACAGGAAAGAAGAGGAAAAATAAAAGCAAAACACAACAACCTAGAAAAGTCCCAAATTAAACCGTTCTTTCAGTCTCAGCACTAGGAAAAGAAAGTCATGAACCTCCCAAGTGGCTGCACATAATCCAGTTGCATCCTCGAGTCAGAAAACCAAAACGGAGAACTGCTTAACACAAGGAATTAATATATACATAACAAGATAAAGAATTACCTCTCTTTTAAGATTCCAGAAAACCCTTTATGAGAGCTAACGAACTTAGTTATGCCAACATCGCTTTCTGTCAGTCCATGCTTCATCATGTCTGCAAAGCTCTCTGGATCTCCATCTTCATCACTGTCGTCTAGTTCCTCGTCTTCCTGCTCCTCACTTTCCTCATGGGGGATTATTTCATTTTTCGTGTCCTCAAGCAGAGATTTGTCAGGTTGTTCTGTTACAGTCTCAATGCTCTGCCCAGAGTCGTTCCCTGTCTCTGACTTCTCTGAGGTCTTCTGTCTTTTAATTTCATCTGCATTAGCCACATCATCCTCAGAGTGAGGACGTTTCAAGGATAGACTATTCATTTCTACAGTTTCCATGTTTAAGGCACAGTGTAGGATAGAAAGCCCTGAGGAACAAGAATGGCTTACTTCCCGTCTGCTTAAGAGCAGTATCAATACATAGTCTCTTCACTCCAAGGACTCTGTGCCCTGCAACAGTTCAGGAAAACCATGTAACTTTCTGCATTTTAAAGTTCAACATCAAGTAAAGATTTTTGTATAGGTAGAAACAATATGTATTTGGGAAGAGAGAAGGGAGTTATTAAGGGGACTTAATACCCACCCAAGGCGGCATGCATGTTAGGCTACAGAAGAGCAGGATTCAATACTACACCAAACATTTACCACCATCATCACTCTTGCCAACTCTTACCACAGCTGCATTCAGCCCTGCGCACACAGGCTCTACTGTCGATAGCTATTTAGTGTATAAGAAACTTTTTGTTCCCAAGCCTTCTGTTAAACATGACCACTCTCGACTATTCCTTGTTCTACCAAGATTCCAACTTGCAAGGATTGAGAGCAGATGGTTCAATTCCCCCGAACCTGAAATCTCATCTCTTCCTTTTGTACCTTCATCTTTTCTAACACATACAAGCCCACACAAGACTCAAAGCGGCAGCAATTCAGACCAAAAGATAAGAGGGATGAGATAACAAAATCATTGAATGAGTGTGACAAACAAAACAACAAAAATTTCAGGAAGGGAAACGATCTCCAAGAACAACACGAGTACTCACGCTGGCGGAGCAGAGCTCTGACTCTTCCCTGGCAACTTCAGCTGCAACCTTTGTGTCAGCAGAACCAGTACCTTCAGATCTGAAAAACAGAGGAAAACTAACTCTTTGAGAAAGTTTTAGGCAAAAAAAAAAACTTGCTATGAAAACATCTGATCATTACAGAAACAGGCCACCTCTGAACCCAGGCCTCAGCAGTTGTATAAGAGCAGGCACAACTGCTTTAGAAACACTTGAAATGTTTTGCTCAAACGAAGAACTGAAAGCGGATGCTAGAAAAAAGAATGGACAGAAGGGAAATAAGGAGACACTTACAAAAAAAGTGTATGTGATGCCTGAAGAGAAGAGTGACAGAACACATGCAGAAGAAAGAGAACAATTAGCAAATTAATGTACCTTCAAGCAGAAAGCACCAATTTCAGTTTGCCCTCAAATAAAAATGAAAGTACATAAAATCCTTCTTTAAAAAGAAAAAAAAAATCATAGGCAAGAGAAGCAATTTACCAGCATTTCCAGATTCTTCTTCTGTGTTCTCAAATTTACAGAGCGTGGGTTATAAAGCACTGTTGTGGAAAAGGCCTCCAGACAGCTTGTGAATGTTTTCACATGGCGAACAGAACACCACACAGCACAGCAAAAGCCTCTAAGACACCTGACAAAGAAGGTAACAAGACAAGTCTCGTGTTTCTAAAATAAAATACTTTTAAAATAAAATGTAATACTTAGTTACTCAATGACCCAAACTGTTAGAATAATTCAATGTTGGCTACAAATACTCCAAAGTTGCCAGACAGGGCCTATTCTCACAGCAGAGGAATGACTCACATACAACAAAGTACTATCCTGTGCCAAATGGTGGCCATCACCTGGAAAAATTTCTGCAAGATAATTACTTGACGGAGCAAGCTGAAGTGAGTGGGGCACACGCTGTCTCACTTGTGCAGAATTGTGAAAGGTGCCTCTTATTTTTTTGACAGCTGCTCAACCATCTTGGTCCTTTTACTAGCAAACAGGTGTTTCCATAAAAGCCCAAATCTGCATAAACAGCAACCCTGCAGCAATTTAAACAGAGACCATCTTTTAGCAGAGACTGGATTTACTTCTTCAAATAAAGGGCTTGATTCTTCCCAGCAAGAAATGCTGCGTGATTACTTCTGGCGAGGTACCTGTCAGGCAGGCACACAGGCTACTTCCTACTTAGAAGAATAAATAAAAGAGCAGGAGCACGGGTAAGAAGCTGGTTTCTCATGAGACGAGGTAGATCGGATTACGAAGGCGACCGAGGAGAGGGCACGATGATACAGCAGCGCCCGAAGGCAGCCCCCCCGGACGGGGGCAGGAGGCAGCGGGGAACCCGCCCGGCAGCGGGGAGCCTCTGCCGGCCATGGGGCCCGGGAAGGCGGCAGCGGCTCGGCCCCTACGCGGCGATGTCGGGCCGGGCAGCCGCGGCAAGCAGCGCTCCGGGAGGGCCGGGTCGGGGCAGCGGCGGCGGATCCCGCGGCCCGGCTCTGCCGCTGCCAGCCCCGAGGCTGCCCGGGGCAGGGCGAGAGGGGCTGGGGCAGGCGGGAGGACGGGGAAGGGCGGGAGAGAAGGGCTGCCCCTGGGGTTCCGGCACCACGCGGCCGCCGCCAGAGCCCCGCAGCGGGCCGGGGAAAGCCCGGCGCAAGCGTGGGGGAAAGTTGCGCTAAGGCCGAGCCCGCCCCCCCGGCCGCCCGGGCTGGGAGCGGGAGCTGGGAGCCGGCCCCACCGCGGAGGCCGCGGCTCCCACCCGCCGAGGAGCTCGGGGCGGCCGCGGCTGCCGGGGGAGGGCGCGCCTCCGCCCGCCGCCAGGCAGGAGCCGGGGAGGGGGGTGCCACTTACCCGCACGCCGGCACGGGAGGACGGGCCAGGCGCCAGCGCCGCGGGGAAGGAGGCGGAGACGGCGGCGGGAGCGAGCGGCGCGGGCCCGCCCCGGCTCCGCGTGTGCGGAGGCGGCCTCCTGCCTGCGCCCGCCCCCGGCCGGCCCCGCCGCCGCAGGGGCCCGGCCCAGCGCGGCCCGGCCGGCGGGCAGCTCTCCAGACCGACCGACCGCCGCGGCCATCTGCCGGTGGCAGCGCCTCCGCGCCCCGGCCCTACCCCTACCCTCGCAGGGCCGCTGCTTTGCGGTGCGGGGCTCGGCCGCGCCTCCCTGGAGGGAAAACCGGCGAAGAGACCCCGGCTCTGCCCGCCGGGTTGGGTCCTAAGGTGGAAGGAGAGAAGTGCTATTAGCAGGGCGCCTTAGCGACGGCGTAATCGTGTTTTATTAAAGAGTTCTGCAGGCCGGGCCAGGCGCGGGAGGGTGCGGGAGCGGCGGCCCCGGCTGGTTCCAGCGAGGGCGAGGTGGGTGCCGGAGGGGGGGAGGCGGCGGTACCCACGCACCCACCCAGGGGCTGCTCCGGAATCCCGTCCGTCGCCTCTGGGCTGCTGAACCTTCCTTTGATGGTAAAAGAACGGCTTGAAGCATCCAGGGGAAGCAGACACGAATTTACAAATGAGCAGCAACTCTACAGAAAAAGCCTAATTTCCAAAATACAGCTATAGCCAAAGCTATAGGGGAGTGATGCATATGAGATATCAGCCTTCCTGAGCTCCCCTAACGTTTGAAACAAATTGCGCTAATTGAACATTAGTCCCAGGACACTAGCATGTTCAAGCACCATTTCAAAACCTACACCGTATCTATGCAAATCACGCTACCTTTTTAAAGCTAAATAAAATAAGGCTGGCTCTGTACTATGAGTCTTTTCTGACATTGTCAGAATGTCATCTTCTACCCTGCTTTCTATTTTAAGCAGCAGTGCAAAGAACATCTTTTCATTAACTTCAACACATATGATTTGGCTTTACTGTTAAGACCCTTTGTGTCATATCTTAATCCTAGCCAGCCTCAGACTTCCTCTTTGCCAGGCTATTAATGCCACTCTTTAGTTTCTCTTACTCCTCATTCTCTAGTTGTATTCTATTCATGTGCTTGTATGTGATGAGACTTAAAACTGCTGTGCATATATGGGTGACTTATTTTTTTCATCCCTTGTACTTAGTTTCTTATTCCACTCCAAGAAGGGAGGTGACACCATGGAGTGCTTTGGTTTGGATTTAAAAAATCCCCAGTACGTATGCATTGCTCTATGGCTAACTTAAAAGAGACCACATCAAGGAAACGTGTGTTGTAGTTAGAAGGGGAGGAGCAAAAATTTGTGGCTATCCTTAGTTCGGAGCAGAGATGGATCCATAGAGATTTATTTTATCAAGTACTAGGGGATCAAAGCTGTGTCTTTATCACAGAGCTTCAGTTTACCCCCCTGTCCACCCTTCACACTTGGCATTTACCTAACCTACTAGAAACCAGTGGAGGTCTCAGGAATGGGTTTAATGTGCACCTGTGAAAAGGTCAACAGTGGACTGAAAACAGCGATAGACATTAGCGATCAACAAGGCAGAGTGTGGTACTTTTGAAGACTGTAGCATCACTGAGGAATCTAAAGCTAGGACTAGGAGTACTGTTGTCTGACTCCTTTGTGAGTAATTAAGTAGGTTGTATGTTACAACCTGTGCTTGGTATGATAATTACCCTACTGTTAGTTCTCCCTGTTGACTACTCATCTGTCATCCATTACCATCAGCTTGGACTGAATAGAATTTGGAGTGGTATGAGGTGCCTCATACAGTGGAGAACAAGCATTTTGAAGGACCTGCAGGTGCTACTACAAGGTAAATAGCTAATAAGATCATTACTATGCATTTCTCAAGTTTTCTAATATATTCAGCAAAGTTTATTACTCCTTTCTCAATACCAGTAAGCAATCTCCGACATATTAAAGAACTGTGGTTCAGGGGCTGGAAAGAGGGAATCTCTAGTTCTGCTTCTGAGATAAAACAGCTATTCTGGCAAGTAGAGACCATTAGTAGTTAAAAGATGGCATGTTCAGTCACCTTCTGTTACAGTCTACCCCTAACATGGTGCCCAAATGTGCACTGGCAAAGGGCATGCAGTCATCACCACTTTCTCTTTCCATTAGTCCAGTGCTCCTTTTACATGCAGAAGTATAGTGTAAAATATAATAAGAAAATAATGATATGGCTGCAACTTCAATGTGATTTTTTCCTCTGGTTGGTTTAACAATTAAAAATACTCTATTATAAGTGATCTAATATACCTGTCAGGTGGTATCATTAAAGTATTTCTTTAATCTCAATTAAAATGTGAAGATCAGTACTTTCCCATAGAAACTTTATTTTAATGCAACCTAAAGGAAGTTTGTTTTGCCGAAAAAAAATTATGACTGACCACAGTTATGGCCTGTAATAAGTTTATAATGTCTTTCTACACTCAGATTCCCCAGGAGGGTAAATCAGGATAGCATATATTGGCAGATGGGAGCATAAATGCGGCTAGGAAGAGAACTCAAGTGAGAAGCATGTTGAGTCAGTCTCTTCCAAAGATGCTCCTCGAAAACCCAAAGGTACAAAGTTGAGCTGTTCCCACTCTGTAGAAAAAACTAATAAAATAGAGCTGCAATAACTGCACTCACTCTTTTTCAGTTTTATGCATCTCAGGGGCACAGACAGTCAGGCAGATAAGTTGTAATTTTACACCTCTTTGCACCAGCTGCACTTAACTGGTCTGATTTTTACCTGTCACTAATAGCACCACAGAGAATTAAAATGAAAGAACTATTAAAAGCCTCATGTATTTTTCATATGTAGGTTGTTTGCATTTCTAATGCTTATTTTGAAGCCTTGCATGAAGTGAAAAGCGGAGGTGATAATTGATTACCATGCAAAATCTAAAAGTATGGTATTACGAAAAAAACTGCGTTTTTGTTCGGAGATAGAGAACTTAATGAACAAGGTAAGTCATTTCAGTGAGGAGATTCTTTGAAGTATGTTGAAAACAGTCCAAAAAGAATCATACAGATTTCCAAAATAATGACAAAAAATGGTTTTCAGAGAACACAAATTATCAAGGTTTATAGCGCTTTAATAGGCCGTCACCTTTAAGTTGATTCTTCCCCTTTTCCCTTCCCCCACTCCTTTTTTAAAATGAAAAGCTGCTTATTTTTCAAATTAATCTCTCCAAATCCCTTGGTCAATTAGTCTGCAATAGGAGAAAGGCGGAAAAGCATCTTATCTAGACAGACAATGAGAATTTTAGGCAGAGAAGACTGGGGGTTTTTGACCAAGTTTGTTCCTCTTTACAAAATTAATGATATAAAGGTAGCTGTAAACAAATCATCAGTTACTGTGCTGTACAGGGTAATTTTAAATTAAGAATGTATGTGACTGTAGAAGATGAAGTAAAACCTTAACCATAGTATTGGGAGGTAACTGAAATACATTTTCTTTTTGTACCTTTGTTTCACTGTTAGAAGTTTGATTCAGGGATGTTGTAAAGCTTTGCGGCAGTGCAGACAAAACAGGATGTTATCGCCCACAGATCAAGTATCTTTGAGTGGCAGCGTTCGATTTTTGCAAAGAGGGTAAAGAGCAAGTATTACAAGAAATAGGAATCTGAGCTGGGGGAATAATTATATGTTTCTGCCCTCAATCACGATTATCTCAGAAGGCCTTTCACCTCCAAGGGCTGAAAGGCTTTTCTGTGTATTTGGGCTTGTGCCAAGTGCATGGGAAGAGGAAAACAGCTGAGATGGGACACGGAGCCTGAAGTATGAGCTGCTGGCATGGCTGGCTGCTCCCGCTGCTTTCACAAGGGCTGTGGAAGAGCGAGGATGCTGAGCGGGGCTGGGTGGGACCGTCTCCTGCAGCAAAGCTGCTGCCTCACACGCAGGAGGAAAAGCGGAAGGCTGGGAAGGTGGAGGGAGATGAGCAATCCCGGCAGCTCATGCTGCTCAGCGCCGGCCTGCAGGGTAGCAGAGTGTGCTCTTTATATGCCTGCCTGCCTTCCCTGCGCCTGCTGTCACGCTGGGTTTTCCCTAGATTTTTTTGGCTGCCTTTGATCACTGTTATTGGTGTGAAATTTTGTCCCCTATTAAGCTCCTGGTAAAATGCCTGTTGTCCTCAGTACAACTGGGTCTGCTCACTAAAAACACTTTAGAAGTCACAGCATTCCTGTCAAAGATTGACAGACATTAAACTAAAATGGATTATGGCAATACCTATAGTATTTTTTTACTCATAGCTGTGAATGACTTTAAAATCTCATTCCCCATCATCCATACAGAAAATCCTGATAACCGCGTTTGGTTAACTTCTGGGCTGTAGCCACATTGTAGTATTCCCTCTTTTACAAGCCTAATTCTTCATGTAATAATAAATAAAAAAATCCAGAATACAGGCAATCCTCCACCTTTCTATCACCCTTCCCTTTCCTGCTGCCTGGAGATACTACTGATCCTTCATTCGCTTATGGAGTTGTCCAAGCTTATTAGCACTGGCAAAAGTAATCCCTGTGTTCTCCTGGCTACTTGACAAAAGGAGCACAACTGACTTCAGGCTACTGTCTAGAAGGAATACAGTGAATATTAATGATTGCAAATAGGAAATAGGTAATGGGAACGCATTCCACCCCAGTGTCATTTCCCGGCAGCTTGTTTATCTGGGCATTCACTGGGCCAGTGCATCGGTACTGGGAGCACACAAATAAACTCTGCTGTGCAGCTGAGAATGAGGACCAGAATCCTGAAAACATCCCAGCAGTTTGCCTGTTATATGGAGCAAGAGGTACTTGCCAATTTTTAATCATTGAGCTTAGCGACTGGCACGACAACATTTTTATGACAGGGGAATTATCCACAGGCAGTTGGAAGGTCTGTAAGGAGGTCAGGAGAGTGACTCAGTGGCAAACTTATGGTATGCCTTTCAGTGAACCCGGTCTCCCAGGCCCCTGCTTGGTGGTCAGCTGGGAACATGGAGTATGTCCTAAGAGCAACCACCTTCACTGTATTTTTCAGTGTACAAAATTACCTTGTAATTATGCAATAAGTGCCATGTTAGGCAGGATTCTGCTTTGAGTCTAAGCTTGGCTGTCGGACATGGTGGAAGTCATACAGTGGGCTGAGACAGTGGTTTGCTTGATTCTGTTTTTGTGTCAGACACTTGCAAATGTTGCTGATGAATACTAGGGGGAAAAGAAATCTGAAAAAGCCCTAAACCAAATGATAAAATACACTATCAATTTCCTATTTCTGCTCCCAGACAGTCATGCAATCCATGGAGTTGCTACAAGAGGTTTAAAATATTCCAAATATGATTTTTAGTGTCAAGATAACCTCTGAATCTAAACTCTAATAAAGCTTTTCACCAAAATGAGATGTTGATTAGTCAACACTATATTCAGACTCTTTTGTTTAAAAAACATTTACTTCTGCAGAAAGGCGCCCAAAACCTGCACTATTCATGCTACTCTGTTTCTGCGGAAACTGTGTGTTGGAGTGGAATAGGAAAAATGAGGGAGGGAAGGAGAGGTGAAGTGCCTTTGGCTGAAGTCCCGTTGGCCAGTCACAGTTTCAGCTGGGGTAACTCAGACAAGCAAGCCCTCAATGCTCAAGTCCAGACAGTTCTCTTCCCTCCTCCCCTTAACTTGTGGCAAGGGAGGAGCCTGGTTTGACAGACACTATTCAAAAAGTGGCTGCTTAAGCAATTTATCTGGGTTTTCCCCTGATTTTCACTCATATTAAAGAGGTACATTTACAGTTTTTTAATGCATCAAGAATTGTAGTGAATCAGTAATGTTAGTCAATAGCTACCTAAAGTGGTAGAGCAAGGTTTGCTCTCAAATGAGCCTTCCATTGACAGACATGTTGCACAGTCACTGGTCTTCTGAAAAGCACCATTGTATCCTTGAAAGGACACTCTCCTCTTCCCAGACTGAAAAGACACCTTTTTATCATTCTGGAGCCTCGAAAGTATGCATGTTTTTGATGAATCACTATGAAAGACAGACAGCCTTGACTAATAAACTCAGCTATTTGTTTTCTGTTCCCTGGTAAGTGTTTCACTGATAGTCATACTGCTTTCTCTTAGAGTAAGACACCTTTCTTAAAATAATATTTAAAATAACAAAAGAATATATTGTGACTTTTTTCTCTTGTTAATCAATATTTGCCTGCTCCCTGTGGGTGTGGGTCAGGGTAAAAATTCTAACATGATACAGTTGTGATTGATGCCCTTATTCTGCAGAAGTAGAAGGTGGTGAGTGGTTCTGTTTCTACCACATACACACAAAAATGACCAGGCTTTCATTGTGGTCTGAGGTTCCAGGTTGGAGAGCCTGGGCATCTTCCTGTCTATCCTCAGCATGCACATGCTGCCACAGAGGACCAAATGGAAATGCGTGGCGTGTAACTTTAAGTCCAAAGTTCAGTAGAGAATTCTGAATTACTGCAGGAAAAGAGGAAGGAACAGAAAAAGCATCTTGCAAGAACGGAGATTATGGGGGAAAAGTAACTAAGGAAATTACATTATCCTTTCAAATTCAGGTACAAGTGTGTGCAGACCCAAGAATTTCAGAAAAATTTCTTATAGGTAGAAGCTAAAGGGAAGGGCCAAACTCAAGAGGGATAGTAGCTGTATGTTCAGGCCTCTGCATGGAGAAATGAACACCTACTTCTTGCTCTGCTGCTACCTCAGCTTCTTAGCAAGACATTAAAATCTCTTCAAGTCTCTCTCTAATCTCTATGCACGGGAGTTAGCAATCAAACATGAAGAGAGCTCACTGGAACAATTCAGGGAACCCTGCAGCCCTTTCCCTTTGTGTGCCTGTGGTCTGTTGCACTGTGCATGAAAGAACCAGGAAGGGAAAAGAGAAAAAAGCAGAAAAGCAGGCAGTTGGCATCAGGCACTCGTGCTGCCTTCATTCTTTTGTATGTCGATGTTTTCATAAACTACAACAGAGTTGCAGTTCAACCTAACTTTTTGGGTTTATTTGATTTGTAAACCATTCTGCATTTTAGAAAAATATTTATTGTTTACAGTTGGCAGGTCTGATTGCACCCCTGTTTAGATTATCCAGGCTTTGAGTTTGACAGCTTAAGAAATATCTGTTTGTTGAAGTGCTTACTGCTGTACACCCATTTGTAACGAACAGGAAGTTCAGGCCACACAAAGACATTACTGATACAGTCAGAACATGCCAGAAACACAATATATTGAAGCAACACTCCATTAACCCAAGTTAGGTAGTGCAGCAAAGTGATCACATCTATATCAATATATGCTTTAGGAGACAAATTAGCCTTTTATTCACTGTAATCCATAAAATTCATCAGGCACAAAACAGAAGGCATAATTCAGCAGCTATTTGGCTCCACACTCCTCCCTACAATAGGGTCTGGAACTGCCCTTTACAAGCCAAGAAAATGTGAAAGCTCCCTCCAGTACAGTATGAAAGTCGCATTTGAAAAGAATGATAGCCATGCTACGTAAACAGCCTTCAGAGAAACACTGTGGCTCCCTGCTGCACTGCAACATCACCCAGCAGCCACAGGTGGCCTATTTCTGCACAGCAACTTTCCTAGGCACAACACACTCCTCTGTGGATAGACTGTTCTATCCATAGGTCCATTAAGTTTTGGTGCCACTGCTAGTCATCACTGATCTACAAATAATAATTCCACTCATCTTCTTGGTGTTAGTTTTCCTGCCCTGCAATTGAAACAATGCGCCTTAAGCAAAGTTGCAGCCCATGCAACTTTGATTTGAAACCCATGATTTCCTTTAAAGAACAAGATGTCAAATTCTGATTTTCTGTTGTAAGACTAGACAGTTCACATAACTGGCATAGAGACAATTGTACTTTCCAAGCTAAGAATACTCTCAAAAAATCTGTATTTATTTGACTTCAAATATATTTGAGACACTGGTAAAAATGTGAACAGAATTTAGACATTGGGAATAATGCAGTTCAACTAGTTCATGACAGAATAAATAAGAAGAGATGAACTTGGTGCAAATGAGCAAGTATTATCTTAGAATCATAACCCTGCAATTTCTCTTGCATCCCTCAATCAGAATCAAGGTGTAAGGTTCAATACTAATTTTAAAACCTCTCTTATTTATAAATCACAATATGTTCAATAGCTGAAAATAATTGTGATGACAGTCAAACTTATCAAATTTGTAAAGCCAAAACTCTCTGATTTGCAAATCTTCTTGAGTTTGAAAAAGATATGGAAATCCCAAGACAGTGTCCAAATTACACAGCCATTTATACCAATCTCTTAGAATTTTAAATAGTGATTCAAGTTCAGACTGGAAAAGGTTCTTCACTGAGAGGGTGGTCTGTCACTGGAACAGGCTGCCCAGGGAAGCGGTCACAGCATGAACCCTGTCAGAGTTCAAGGAGCATCTGAGTGATGCTCATAGTCATGTGGTTTAGTTTTAGGCAGTCCTGCGAGGAGCAGGGAGTTGGACTCTATGAACCTTATTGGGTCCCTTTCAACTTGAGATATTCTACAATTCTAAGTTCAACAGGTACATTTTAAAGAAAATATACAGAAACACCATCCAGAAGTCCCATTTTCAAACAACTTTGGCAATTAAGAGGCAGATAGGTTCCATTAAAAAGTACTAAGGAGATGCTGGCCTATGAAACCACTACTTTGTTTCATGAGTAAAGCAAATGAAGGCCATTTTTTGGACAAATTTGTATCCTGTCTTCCTTACATCTTCCCACCATGATGCCATCAAAATATTCTCCCAGTATTCCTCTTTGCCTCCTGCACTTTCTTCCAGTACCCTTGTCTCCCTTCTGTATCATCTCAAACGCCTTCTCCCCACCTTGTAATGTTTCTAGTTCATTTGTACATTGCTCTAGATGCCACCTTTCCCTCTGCTTGCCCTTTTCCAGCTTGTTGCCTGGACCACAGTAATCAGATGGGGACCAAGCCTTCATACAAACCTTGTTTTATTAGAAAATACGCAAAGAAAATATTAACACAAATCCTATTAAAAAATTAAAACAGGAGTAAAATACAATTAGCATAGCTTTTGAGATGACCGTCTTAGGTATTTTAATTAGAGTATTAGATTGCTTGCACTCAGTACAAATAAATTATTTTCCACTTCAGAAAAAAAAGCTTAAGATTATAATTTAGAAAGAGGTTAAATGAGATATGACATGTATAAGTTATTCAGAGTTAAAACTTTAAGAACCTAACTAAAAATTTCTGACATTTGCAAACGTTCTGGTGCTAGCATTTCTTGGCATTTTAAAATGACCACGTTGCAAGCTGTAGTACTTATGCAGGAGACAGCAATTTGACATATATTTCTGTTTAGATTCAGCATCTTTGGCCCTACAAAAGGATGAGTTTCCAATTTAATTAAATACTGCTTGAATAAAAAAAACTATGTCTGTGTCTTAGTGAAGACCTGAGTGTCTGGTCTTCATTAATACATGTTTTTGTTTTATTGCTTAGAAAACAAACAGAAATGCAGCATGATAAAAAACATGAAAATTTTGAGGTAGCTGTTTTGCAAAGCTTTCAGACATTGCAAACAGAAGTTAAGACTTAGGGTCCCATGACCTCATTAATGAAATTAAACCTTCCATGAAGGATAAATATAGTAAAAATAGAGATGTTTTTAAATTCTAAGTGCTTAAATATACTGGGTGAATTGTAACTATATACAAATAGGGATTCTTCCCTTAGCCAGAGGTCAAGCCTAGA
This sequence comes from Chroicocephalus ridibundus, assembly GCF_963924245.1. NCBI lineage: Eukaryota > Metazoa > Chordata > Aves > Charadriiformes > Laridae > Chroicocephalus > Chroicocephalus ridibundus. Next base: position 205,542,462 of record NC_086284.1, read on the forward strand.
AAGCCCCCAAAAAAGTAACGCTTAAGAAACAGGAAATTAATGGTATGTTACTTTAAGAAAAATGAAGAAAGAATCTGAAATACCTATGCTCTTTTACTGTCTGCTGGTGAGGCATAATTAAGCAGCGATTATTCAAAAAGAAAAAAAGAATTTTTATGCACACAGCATTCAACAGACTCATTATTAATCTAAAATGGTCTAAACTTTCTCAAGTCCTGTCTAAATGGCAGAAGTGTTGAGCTGCACAATATACCGCACCTCCGGTCCCATAGTTCCTCCAGAGTGGAGACCAGACCAGAGCGTGGTACAGCTGTTTTCTGGCCTCATGCCCAATTCTTATTCCACCCATCAAAACCAGGTGGTGGAGAAGGTCGAGTGTGGCTGGATTTCATTTCAATGTCGGTCTGAGAAATAGCTGGGGATTCCGTGTCCTAAATTTCAGATCGACTCAGTGATCTATTGGACAACGCAACTGCAATGTATTGCTACATGACAGACTGTTATTTAGGGTCTAAGATCACCGAAATGGTTCTCAGCTCTGCAGATCCTGTGTAACTACAGCTTGTAATGACAAATTGAAGCTAACTTTACTTAGCTTGCGTTTATCCAGCAGTGTAGTGCTAAGTTTCTAGGTTAGTAATTCATTAATTCAATAATTTAGCACAGGGTAACCACAGGTCACCAGTAACAGGCTGCTGCTATAGTACCTAGGCTGGCTCATTTGAAGCTAACACCAACCTGCTCATGCAAGTTGCAACTGTATCTTTGTCTGCAAGTGGGTGTTTGAAAAAATTTCAGGAAGGCATGTTTGATCCTGACAACAAAAAGTAAAATTACTAGGCTACGATGAAAAGTTGAACGATTTCTTCTCAGAGAGAGGAAAAGTTAATAGTTACACAAGGCCACTGATGTCCAAAAATAGGAGAGGAAACATGGCTTGTACTTTTATACCTTGCAATCTGTTCCTGAAAAAGTAATGTTAGGAAATGTTCTTAAAGTCCTCCATGTCTAGTCTCATCTGCATAGCTACGGGGACAAATGAAAGCCATGTTTTGCTTACTTGGTATCCATCCCACCTGTTTAGCTGTGTAAACATGAATTATGGCAAGTGCACTGTGATATTATTCTGGGAGCCTGCACAATTCAATACAACTTCTATTTTCATCTGTCTACTTACTCATTTTCCATTTACCTCCTGAGTATGAGGGACCATACAGCAGTTTAAGTACCTGTTTTCACATGACTTTTTCCATTTCTGTATGTCTATTTCAATACGCAATGCAAAAAAAGACTCTCTGGGACAGCTGTGTTTCGGCATGCTGTGAACTAGCTGGAGACTTGCACAAACCTTCTGCTAGTCCTCTGGGGTGAGCGCAGCAAGGAAGATAATTCTGGATGGCACACTCTTACAGATGATTACTTTTTCTCAGTTTGAGGAGGAAAGGATCAAGCAAGGAGTAATTCAATGCCAGAAAAAGAAAACTAAAAGCCTCAAATGCGTCTACTGGCACAATCACACTGGACAGCTTTTAGGGCAGTTTGTCTCAGATTTTAGATCGGTTCAAAAAGGGCCATACTGTAGGAAACTCCTGCACCTTAGGGAGTGAAGTGGTAACCTAGATATGGAGCAGACCTCAAGAACAACCAAATGGACAGAGACCATGGATTTATCAAAGGACAGACTCACACAGAGACAGAACTGATCACAGAGCCATCAGGTAAATGGTCTGTTCTTTGTTATGGAAAAAAATTACCTATGCAGGTATTAGTGTAGGGGCCAGCAGACAGCACAATATGACCCTTCCTTTGGTCAAGGACAGGAGTCGCATCACTCCCCTGCCTCCTTTTACCGCTTGAACCCCTTATTCTAATGGGTATGTGCACATACCATCCAATATAGATTCCAACTGAGCAAAATTTTCCAATGTCATTAACGATTTACTCTAGCCATGGTTTAACTGGTAACTATTAAACTTATTCAAAGCTGGGATTAGAGGCTTAGCAAGAACCAAGTGCCTACCTTTGTATGTATACCTACTGAATTCTGTGAGTGTTATATGGGTATTAGTATTAAAGCACTGTTCCAGGGAGAGTCCATGGCAAGTCCCACTTAAGTGAAGAAATAATTTTGTGCTTGCAGTGTTTGATCTCCTCTCATTTTTAGTTCACGGTGTGCTTTCCAGCCAAAAAGATAAGGATCAGATTTATTTTTAGCCAGCCTTGGCATCCTAATTCAGTATCATTTTAATGTTCAACTGCGTATTTTCCCTGTTCCCGCTCAATGAGTTTTACAAATGATTGAAATATGAGAAAATCACAGTCGTCAGTGAAATTGCTGGAGAGAGCTAACTTCCTGTATCTGATCTACAGCTTATTTGCTCTCTCCATTCAGTGGTTTGCTAATCGGTCACCAGATTATAACAGTTTTCTACCAGATGCCGGGAAAAATTGTTTCTTTTTCCAATCTGGGACCTCCAACTGATTAATATATTCTCATGGCACTGCTGTTTGAAACCATAAGTTGTAAACACCCCTTTTATCTGACAGTCCCAGTCCCTCAGCAAGGGCCTCCTAACCATCAAAAATTCTGTGTAAGAATGCATTAATATGAAATACTAGGCTCTGTAGACTGGCAGCATGGGATATAACTGTTTCTAAATAGAAGAGATGAAATGAAAGCACAGTAAACACGTAAAATATTAATTTAAGGCTTTGTATGATACAAAATGTGACAGGGTGATACTTTTTTCCCTTTTCTTCTCTCTGTGAGAGAAGAATATATTTGGTGAAAAGGACCCCGATCCAGCAAATATTAAAAAACAAAACAAAACAAAACAAAACCCAAGTCAGCAAAGATTCAAGGATAACCTGCTGCAAATAAGCCTTGGATGCAGGCCTGATGTGCATCTTGACTTCTACTGAAAGAGGAGCTGGAAAGAAGGAAAAAGTAGTTGCCAATAATTTAGAGAACAACTGGAAAGTTAGAATACACAAGTTACAAAATCAAGTATAGTTTCTTGAGTTGCCCTTTCCCCTCATGTGCAATAAGCTGCAGCCCCCACATCTTTACCAGGCTGTGTGTGATATACAGGGGACACATATTTCACATCATCAGGTTCTTCAGCTGTCCAAGCAGTCCCAGGTTTTAAAGGGTGATAGCCAACCATAAGCTCCTGAAATGGAAGACCACCTGGACAGATGTACTTGACCAGGCTGGCTACAGGCAAAAGGAGAACAGCATGCTGGCAATGCGGATTTCCATTACAACTGAGGTAGTTGTTAATTTCACTGCAAATAAGAGTTTTGCATATTTTTATTACTTGCAGGTAGATTCCAAGTACTATTTCATATGGTACTTTAGTTTGTAACAGAATTCTTGATCTTCTTCTTGAACTACGTAGTATTTTGGGGAAAGAAAAAAGAGACAGAGGGCTTTATTCAAATTTTCGAACAGGGCAGACAAAGATACCATAACCAGAAGGGTATTAGATAAAACAGCATTGTGGACAAAACCATCAACAACATCACTTTTCCACATGGCTTTCAATGACAATTCAAAGGAAGAGACATAAAAGGCACACTCTGTTCTCCCGCATTTTCAGTGATTAGAGGCATACTCTGAGTGTATGTGCTGGGTTTATCAGTGCATCGAGTTCACAGGATCATTTCTTGCTTCTGACCCCATAGAAATGGTACAGTGCATTCAGAAATGGTACAGTGTATTGTTCCATTGAATGCGAATAGTGCCAAGCATATTGGTAAACAAATAGATTTGGATGTGTCCTACCATCAGCTCATCAGATGTGCATTCTATTAGCATTTTGCAATTGTTTCTTGCCATTCTGCTTTTTCTGCCGTTTTCTGGAATTCTGTTCTTAAGAATAATGCATAAGTTAGGAAAGAGGAGGAGATTTTAGAAAATGGACTTATATGCCTATTGTAACTAGTGTTTGAAGGGAATAAAAGCCCTTATTTTCAAAACAGGTTAAAGTTAGGTATCTGGACAAAGAAGAAATCATTGTCCTACACAAGATTTCTTCCTCACTATGAACTGAAATAACCATAATCCTTCAGTTTGTGCTTAATCCCTCTTTGTATCAGGGCAGCCCAGCTAGTAAAGTACTGAGTGCTCTGGAAGGTGGGTAAAAATCCTGATACTTAGACTTACTGTCAATAGATGGACATGTGTGAATGCAGTTTTATAGTGGTAGTGATTTTAAAGGCCTGTCTTGAATAAATACTGCAATGAAGACACACTCTTTGGTGACAATATTTACATTCTTAATGTTTATTATAATATTTTTCAGCTCTGAAGGCAAAAGCATGTGTGTATTTCCTACCAGAGTCGGTAGGAACCAGCTCTGGTACTCTGGTAGGAACCGACTCATGTGTTACTACAATGAGTGGCAAAGTGGGTGTAAAACATGATTAAATCAAACGCAAAAAATCAAGCCCACTGAATGAATTTCTAAGAAACAATGCACAAGGTCAAACTGCAATGGATTAATTCTCTGTGCTTTGAATGAACATAGCTGACTCTTTATAATATTTTCACTGTTATTTGATGTTATGCATCTTATAGTACGAGCACAGGGAATTTCATATGCCTAAAGGTGGATAATCAGTTTTTATTCAGTTCTTTGAAAGTAACAAAGTTCATTTAACAGTGTTCTGTGTGAAGGCTGGGAAGAAATACTGGATGGCTAACAAGCCAAGCCAGTTCTGCTTTTATTTTAACAATTAGCTGTAACATTTTCTGCTTTTAAAAAATTAATTTTGCTGGTATAGATGTATGTATAGACAAATCCAGACAGAATGAAACTGAATGGCTAGTTCACATGTGTTATGTACCAGGCTGGTAATGCCTATGGCTATTGAAGCTGGATGACATTTCACTTTGTAAGGTCCAGTTACTGTTAACTTTGTAAAATTTTAATCATATGGGATGAAATATCCCATGCCGAGTAATGAAATAACTCACACTTTTTAAAGAATGTTGTTTTGATCATATTAAAAGAATCCGGAGACACTTCTCGGAAATGCCCCTCTAGCACAGTAGTTCCTTGGCTCCGGTATGTAGTCAAGACTAATTAAGCAATAGCGGCACTGTTCTGTGCCTTAATGGTAAACAATAGTGTACTGATAATTGTAGCTGCTAATGCATGTTGCCTGTGTAACTGAGCCATCATTTACCAAATGGCTGCTTCCTACAAAGTAGGACAAGCTTACTCTGCTGTCAAGATGAAGTTTTTGAACTGTACCCGGACAAACCAGTATGTCCAGTGCTTCTTTACTGGCCATTCCACTATCAGAAGTTTATTTCAGAATGCATTGTAACATGAAAGTTTGTAAAGGAACAGTGGTCCTTACTGAGATGCAGCAGGACAATGGCTGTTAATTTCCCAGAAAAGTGTTGGTGAGGGTGTTGCAGCGATGTCACACTGAAGGATGTGTGAAGAAAGGACATCTGGGGCACTACTGACATAACATGGCATCATCCTACCAGTCAGCTGGTGTCTGATTTTTCTGAAGGCTGTGAAAACATCTTGTATCAAGTAAAAGTACAGGGGAGGTTGTGGAGAAGAAAGAGGCTTTATTCTTCAAGACAAAATAAGTCACAGAATCACAGAATCTTCATGGTTGGAAAGGACCCTTAAGATCATCGAGTCCAACCAAACAACCTACAATCTCTGCCACTAGAAGTCAATTGCTTCCTCTTTAAGCCTGAGCTTACAGTTCATCCCTTGTTGTTTTCATTGTGACTATTGTTTGTGGTGTCCAAACCAAGAGAAAAGGAAACTGGGTAAGCCCTGCATCTGATTTCCAATTGGATTCTCATCTCACTGGTTGGCAATCCCTACCTTCCAGAAGGAAGCTGAGATTTCATAGAAAGAGGCCTTAATATCAAAGATGTGCCTTTGCAATCCCTATGAGAATCTTCTCAAGTCTGGACAAATTATGAGACTTTGTAAAACAGCATTTTGCGCATGGTGGATAGAGACATGTGAGAGTTTAATAATTAAGTCTCAAAATATTTCACGCTCACTTATCAGATAAATCTCTCACACGCATGACCAGGCTGCATAGCTACCATTCAGAGAGAAATAGTAGGCATGAGTCCAAACCACCGCTGCATCACTGCTGAAAAACTTCCACTATAATTGCTTGCGTTGTGTTATAACTGCTGAAGAACTTTCACTGTAATTGCTTGTGTTGTGTTTGATCAGGAAACTGAGAGCAGTCGCTAATCTTTCAATGATCCTCTCTTCCCTTGCTGACCTTTAATCAGCACGAAGGAAGAAACATCCAATTTAAATAGAAAAAGAAAAGGCAATAGATTAGAACAAGGAGACGAGGGAGGCTGAAATGAGAAGGGCAAGCTGGATAAAGAGCTGGTAACTAGAAGAGAGAGCTAATGAAGAAATTTAAGACAAGGACCCAGGAAACTGGAGAAAGTTTAACTGAAGGGCTGTTTGTGGCCCTGCTGAAAGTAATGGGGGAAGCTAGATTGAGACATTCTGGAAATCTGGGTACTTCAACGCTAGAAGAAATAATATCATTAAAATATTGCCACAGTCTGGTTTAATCCTATTTCAGATCTGAGTTAAGTCATGCCCTATTTTATACTATGTACAATACATATCTGGGTTGATGCAGCTATTTCCGGGCACAGGTAAGTCTTTAATTTAATGTCAAATGGGTGTTAAATTGGCCTGCTTTGTCCTTTATATCTTTCTTCTTTTATTAATAATCCTAATTTACTTGATAAACAAGAATTCTCTAGCAATGTTAACTCTCTGCAGCTGGCATACATTTTATAGATGAAGAAAATGAGTCAGGTGAGTCATGTATTTTGCTTTAGGAAGAGCACAATGAATCAGTGAACGAGCCAGGAATCTAAATTCAGGAATTTCTGACCTCCTGTTTTTTCTGGAAATCTCAACTCATGCTTGCTGATATTCTTTCTCCAGCTACACTACTGAGATAACAAGCTTACTTTTCTTGTTTAATGTGTGCATTGCTCCTATTAACGTTAATTGGTTATACTCAAGCGGTGATGAGCCAACAGTCCTCCTGACTTTAAAAGCAAACCCAGCTTATTAGTTACTGTTGCTTAATACTTCCTATCTGTAAATTTGTTGTCTGTGTTGCTCAGAACCAAGCTAAGAATTGTCCTTTCTGCTCTGTTTACATACTAGAGAGGAAAAAAAAAAAAAAAAAGCAGCACATTGGTAGCCAGAAAATTCTTTAAGTGAACAAGAGAATACAGACGACAACATTGTCTGTATGCCTACACGAGTGTATCATACTTAAAGAAATGCGGAATGGGGGTGGGAACTGAAGGAACAAAAGACAACAAACATGAAAGGCGAGAGGATGAGAAGGCTGGACTTGCATATTAATGAGAACTCTCCTTTAATTGGGAATTTCCTTTCACTACATTTTTCTTTTTCCTTTTCCCACCACCCATTGTTTTGTTTTTTTTTTCTTCCTCTCCTTATGTGTTATTTCTGGTTTGTTCCATTCTGTGCAAGAGCAGCATGAAGTTGCCTCATATCCTGATTTCAGAGAAAGTGCAGTTCAGAGAGCATGCTACCACACAGAGGGAAAAGCAGCACTGAAAGAAACTGGTACAGAAATCGGGGCAAAAGCTTCTAACATCCCTCTGCTGAAGGAAAAATTTTGAATTATTCTCAGAAAGATGACAATATCATGTTTACAGGATTTCTGCTAGGTAGCTTTTTATTCTGTACAAATGTATTCCATTCACATCTGAAAGGTTAATGTCTTCTTGTGTAGGTGGGATATTTCAAAGCTAGGTGAAAAGGAAACAAACCAAACACCTGTAGGGTGTCAGGTGAGTGGTCCAAACTATATTATAAACAGGTAAAAATATTATTCTATAATTTGATATTTTCTCCATCTCCCCTGATGTTTGCACCTCAGATGACCTAAATCTGCTGTTGACCCTCCTTTCTGTGTAGGTCATGTTGCCTAAACCTCAGGGACCCCTTTCCCAGAGTGAATGAGCTCTATGGTAATCCTTGTAATAAAAGAGACACCTGTTCCCGTAAGTATGTTCAGAGAGACAGCCGGAAACAGATACATTCTGACCCAGCCCACTGTTCTTTATTTATGTCATATACTGATTTTACAGATGCCTTCTTTTGCTATTTAGTCTGTCTTCTCTCTTGATGCATCATTTATTTTTGAAAAAGTGAAGTTACGCACAATAAAACATACATTGAAATGTTGGAGGATGGAGAATTTCACTGAAGTGAGTGGATTCAAATAAACAATAATCCAGGGTAGATCCATTCTTAACAACCACATATCTTGAATTATTTCTGTAATTTTTTGAATTTTCACTTACTTTTTGTGTTCACAAGAAGGGAGTTACACTCTCAAGAAGGTGGTCATTTTTTTTTTCCTTTTCTGAAATATATCTAGCCTCTACTGACTTTAATTTACTCTCCAGTTAGGTAACTGCACATGGGAATCCTCTATGCATACATATAGAGTCTCAGTGATATTTTTGCACTTAGAATCCTGGAATAGTTTGGGTTTGAAGGGACCTTTAAAGGTCATCTAGTCCAACCCTCCTGCAATGGGCAGGGACATCTTCAACTAGATCAGGTTGCTCAGAGCCCCGTCCAGCCTGACCTTGAATGTCTCCAGGGGTGGTGCATCTACCACCTCTCTGGACAACCTGTTCCAATGTTTCACCACCCTCATAGTAAAAAATTTATTCCTTATATTTAGTCTAAATCTACCCTCTTTTGGTTTAAAACCATTACCCCTTATCGTATCACAACAGGCCGTGCTAAAAAGTCTGACTCCATCTTTCTTATAAGCCCCCTTTAAGTACTGAAAGTCCGCAAACATCCTCTGAATGGCTCTTTGAGGGGACGGATGCATGGGGAAGAAAACAAACCCAGGAAATATACAGTTCCCAAATACGTGTCCATTAGAACTGAAAGGAACTGACTGTGAGTATACACCCACCAGGTCCTAACATAATTCCTTCTCTGTGCGCTACCAGATTGTTCCCTCGCCCTGATTATGTTGCTGACATTATGCTTGTGAGGGAAATTCCTTTCCGACTCCAGATTTGGCAAATTTATAATACCATTGATCGAGCAAAGCTCACTGTACTTACCTAAGACCCAATTGTCCAATCAGTTCTACGTATAAACCTGCTGATGAGGTAAATAGAATTGCACACAGGTAACTGAAAAGATGATTGGGACCCTGATATGGTTTCTGCTCTATAGCCACAGCTACAAGGTAACTTTAAGCTAGCACTGCACAAAGAAAAAAAGCAGTCTCACCATTTTCTCCATCATCAGCTGCTTGCTTGTCTCTACCGTTCTCTGTACAGGCACAAGTATTCATGCAGGAGCACAATTTAACCAATGAAGTTAAAATTAGCCTGGAAACAAAGGGTAAATACGTAATCTGCTTTTTAACATTCAACTATTACTAATTTTCACGCATCTAAACTTTCTCAGCAGAAAGCTTTCAAAATTTCAGTACAGCATTCTGTTGCCTGACCTATCACTAAAAGACTAACCACAACAAGGGAGATGTAACAGACCAACATTGCACCTTACCCCAGTAGTAGTTTATACTGGAAATGGTTTTTTCCTGTGTTCTTGTATGATGGAAGATGGGACACAGAAAATGTTTTGATTTAGAAATGCAGCTGCCACGTCTCATAAGAGCTACAGTTTAGGAACTTCATGGTCCTATTGTTTTCTGTTCACCAGGCTCCCTAGTCAGACAAAAAGCTATTATACATGGTGGTACCTCCTCTTTGAGTTGTCTAGCTTTATCTTTCTGTTATCTATCCCACTCCTAAGATGAACTAACACTAAGTAGGAATTCAATTTTCTGTCTAGTTGAAATCTCAATGATCCAATTACTTAAGACCAGTGATTACTGCTAGCTCCCTTCACTCTCATAATACCTTGACCGCGGCTGCTTTTAGATCTTCATCCTTATGGATTCTTTGTCTTGCCATGTATGGAGGTGGTTCTGCCTCAAAATTTAATGACCGTCCCCTGTTATCTTTCTGTTGCTATGCCTTCGAACTCCACTCCCATGTGGAGATAAGCCAGACAAGCCTCACACTCATACTGGAGTTTTTGATACGACCCAAATAATCTATTGAACTAGGCGTAAATTATAGATGACACAAAATTTCAGCCATAACGCTGTCAAAAACTGAGCCGTGCTATGCACAGCACAATTAAGAAGTGTCAGTTTTCAACAGGTCATTACTAGGCCAAATGTGAATAGTGCCTGGTGTCACAGGCAACAAGACATCGTTAGCAGGAAAAAAGCAATTGCCAAGAGTTGTCCATCATGACAATCACCTAACTTAGTGAGAATCAGAATTAAGGAAATCTAATTTCCCTGGATTTGCGTCATGAGGTTAATTGGTTCTGGCATCTCACCCCACACAGGTCCAGGGACAGGCTAAAGCTGATCTCGCCCCGGCTGCTGCCAAGAGCTCTCTCCTCTTTCTCTTGACACAGCTCCCAGCATGACAACAGGGAGGATCCACTTCGCTACTCCGGCCACACCCCGAAATCTGGCAAAACACATTTCCAGTTGGTTTGACGCCCTGACGAAGCCCACCTCGGCGGAAGGGGCAGCGGCTAGTCGGAGGCCGGAGCGGGCCCCTCTGACAGCTGTGGGGCCGGGCGCCGAGGGGCGGGGCCGGGCGCCGAGGGGCCGCGCCCCGCCTCAGGTGCGCTGCCGCCGGGCCCGCGCCGCCACCTGCCGCCGCCCCGCCCACGCCTTTCCGGCCGCAGCCCCGCCGGCAGGGCCGCGCCTGCGCAGTTGGTGACCGGCGGCGGCGCGGGGCGGGCGGCGCGAGGGCTGTGGGTTGCCGCTGGCCGGTGCCCAGTGAGCGGTGGCGACCGGCGGCAGGGTCGGGGCGAGCCGGCGAGCGGCGCGGGGCGATGAACTCGCGGAAAGGTACCGTGCTGTGGTGCGGGGCGGGAGCGGGGAGGGGGGGAGGGAGGGGGGCTGCGCGGCCGCCGCTGCTCACACCGGCTCCCGGTTGTTCTCTCCCCGGCAGTGCTGGCCCTGCAGGCCCGCAGGCGGCGGCCCAAGCAGTCCACGGCGGCCGGCAGAAGGGACAAGCACCCGCCGCCCCACAAAAAGTGAGTACGGGGACCCCCGCCCCACCGGGACGGAGCCTCCTCCCGCCACGGGACGGCTTCGTTGTGTGCCCTTCCCTCACGCTTCCCTCACGCCGCCCCGTAACGTCTGTCAGGGCAGTCCCGCGGCCCGGCCCCACCGCTTGCTTTCACGGGGGAGCGCTCCCGCCGCCGGCACAGGCGGCAGCTTCCCCGGCAGAGCGCACTCCCCCCGCCCGCACCGGGCCGGGCCCTCCCACCAGGGGTGTCGGCACGTCCCCCCGGGGACCGGCCCCGGGCTCAGCCCCCCTCCGAGAAACCCCTGTTCGTCGGGGATGTGCACGGCCCTCCCGTCCCTTCTGAATCGCCCTCCACTTGGCTCTTCTTCACGGTCTCCTTTCTCTCCCTGTGCTTTCTGTTCTGAGTTTTCTTGCCGGCGGCATTGTCCCATCTACAGGCAGCCCTTGTTCTTATCCTGCTGACAGCCTTATGTATCCATCCTGCTCTCTGCCTCCCACTCGGTACCGTCAGATTATTTCCTGTTCCCAGATGTGTCAAACTGCCAGCAATGCCGATACCAGTATTTTTTGTCGTTATTGTTTAAATCTCTGTTGGTCTTGCAGAAACAGACAGAAGTTGTGGTCTGTTTTTTTCCCCCCGTCTTTTGCTAACTCTTCATGTTCTTGTCACTGTCCAATTCATCTTTTCTCATTCTTGCAATACCTGTTTTTACTGAACCACATAGGAACATTCTCCCATCTCTGTAGTGTTCCCACTTTAACTACTCTTTCCTAAGATAATGTGGCTTTGGACTCCTCCCTATTTTATTTTTTTTCCTTGTAGGATGACTTCCTTGTTAACTTTTACTGTATTTTGTTCAGTGAGACTTTATTGGTGACTTGTTAAGTCACCGATAGACTCTTGTCTTTATTTCTGTTGCTTGGGGATCCAGTCTACCTGCTTTGTTCTGACAGGGAAACACATGTCCTGATGTCCTCATCACCCTCTCCTCTAAGTCGACCAGTCTTTAGAACTGGGAAGCAGGGTATGGTGGATGGATATGTGATTGGGTAAAGATGTTTCTATGGTAAATGATTCAAGGGGCAAGGTCTTCTTCTTTCTGATTTACATAGAAAGAAATAATAATACATCCCTGACCCTGGATTTTTTTTTTTTTTTAGTTATGATGAATGGGCTTTTTTCCTCCTTTTAGGGTGGGTAAAAATAATGTAGGATGAAATGCTGGTGTAGTGGTTGTCAGACTTTGACAGCTAAATTTCGTTCACTTCCTGTTCTGCTACTGCTGTTTCCTCCAGTGTTGTATGAAAGCTGCATTATGCTTTCAGTTGTGTGAATTTGGAGTTATTGCAATGGAAACAAAATTTTATGTGCAAGATACGTGGCCTAATTGGATTAGTTCCGTTGTTTCCAAAAACCTTTTGGAAAGTCAGTTTGTAACATTACATGGATTTATTTTGCCACTTTGAAAACAGAAATAGGTTAAATTTTATTGTAACTCTAGTTCAGAATTGTTTTTATAGCTTCCCGTTGAGTCTTAACCACAGGGTTATTAATAAACCTCTGTTCTACTTAGATGATATGGCGTTTAATACACCTTTTAGTAGGGCTGCCTCAGGATGTCTTGCTGAATGAGTTTGTCAAAAGTTTGCTTTCACAGACACTTAGTAAGTGCAGAATTTGTACTCTTTTCGTGTTTGCTGAAGAATCTGGCTACTGTTAAGTCTGGGTGCACAGTCAGTAGCTGGCCATTTGCCATACTGAGTCGGCATTTCCAGATGCAATGGCCCAATCTGTTCAGTTGCCTCGGGAAACAGTGGTTTTGCTGCGGTAGACAACAGAGCCGTCACTTCTTTTCTGCTACGTATGTTTTCTTTTCTCTTGAAACCACTTTTATGCCATGGAGATCTCCTACTCTGTTTTATGCTTCGTTATGAAAGGGAAACTCCTTTCATGTTTTTAAGTCTCCTTGCATAGGGCTAAATACACCCCCAAAGTAAAGCCAGCGTTGGACACTATTTCAGAAGACAATCTCAACAAAAGTGTCTTTTTTGTCCTGTTTCTAGCTTTGCTTTAAATCCAACTGCTGCAGCGTATACTAGTGTGTTAGAGCCATACAGTATCTGTGATGCACATCAAACGCACAGTAGCTGCAAATGAAAACGTTGATTTGAGGGGTGGAAATTCTATACCCTAAGTTCCCTGTAGTGGACTTGTCCACTATGTGAAAATTGTAACTTGGTTTTGAATAGAGAGCTGTTTTTTTTTTTTTTTTTAACTGTGGTTCTTAGGAAGACTCTTCTCTGCCAGATCATAGCTTTATAGAGCAACTTCCATTGTTGCTGGTAACAATGTGCTTCAAAGGAACTGCAGGATTCCTCTTCTAGAATTGGCTAGGAGAGTTATATTGCATTGTAGCTTACTTGCAGGCTTTTGTTTGAAGAGTATAAGATGATGACACAAGAAGAAGAAAAAAATTACAGTGCTCTTTAGTGCTGAATAGCTTTTTGTCTGTTATGACCTTAATTGCCATAGAAGGCTGCGAGATCGGTCGTGTAACTGCTCAGTGTTGACCCCTTAAGTCAATGATGAGAACTGGTGGAGGTGAATCCATGCTTTTTATGTAATAGGGTGGAAAAATATAAAATAGAAGTTAAGTGGTTCATGTTCTGAAGAGAAAGCACTTTATGTTGAATCAAGACTATATCTAAAATTGCATGTAATAATAACATCTACTTGGTATGGCCTCACTTTGAATTCAATCATCCAGGCTACTGAAAAAGAACAGTATCTCGCCGTTTTAAGATAACAGCACTTGATTTTGGTTATAATAGGTGAACTTGCATGCAATGTGTACAAACTGGTTATATATTTTTTGAGTGGGACAAAAGATTAATCAAAATGGTTAATTCAGGTCCTCTGAATTATTTCCTCTTAAAATGGAGAGAGGTCTGTGAAATAGCTTTTTTGACAGATGCCCAAGTCTGTGTTCAGAGGTAAAATTGTTTACAGATAGACAAGCCTATTTACTGTCCTTTACTTAGTGCTAACAGAACCCACTTATGTAAAGATGGCCTCAGGTATGTGTACCTTTTGCATTCAGCAGAATGGTAGGCTCTTCTTTATATTCAGACTAGTGTTGGCTTCAACTGGAACAAACTTCTATCTTGGATATTTTTATTTTGCTTTACTTTATTTCTAAGTGAATACCCAGTCAGAGATTTGTCATCTTTACGATAGTTACTGTAATTTTTTATCCAAAGTTAAAAGATAGAGTTTTGTATGTTTTTAAAAAAAAAAATATCCAGATGATGTCGTGTGGATGTGTGGAGAAAGAATTGTGTTGAAAACTTCAATACCAATGCATAAACCCAGATATCGAGACTGACTTTTCAAAATTCACTTTTCTTGTAGAGTATGTATTTTGGTTCTGTCTTTAAGCAATACTTTAGAAGAGGTGACAGAGGCCATGTGATACTGCTTTATAGTGGTGAAGGGTATGTATGTTAGATAAAATGGGAAGTGCCAGATTTCTGTAGCCAGATGACTAACTTCTTGGACCCAGAGGTATTGTACAGCTATCAAGGTTTTGGATATAGGATATTACTGTGGAATCTTAAATGTCTGAAAATCACTCACTGCTTTTGGTTGTCAGTGTTTCTCTACCACAGTGTGTTTCAGCCTCTTTCAGTAACTCTTTGAGGAGCATAAAAATACCCATCTTGCACAGTGTTACAGTGGCTTTCATTAGCTTAATTTATTTTTTGCTTGTAGTAGTTTTGCAAACCCTCCGCAAGCTTTTTCATTAGCTTTTTGCAAGGGTGAGAGGGTCGAAGTGTGTGTATATGTGAAATGGACCTCATTTTGACCACTAGCGTTCTGAGGCCACAGTATGTGGGATGTAATGTTTATGATGACCAGGCCACTTGTTCTGCAGTGCGTTTTTATTTTTTTAGTGATTTTATTTACTGTAATTAGAGTAGGATGGTAATACATTTTGTGGACAAGGCCTGGACATGGATTTTGAAATACAAACATCTCTCTCTCCCTTTTTTTTTTCTTTTCCTCAAGATTATGACAGACTGTAGAAGCTATTACCATTTTTTTTTTAAAAAAACTTCAATTTGAAGATGTATATGACAGTCTTTACGGAATAAATGAGAATGTCAGTTTGTATAACAAATGTAATTTGGTTTGATAAAGACTGGACTAAATCAAGTTATTTTTAGTTTTGGACAACTTCGTGAAATTCCCATACATTACGATGAAGAAAATTCGTTTATTATTTGGCTTCTTGATGGTGTCCTAAATATGCTTTGTGACCATTTAAGTGATGTAGTGTGTGTGGAAAAAAAAAAAAAGATTGGAAGGCATGCACACCATCCTTTTTGATGGACATAGATTATTTAGACATAGGGCAACAGAAGCCTGTTCTCATGGCTATGCTAAATACTCAACTTTTTGATTGCTGCCTTACAGCATGAATCTTCTCAGATAAAGTTTGTGGTCAGTCTCAAGCATTTTCTGGAGCAGTAAGTGTTGCAGATGTAAATGTGTCTAGTTAAGCTAGAAATTCCATTAAAGAAATAGAAATGTGGGACAATGAGAACATTATATCAGAACATTGTATAGGATTGAACTGTGCCCATATCCTCGTTTAGGGGAAAACTGCTGGTCCTGTTGAGGAGCAAACACAAGACATTTGTTTTATTAATTTACTCTTAAGAGACAAGGTTTTTTATTTAAAATCTGATTTTTGTTTTAAATTCAGTTTGTGTTTTTCAAGATTGCAGTCTTTAAGGATTGTCTTATTTTCACTGAGAAAGCTGGTGGCAAAGGTGAACTGTTTCTATGTTAACTAGTGAACTGTAGGGCAGTAGTGGAAACTGCACATGCTTCTTGTAAGATACCTGTACTTTGAGTGGATTCACTGATTGCTGATCTATTTGTCTTCCTAATATCTGTAATAAAAGAATAAATCTATAGCTTTACTGAAAACCGTTTTCATTTGGTCTCTGTCTGTGATTGCTTAAGACAATGAGCTTTAGATAATAAGCCTTATCTAGCTTCCTTTTCCTGTTTTCTCCTGTGAGAATACTACTAGATTTGCTACTATGCACACATAGAATCATATAGTGGTTTAGGTTAGAAGGGACCTTAAAGCTCATCTAGTTCCAACCCCCCTGCCATGGGGGACCAGGTTACTCAAAGCTCCATCCAGCCTGGTCTTGAACACTTCCAAGGATGGGGAATATATATACGTATATATACACACATTTACACATAATTTACATATACATATTTATACATAATAATGTATATTAAGTATATTATATGAATGTATAATGTAAACTGTATAAAGAAGTTAAAAATTATTTTAGTCCTTGTTTGAAGGAAGCCTGGGTCTAGGTATGGATGAGGAAGACTAGAAAGTTATTGTCCGGGAAATTACAAAAGTGTTTCGGGCTTCCTCAAGTGTTTGTGTTATGCTTAGACAAAATAATAATTTTGTATTGTGACAACTAAGTTGTTTTTCTTAAAAACAGCATCTATTAGGTAGTTGCTCTGCCTGTGCTGAATGGATTCTGGTCACTGATCAAAGGCTACAGGTATACCTCTTGGGCTTCCAATATAAGAATGACCATGAACTCCCACACTCTGAGGTGGTCTTGTATCTGCCCCTCAATTGTAATTTGGTTGGTTTTGTTGTTGGTTGTTTTTGGGTTTTGAGTGTTTTCGTTGGTTGTTTTTTTTGTGTGCTTGGGATGATTTGCTGAAGAATGTTAGAGAAGCTAACGTTAACTTTTTCAGAAGTTCTTAAAGAGGAGGACTGGGAAAGATTCAGAAGGATAATACCCAAAGTTATGCCGATATCTAATGAAAGCAAATGAGGCGACCTCAGTTCTCTACAGAAGAAACAGACAGGACTGTTAAAAATGAAAACATAACTATATAGCAGTTGCATTCATAATCGTTCCCTTTTCTTACTGATTACTCCTGTTGTCATTCTGCCCAACTCTTAGCTTTGTAATCTAGCCTGTATTTTAATAATCAATAACTAATTCTGTTCTAATTGCCTATGGGGACTTTGGGAATAGGCCCCATTTTGCTAGAGTGTTTTTAAAAGAAAAAAAAAATTAAAAATCTTTTATTAATACTTGAAGGAATAAAAGATTGTCTGTCTACTTGTCTTTAAAATTCCCAGTATTCATATCTTTAAAATACTGTTGGTCTCAGCCTTCGTATATTTGAAGTGTCAATAGGAAAACCAGGAAGCAAGGATTGACACCTTTTTTTTTTTTTTTTTAAGACCCTTAGCCTAGTTTTCTCATTTTTCACTTTTAATCTGTTAGCAGTTATAGCACATTGTAAGAGGGATGGTTCTATTTAAAGTTGGCAGATGTCTGGTAGTAGTCTTCCACTCGTCCCTCCCTTTCTACCCCAGTAATATGTCTTTTAGGATGAGTTCTGCTTTTGGGAACTATTGTATTTGAATGGATCTCTGTCCATTGAATGGACAATGTGCAGAAGGTATGCAGAGAAATGGCTGGAAAGGTAAGCATAATGTAATAAAGCACGTTACAAAGCAGAATTGCAGCAGTCTGTATCTGCTTGAGCCTAAGATAACCATAGAAAAAGTTCTTGTATTTAACAGAAGACATTCTGAACAAGCTTTTTGGCTGAAAAAGGGGTTTTTTGCATTATATGTGTACTGTTTTTAATTTAGCTTACACATTTGGAAATTCTATGATTAAAACAGAGCGTATGTCTAAATACCACATATTCTGGTTTTGTCCAGCAAAGTAGCTGGCAAATTTTTTGACTTTTATATCAAGATTTTACATAATGAAGTAATGTTCTGCTACGAAGGCACTTTGAGTGTTACTGCTAAAGAAATCTTACCTTGAACTTGTTGCTTAAAGGCAAACCACAGAATAGACTCTGGTGAAATAATGCTTCTTGACAGTATTAGTGCCTTACTGTTTTTTCCTCAACTGAAGTTAGTCAATTAAAAGTCAATAATTTGCATGTAGGAGACTAAAAGAATCAAGGGCTTCAGTTGCCTTGAGCTATTGTCAATTCTTAGTTTGCAGTTTTCTAAAATGGTAGGGAGAATTCCATAGTTAGAGGTCAATTATATTTTCCTATCCCTGAGGAAAAGAGTTGATATCTCTATTGTTCTTGTTGCAGCGATAAAGGTCAGAGCTGTCTGGGTACAATATCTGTACCTTAAATTCTGATATCGAAGTCAATTTTTTACTAATTTTCAAACTGTACTAAAATTATACTGTTCTTGTATTCATGGTTCTAAAGAAAATTCTCTCTTGGGACATCTCTTTTTTCTTTGCATTGATCTGTTTCTTCTAGTCTCCTCTCTCACCCCAGGAATTTCTCTGTTTAATAGTTGTGCTTATCTCCCACTTGCTACCCTCCTGCTGTTGCTCACCTATATGTGACTTTAGTCCTTCTTCATAGCCTGAGACATATATGTTTGTATAAAGTCATTACAGAAGAGGTTCTTGGGTAGTTGCACGGAGCCTGAAGATGGGTATGATGGAAGTGCTGTTTCTGAGGTCGGTTGCCTGAAAGGTTGCTGCAAGGACAGCAAATCCATGATTGAGCTTCATCTTCAAGGGTGAAGGTACAATCAGTAGAGCAGGGTGACTCCTCACTCTTCCAGAGTGTTTAGGAAAGAAGCAACTCCAAATTCCTTCCTGGGACCTTCAGAAGGTTGGGCTTTGGTTGAGCTATGTGGGACTGCAGAAGTGTGTTAAGGCAGCTGGTGTTATTCCTTTCTCCTGCCAGAGCCTGAGTACCCAGTAGTTACTTATCACCTTTGGTGAGGGACAGTTGGGCAGTTTGAGATCATGTAACCTGTAGAACCAAAACAGTAGAACACTGAATCCTAGAAAAAAAACAAGGCATAAGTTATTAAAATACAAGTAGAAAGAATGCCAGTTAAGTGTAGCTGAGCCTATAGTTAAGTAAGGTACATAACAAGACAACTATTCAAGCCAGATTTTTTTAAGTGGCTATTTTAATGTTTGAAAGCAAATTACAAAATATTTTAAAATAAATTGTGGTTTATATTTGTGCTCACATTATATGGTTTGCATCTTACCATCTCAAAAAAGATGATATAGAACTACAAATTGCCCAAAGAAGGAGGTAGTAAAGGATTGAGGATGCTGGACAGCTTCATTTATGACTCGTGCTTTTCAGATGTGTAAAGGCAGTTAAGGAACATTTTGATGTGCCTGAAAAATCGTTACTGGTATAGAAAGGGAAGAACGAATAACTTGCTTTTTTTCATGAAAAAACAGTGGTATCCAAAGAGTGACTTTAATGCAAAAAAAGAGACTTCTTTTTGTACAGTACAGATGGCAGAATGTGGCTTTGCAATATGTTGTAGAGGCTAAATTATAGATGGGTTTAAGAAGGATAAGACTGGACACTAGCCATCAGTAGTTTTAAAGTATACTACTATCAGTGCAATTTGACTTTCCAAGCCAGGGTTTGCTAAAGCCCTGTCATGTAAGTTTCTCCTAATATAGAGTGATCTACTTGTATACTCATCTTTAAACATATGTTTCTGGCACCTAGAGGTATAATACTGGCCTAGGTATGTATTTGGTCTAAATTAGTGTGGCAGCTCTTAGATTTTTTAAGGCCACCTCAGTAGATCACTTGCAACATCTAATGGTATGCGTATGCCTGACAGTATCTGTGAGCCTAGATGCAAACGGGGCTTGGGTGATCTAATGTGTGGCACTCCTGTACCTGGTTCTGGAAGGAGCTCTGAAACTGGAGTTAGCTACTAAATCGGAGTCTATAGTGAATCAGTAGAGGTGTGTGTTTGAGAAGAGCTTTCATAAACCCAAGAACAGTAAGGTAATGATGAAGGGGTGGGGAGGCATGCCAAGGAGTGCAAAACATTGAAGGCATGGGTGTGTCTGAAATGCTACTTTTTCTGTAGACTTTGATGCCATCTGCAGGTCTGAGTTTGATGCCAAAATGAGCCTGGGATTTAAAGTCGTGAATCTAAGAATTTGGGTTATTTCCTCTGTTGCTGTGAACAACTAGCTTTGTTTTAAAGTTTCAGCTCTCGTGCTTATGTAGTAGCTCAATAATTCACTCACCTGTGAAATAAGAGTTTAGATGCCTGAGGAATTTCAAGCGTATTATTTCAGCCTGCCATGTGCAAGTGTCAGTCAGAGGATTATAGGCTGTGCTAGGCTTTGGTTTTAAGGGATGGCCAGTAGCTTTACATCTCTTCTGCGGAATAATCAAGAGCAACAGACTGATGGAAGACAAGTGATTCAAAGGGAAGCATTGCTGTCAAGTTTCACTAATACACAGGTATCAGCATGCTGGTTGACTGCAGCCAAGTAACTCTTGAGTTACAAAACAAACCACGTGTGATTTGTTCAGAGTGAGGCTGTTCGGGTGATTAAATGATTTTTTTTTCTTTGTAGAATAGCAGTCACAATTCAGCATTTTTATGAAAGAGGGAGCCCTGAGGAGATCAAAGGCTTAAACTTTCTTTCAAGTCCCCTTCCCTGGTGTCACAAGGCACAGTATGATGGATCCCTGTTGCCAGAATCTGTTCCCAGGTGAATGTTTTAATTTTAGCAGTGTCAGGGAAATTTGGAAAAGACTGGGAGCTTGATGATACCATTATGAGTTTTAGCTCAAAAGAATAGGAATCATCTTTACAGATAACAGTATCTGAAAAAAATTTTTACTTTTGTTTGTTTTTTAAGGTAGTCTGTTGCTCGGGGTGACCTGTTTTGTATATTAGTTACACAGTATTCCAGCATATGTTAGTGTCCAAGTCCATGATATTTAATCCAAGTCCTAGATGTTTAATCAAATTCTACTCAAATGCTATTTAGAGCATTGCCTGTATTTTTAAATGTCAGTTGGAGATCTTAATATATTTGTTTGTTTGTTTCCCAGAAATGTTTGCTATATAGAAACTCGTAAGTCTTGGGTTATGTCAACAGTGTTGAGAAGATGACACACAGCAATTTTGGTAGTGGCTTCCAGCATTGTGCATTTTATAGAGTCATTCTTTAGACAGGGACGAGCAGTCCTGGGAACTGGCAGCTTTGTAATGGACTCAGTGTTGCTATTGTGGGCAGACGTAATCTGGGCACGCCTGCCAGTCAAGGCTCTTGGAGAAGCTGGGTGTGAAAACACGACATGTGAATCTCAAGTTGACTTAATGGAAGACAGAGCTATAAAGAATTAGGCTGAGGCTACCGCTGTATTTTAGCTCACTGGATACCTGTTAGATAACTACTTTGGTCTTCAGTATGGAAGAGTTACTTCTAAGTATTGCATTCTCACTGCTAATCAAAGTTGTTTAGTACATGCAGCATCTAGAAACTAGGTTAAAACTATTTATTCAATAGACTACCTATTTTTCCCCAGTTGTCTAAAGTAAGTATTGTTGAGAATTGATTAGTTTATCTAAAAATGTTGCACCCAAGCTGGCAAACTTTCTGCATATTCTATAGGAAACGTGGTGCAGAAAATCAAATTTTCTCTTGTTCCTATTAATGAGAAACAGAATAACTGTATTCTCTGATGTTTATTTCTGAAGCCAGAAAAATTAGTTTTGTGTAATGAGAATATTTGTCTTGGGAATAAAGATGTTATTCTTGTAGAGTGATCTTTTTTTGATCTAATTTTGTGTTTCCACAATGACTCTCACTAACTTGTGTCTCACAGAGTGCCATATCTTGTCCTAATTGTAACATTAGGAAAACTTGAGATAAAGTGTAAGTAGACCGGAGTCCTTTCGCTTCCTCTTGCACTTTCTTATGATAGCTACTAGTCTTAACCCTTGCCCTGCACTTTGCCAGGCTGGTGAAAAGAGAGTATTTTTAATAGCTGCAATTAAAAGGAATGTTAACATAAACCACAACTGAATATGTATATTGAAGTGAAAACCCTTACAGATTTATTCTGAGACTTTTGCTGTTTTCATTATAGTTTTCTCCATACATCAGTGCCTGGTGTGCAGAATTCATGTTATAGATCACTGGTGATTAATTGAGAATGTAGTTTGGATAATTGAATTGGGAAAGATCAATGGATTAAGTTTATTTTGGGGATAATATTTCATTGAACCAAATGCTTTGTTTTAATTTCCATTTGTTGTTTGGCGTAAGCACCCTTTTATGGAAAGCTTCGTCTGTCTCAGAAGGATTCATAGGAGAGAACTCGGCAATCTAATCAGATGCAATGGTAAGTCTAGTTTTAAGACACACATTGCTGACCATTATGGCCAAAGCTGACAAAGTTGTAAACTCAGTATGGTTTGAAGCTACCAGGTGAATTTGATAGAGAAATTTTGGTTGGTAATTTGATCCATTATTCTTGCTGGTAAATTAGATGTTTTCTTTCCCTGATAATATGTTGGAAGACTTGATCAGCAGTTGCGCATCTGGCTTGTGGGCTTTGCTGCTTTTCTTTTGTTACTTTTTCAATGTCACAATCCCTAGATGTTGCTGACTTCCCTTGTAAGGAGGCCTTGAGCCTTTCGTTTAATGTTGGTGTTTGCTGTGCTTGGAGAGTTCTCTGTCTTCTGTCAGGTTCTGTGGCCTTGGATTAGTCACCACTACTGCTCAGCATGGTAACATGGCTGAGAGCACAAAGGTAAGTGTGCCAGAGCTGCCAGGGCATTGCAGGAAGACAAAAGAAAATGGATTCTGGAAACAAACACCACATAAAATCAAAGCTCGTTGCTTTGGAGTCAACAGGGGTGCAGTTTTGGAGAGTGTAAGGATAAGCGTTTGGTACAACCAAAACTGGAACTACCTCATCACCCGCAACTTCAGAGAGCGTGACTGTTGAGATTGTGAATTCATAGTAGTTTACAAAAAGGGAAGGAGGGAAGGTACTTTTTCTCCCACAGAAAACTTTGACCTTGTATGTAATAATTCTTATATGTCATCATTTATAACTATGTAACATTAGTTTTCTGATATTCCTTGTTTTTAGGACAGCTTGCTTAAATACTAACATGGTGTGACTGATCATAGGGAAGCTATCCATTAAGTATCTCCACATGTTGTAACCGAGTTCATTAAGAACACAGAAAACCAAACACTTAGAATGTTTTAATATTTTTATAATAGACTCTAATTCGGGCATATAAATAGGCTTTAATTCTGGCACTGTGTTTACGTACATGTTGTGAAGATCTGAAAATAGTTAAAATTCTAGGCCTTTCTTAATGGCTGTGATATTCTGTCTTTGCAAATGAGGAAAAAGGAACACATATTAGCTTAACTCAGGCTGTGTACACATGTAAAAAAGAATAATTTGCCCTTCTAATTGTGATACATCTGAATCAAAGAATTTGACGTATTTTCTCCTTTCCCACTTTAAAGCATTTAATCAACATCTTAGATAAATATGTGAAGCAGTAAAATTTAAAAATAAAACTATGAGAAAGGTAAAAGGAAGTCCTCTCAGACTGTTTTAAGACTGAAAAGTTAAGTAACAGCAAAAAATTATCTTTTCAGTTTATTTGTGAGATTCATAGATTGCTAAAAATCACTTTATGTGATCTCTTAAAGAAGTGTGGAAGGAAACCTCATTTCATTTTTCTGGAAGACATACATTTAAGCAGGTAAATGTGACAGAGTTTTTAAATCAGAAAGTGGCATTATTTATGTTCACAGCATCTTTTAAATCCCAACAGGTATGTGATTAATTATGACAAAAATAACGGAAATAATGCAAGAGTTAGCAAAAACTTAAAAAAGCAAAGCAGACCAAATGGGACCTCTGGGAGTTGTTGCTGATGGAGAAAATGCAGAGTACTTGCTTGTCCTGTATTCAGAGTGTTTTTAAGACATAGTGATGTTCATATGCAAGTGCCATGGAACTGATCATGTGCCAGCTTCTTCCTAATTACAGTTCACAGACGGAGGTATTAAGTTGAATTGAAACTGCACAAGGTTTAAATTAATATGTTAAACTCTGAACTGTGGTGCACCAAGTGCTGGCATGTTTGATTTAGCAATGATTGCTGAAGATGAATTGATAGCTAATTCTCAGAGTCTGTTTTTCAAAGCCTCTTCTCAGATTTTGTTCCATAGCAATATTTCAGTTTTGATGCCGTGAATTTTACATTGGTAATAAAGGAGCTGTTTTAAAATAACATTGCAGTGATAGGAAAAAGTTTATTGTTTTTCAGTGTTTGTATCCTTAATAATTTTCTCTCCACAGTTGATTCAGTGTCAACTCTGCCAATACTTTGTAGTCGATTGGTATAGGTAATAAATAATGGTTACGTATGTGTATGTAGATAAAATATTACCTTACATAAGAAACTTAATTTGGGATTCTGTAAATACCATTTAAACTCAGTACATAAAGTCTCTTAACACTCTACAAAGGTATTAGTCTAATAGGAGGGATGATGGGTGTAATCTCTTAGTGTTTCAGGAGAGGCTGAAAACAACAAAGTAGAAAAATTGGTCCCCTCTCACTTCTTTGCCTAGTAATATCACCTTTCTTCATGGGTTTTCTTCTTGTGGTGTTCTCATCAAAGCACGATAATGTTATAAGCAAGTGAAATAAAAAGGATCAAGGCTGCCTTGTTTCTGTTTTAAGATGATACGGTTTCCTTCAAACTGAATTACCATAGATAATGTGGAATTAAAGCTTAATCAAGAATTAAAAGCATCTTCACCCCATTTCCCAAAAAGGAATTTAATTTCTGCTTTTATCAGCAGCAATGGAAAGCAGCAAAGCCCAGATTTGCTGCCAATAAATGTATACCTAGAATATCAGAATGAAAAGTGAGTGTGTAATGACATTTCCTTATCTAAGCAGATATACGTGAATATGGTGGGATGTATTTGGAGGAAGGAAATAGAAGACAGGGCAGAGGCTGAGTAAGGGGACCATTACTTTAGCAGAAAAGGAAAAGTCTGATTTACAATGTAGGGTTTCACTGACAGGGAAAAAACTGTGTATGCACTCCAGTTGGTGTGAACGAACACCCAGAATGCTCAAATAAGTCTGTGAAAATTGAAAAATGGCACTTAGTGAGGTGATGAGAGCATGTCTCTGTATGTGAACGTACGTATAAATATAACTGCTTTCTGTTTCCCTTCCTAGTAATGCAAAGTTTATCTTATTTAGAGGATGATAAATTAACTTCATTCTGAACTCACGGTTTTCTTTGTGGAGGCTGGGAGGGAGGGAATCCAGTGGCTATTCTGGCTGTATGCTCTCTCGGTCTGAAGTTCTTCACTGCTTATCTCCCATGATAAACATGATCCTCACCCACCAGCTGCTGAGGTATTGTACTAATGCAGCTTGTTCCTCCTCAGGCTAAAATGGATCCATCTGTACCTGCTCTCCTTCCAAATCTTAGAGTCTCTTCTCACTGCTTTGTTGCATCCAGGTTTCAGATAGGTTGCTTGAGTTTGTTATGCTCAAAATTTTGCTACAAGCAAAAGGAATGATTACTGCAGAGTCAAGATTTTGCAGTTAGTCTGGTGAAAGTCTTAACAGTCAAATCAAATAATTATTGGTAGTTGAGTTACAGTGATACTAGCATTCGTTTCAAATTGTGTACAGTCAAAGTGATAAATGCACAAACTGCTCTTTCTCTAGTGCTATGCCCGCCCTTCTAAGATGGATGGTTTCGTTTGGTATGAGGGAGGAATATGGCTAGTCATTAGCCGCCTGAGCCCCCGCTGGGAGGTCTATGAGGTTGATGTTGGGAGCTGCTTCCTCCTCGTTCAGAATCCGCTTTGGTCATTTTTGTGTTTCTGCAAGTTGTCCTTTCTGTGCTGCCTTGTAAATCCATGTTACAATCCGTGTCAATCCATCCAGATTTACTATATAATAGTGTATTTCCATATGTTTGAAACTTGTTCTTTGTTCCCCCTATGAGTGGCTTTGCCCAGCTCCCAGGTTGCAGTCCTGCGGCCAGCAACTGAGTGTTGGTGAGGTGTTTGTAGCCTTGGGACTCTGTATCATTCTGTGACTTTTTAGTTCTATACACTTGTTCCATGTCTTCACCCCTTTGTGCTGCTTTTTATTCCAGCATATTAAATAGTTCACTTTACACAGAATAATTATTATTACTATGTTAGTTCCAGATATATGTATAATAATAAGTGCTACACTGCACAACTGTACAAAGCTAAGCAATAGCTAAAACAAAGTATGTAATACTTTGTATGTATGTAAACATACATAAAAAAAAAGGTATGTAAACAAAGTTATTTGTTCAGTAGACTGTTGCTGTTCCATGCTAAAACAAATCTCCAGGCAGGCCAAGACAGGTTCAGCAGAGCCCAGTTAAGTCTCTTGTGTTATGAGCTTAAAATAAAGCCTATGGCCCATCACAAACAATGGCAACACCATATTTATGGGCTACATGATCGTGTTTTGTGTGGTCTGTGGTGAGGAGCAACCACTGCTCTTTGTTCAGGTGACCGGGATGCAAATATACTGAATTTGTAAAATTACTGCCATGCTCTGAACCTTGCTGCTACTGCCCGGGTGATTTCAAAGTTTGCAAGAGGGAGCTAGGAGAGTGACAAGGCATAAATATAGTGCTGATCTGGTGATGCATAAGTGAAGTGGCATTCTGGACCTTTTTCCGGGAAAAAGGATGACCTTGGAATTTGAAAGATGGTACTTGGATCAGCACATCTGAAGGAATATTTGCAAGTAGCTTTCCTACTGTAAGCAGAAATTGTGTCAGAGAAAGGGGCTCTTTCTGTACATTTGACAAATTTTAAAGGGTTTAGCTTTGAGTTAAAATTCAAATACAGTCTGCTTTGTTTTTACAGAAAGTCTGTATGGTCTTTAACTGTTCTATTAGTGTTTTAAAATTACTTCCTTGCTGGGAACTGCAGTAGTAGATAGTGGGAAAATCTTGGCCAGTGGGAAGGTTCTTTGTAAAGACCTCTGAAGGTTGAATCTTGTTAAAGTAATATCTTAAAATATTGGCAGTTTGCAGAGTAGCTTTTGGTTTTATTTACATTTAACATGTAGTTATTACTTCATTAGAAAACTGTTATTTCTCCTCTCAAAAGAACCTCTGTACCTGCCATTATGAAAGAAGTTCTAGGGGCTATGCCTAAGTGGACAAAGCTGGTTAGCATTGTCTGTTGAATAGGCATTTTAGCTAAAATAGTTCAAAGGGCTTGAATGCATTTCCAAGGTATGATCTTCCTTCATTATAGAAATACTCTCTGTGTTCTAAAGTAGATCAAAAATGTGTCAGGAAATAATAGAGAGATTTTAGAGAACAATGTTATAAGCAAAAGCCCTTCTGGTCTATATAGCTCTTCAATGTTGAGAAAAAAGAATTATTTTCTCTTTCCTGACTATGACATCAGTAGGATTTTTATATGAAATGTGTAAAAAAAAAAAAAAAAAAAAAAAAAAAACAAAAAAAAAAAAAAAAAAAAAAAACAAAAAAACCAAAAAAAAAAACCAAAAAAACCCACAAAAAAAACACAAAAAAAAAACCAAACAAAAAAACCAAAAAAACCCCACCAAACAAAAGTGCAGTAATAATAACCAATCTCTATATTACATATATGTGTGTATAAATCTATATATTTGAGATGTGCTGTAATAATATCAATTAGATAAAGGTTAAAGCAGATAATACAGGTAAAGGAAAGTGAATGTAAAGCAGATAATTCAGTGCTGTTACATATTTCAGAGAGCTGCATAAGTTAGCGAAGCTGTATTAAAAACTTTGGTTCTGTGTGCATTTATATCCAACATCACCTGTACCCCATCACCCCAGTAGCCTTGGCTGTCTTTTGCGTGTGCTGCGGGTACTGCTCTCTGTTCTCCACAAGTCCCAGATGGGGATTTCTCTCCCCATGCCCACTGAGTCTCAGTGCCTTTTCTCTCTCCCATTCTTCAGTGGGCCCTCTTCTATAAACATACCTGTTCCTTGGCTCTTAAGCCTACCTGCTGCTGTACTGAACCTCCCTTGCTGAAATCGATGGCCACCGCTTGAGGTTCTGAGCTTCTCCTGCAGCTACTGCCCATGCTAGCTGGGCAAGGAGTGCAGTGTTTGTGGTGACTGGTGTGGAGCTGGATCCGGGCTGGTTGATCACCAGCAGACCCTCAGCAGCTGTACAAGCCAGATGGACTATATGAGAGCTGGACTACCTTGACTTTCCCTCTGTGAAGTACTGATAGAGTTGTGGTTTTTTCTTCCCAGCTGCCACAAAACTTAGAAACTTAATAGCTCGGAGGTCTCCATCCACTTTTTCAAATGTTAGAACTAGCAAACATGATTTTTTTTTTTTAAATAAAGTTAGATAGACACCCTAAAATTACATAAGCTCTGTTTCTTAAGCAGTGAGGTGAAAACAAAGATGGGAGTTATGTTTACTTGCTAGAAGAAAAATTGATTTAAAAGCAAATTACTGGTTGAAAATAATTATGTTTGTTCAAATATGATCAGTTTTTTGCATGCATGTTTTATTTCCAAGAATACTAAAATCACTTCTGCTGAACTGTTTGGAAACAATATAGCCAACTGTTCGAAAATTTTAATTTTTCATTAAAACATCATAAAATGTATCATTAAATGGATAATTTTTTTTGTGTATTAGAAATAGGGACATAGAAGCAGAAAGTATTAAAGGGACATATAGTCTTGTCAATCAGCTGTTACTAATACTGCATAATAAGCAGTTGGGTTTGCACCAGATACTGAAGATGTCTGTAATCCCAACAAAGAACAGGGCTGTCTGTAGAACTCTTACCTGTGTACATCGGTTTGGATCAGAATGAGACAGCAATGGAAAGCTGCATAAATACTAAGAACTTCTTGTCCAGTTTGTCTCTTTTCTTTTATTACAACTAAGCTGAATTTGCTAGCAGAAATGTTTTGAAAGTTGTTCTGTATTAGGTAAATTAGGACTTGTTCTCCATTTTATTTCCTGTGTTTAGGGTACTTAGATCATCTTGCCATTAAATATATAACAGCAAACTTACAGTAGGCCAAAGGCCAGACAGATGCAAAATATGCTCCTCTTCTCTATTTTGTATTCAAGAAAGTGAAAGAAATAAGCTTTAAAAATAGATTTTTTTAGTAACGGTACTTTTCCCTCTGAAATTATGTGTTTGGAGAATTACTCAATATTGGGTTATTACTTAACGTAAACCAAATCACTTCATGATTTTATGATACTGTTTTATTCCACCCATAGAAATAACTTTATTTTAAAGATAATGTACTACCTTAGGCTTAATTCTGTAAGTAGTGCTTGGCTGTTTTGTTTGTTTTGGGTGTAAGCAGTATTAGATTTTTCTGTATTGGTGAAAAAAATATCTGATGGGTTTTCTCAAACTTGCTGTAGGCGTTGATGTTCTCATGCTGGCTTTTATGATTATTTAATGTTGTTGAAACAAACCGCTAGGTGGCAATATCAATTAAAAAAATTCTAAGAACTGCAATTAAAGTTGTCATCTAAAATGGGACGCTAAACAGGAGGTTTGATTAAAGTGAAAACATTAAACTTTCTTGTATGTAAAACTGTCCTGATCAAGAGAGGAGGTGTTCTGCAAAAGCACTTGGTGGGGGTGATCGGTGACTGGGGATAGCTAGGTGTATTTGCTTGCACACAGAGGAAACGCTTTCATATGTTTGCAATATATATTACACATTTGAGAAAGTGAATTATTATCATACTACTTCTTGATGAAACTTGTTTTAGCCTGACAGTTAGAAAGAATTCATTGGGGTTGTATCAGTGCTACTTGAAAAACAAATTCTCGCTGGTGTGAATGTAAAACATTTTAAACTTGTTAATGTAAAATCAGTATGAATTTACTTATGGCTGTGGAGGAACTTATGAAATATCGAATGTGTCTGTTACAAACAGACACGTGTTAACGGATGTGCTGATTATATCTTCTTTTGTGTAGGTGCTACCCAGCACACGCGCTGGGTTTGTATGTGAAGTAGAAGACTGAAGAGACTTGTCATTAAATAGTTTATGACCGCAGTCTGCTTCCTGCACAGCTCAGCACATACAGAAACCATATCCTTATGTCACAGGACTTGTCTTATCAGAGGTAGCTTGTCCTTTTATTTAGATATGTATATCATTTTTCTTTTTCAGCATGTTTATTGAAGATGATGTTGCTAATATTCCTGCTTAGGAACTGTTTAAGTTTGTATCACAGTCCTGTTTGGGTTATTCCATAGGGAATACATACAATGAAATGGCTGGCGTGCAGTAACAGTGGCATTTCTACTGGAGCTCCTGTTTGCCTGCTCCATCCTGCCTGTACGACTCCACATGCATTTCTGAAACATCTATGTAGCATGCTGTTCTCGTTAGATGTAATTGGACTGTGATAGCCTGTCTCTCTTCCTGGGAGCTTTAGTTCTTTGGGGTTTATTCCCAGTGCTTTGTGCTGTCACTAGTGGGTAAGTCGCTAACCCTGCTGTGGTTCTCGGGTATTTTTGAGAAGGCAGCACTTTCTCTGGCTTTAACTTCTGGTCTTATTTTTTCAGGTTTTATAATAATTTTATCAGGCAGTGGCTAGAGGAGATAATTTATCTTGAAGTCATTTATATTTTGCCTTTCTCTGTTCTTTTTATCTGCTGTGTATTAGGGTGTTGCAGTGAATTTGCTTTTCAGTCCTGACATCATGCAGTTTCTCCTAAACTATTTCTGGTGAGGATGATACAGCAGAAGCATTCCCTTGAAGTCCTGTTGTTCAAGTGGAATTGGAAATGCTTAATTTAATAGTCTTTGTGCCTGGTCAACTCTGTCATAGACCAGACTGGACTGCTTGTTAGAGAGGTTGAGTGGTGCTTCTTCAAATCAGTGGTAATGTTCCCGTAAGTTGCTATGTCTAGGTATGTGAGGTCTAGGCAAATAAGGATCATGCCTGTTTTGCATTTTTGTTTTTTACAGGTTTGATTTAACTTAACTCCTTCTCTGTGTTTTTTAAAGATAAGTAATTACATCATACGAGGTAGTATTGGCACTGTAACTTGATTCAGTGCACGCACTACCTTTGTAAGTGCAGATAGTTTAATCTTGCCGTGTTACAGTAGACATTTAAACACTACTGGGACAAAAGGAAAACATCTCAAAAACTTTATTCTGTGGTAAGACCTATGTCTGTAGAGTCTACTGCTATTAAGATTTTTATTAAGTTTAATAATTCATGGTTTATCTACTATACCCTCAGAGGATGTGTAGAAAGTGCTTCACGGGTGTGGGCTGTTTTAGGCATAAGGAGCAATAGAGCCACATTAATACTGTATCTGGGATAATTGAGCAGGGAATGTAAACATTAAAATTCATTTAGGAGGGGGATGTGAGGCAAAATGAGTTGGGAAATGCTTTTAAAGGTTTTTAGACTCTGACCCAGAGTTGGTGACTGACTTGCTGTGTTTTTCCTCTTATTGGTATTCATTGTTGCGTGTTCCTGTATGTGAAGCATCCTGCTTATGTTTGAAGTGGTCTATGTTAGTGCAAGGCAGAAACTTGCTTGTGTTATATATTAGGATGTATTTTCTGTCATCGTGGTCATTTTGAATCGTGGTGGTATTTCTTCTTCTATTATAAAGAAACACTTGTAATTCTCTTAGCCATCCTTTCTCTCGGGGTGTATTGTAGCCAAAAATAATGCTGTGTCATTTCTGCTTACCAGCTTTTCCTCCAGGTGTGCTTTGTACTTGTCAGAGTGGGTGTCTGTGCCCTCGTGGCATTCTTACGCCGAATGCTTTGCTTTCTGTGATAGCATGGTGTCCGTGTTAACACAGGCCTACTGTGTCAGAGCTGTTCCAAATGTTTCTCCTTTAACACTTTTTCTGTAATTTCCACCTTGCTGTTTCTCCCTTGCCTCTTCAGGCACCTCCTGGTTCTATAGGGACCAGGACAGACATTATACAAAACTGAATGTTCCTTGTGATTCAGTGTCCATTGTGCTTTGCTCGTTCTTTTTTTCTGGTGTTGGAATGGTCCTTCATTAGAATTTTTTTTTTCCTGAGGAATCCCATTAAGAATGAGTCCTGAATGCCATTATTCCTGTAAAAGCTGGGTCTTCTGTTACTGACTTCAGCTGGTCACTAAGCAGGTCCCTGATCACATTCGTGTCTGGGAGAGCATTTTTTTCTTTGGAAACAAGAATCTTTGAAAAAGTTAAAAAAAACCAAAAACAACCACAAACAAACAAAAAAAACCCACCAAAAACCAAACCTACAACAACAAACCAACAGATGGACTGCTTGAACTACCTGCCTCAGCAAGTATCCTATCAGGATTGGTGCTCTTTAGATAGCCCTGCGTTTCTGTACAAGGCACATCAGAAAGTGGGAGGTTTCTGTGTTTTTTTTTTTTTTTTTTTGTCTGCCTCACATGCTGCAAATGTTAGCTCTGTTAACTCCTTCCATTTAATGCAATTTTTTTTTCTGCAGTGCTTTCCAGTTTAAAGCCTATAGACCGCACATTCTTTCAATAATTTTTCCCCATACAAACAAAAATTCTGTTGTTTTCCCTTCTGCTTCTTGAAGATAGAATAAATTCTGTTGGTATGCACTTGGTTTTTGTCTCCCAGTGACAAAACAGTACCTGGTTTTGTGACTAGCAGCAACGCTGCCTTGGGGAGCAGGGTCTGCACGCTGCTTCTGAGGTAAGGGACATGAAGAGGAGAAGACCTTATGGAGAAGATCCTCTAAAGCAGTAGAGGTTGAACACTCAGTATCCAAACTAATTGATCCATTGTTTCTTTAAAATCACCAGAATTGCTTAAAATAATTTACCGCTTCTTCCTGTACCTTATTACCTGCGCTTAGGAGGCGCTACCAATATGTGTGTGTTTGTAGACCGGGGTAAATAAAAAGTCTTTGTGGTTCATCTGTGTTCCAGTGGCTCCTTAAACGTGACCTGACAGGCAGGGAAAAACGATTTGCAGTGACTTTGCAGAGCTACAAGAAGCACCAAGTTGGCAGTAAGTGGTGGTGGTGGTCTGAGAAATTTTGAGGGATGGCAGTGGTCTTGGCTCCAAAATCTCCCGAGTCCATCTGCTGCCTGTGTGGATTTTCATTCTTCTTCAGTACTGCATGCTTTTGAGAAACAGGATCGGCAAAGCCCGGGTCTATTTTTGGTAGCTGCAATACAAAAACATTCCTTTGTGTGTAGTAGAGCTATTTTCCTTACTTGTTTTTTTTTATTTGAAAAAGAAGAGCAAATGCAATGCACTTTGGCTGCAGGGAATTGTATGACTCATTTAGTAAATACTGAATACAAAGAAAAATAGTGTTTCTATTGTATTGCAGTTTTCTGCAGTGTGTTTCTGTTGCCTCAGATTTTAATAGGGAAATTATCGAAGTAGCATAGGCCCAAGATGTTGTTCTGAAAGATGAATAAGTTATACACTACAAAATGTAGGTGTTCCCATTAAATTAAAATTTCTTTCCATTTGTGTTCAAGTATTTGTTTGTTTACAGGGTACACGTTGAATTTTACTTTATTTCTACTGCAATAAAAGGTGACTACCAAACATGAATGAAGTTGGAAATAAAAAGAGCTGTGTAAATGATAGGCAACGTCTACAGGGTTAAAATTGAAATTTTAGATGGCAAAACAGCCAGCTATCTGTGTGCTATGAATAATTTGAACATAAAGACAAACTCAAATAGTAAAGGGAAGTAAATTCAAATGAAAAAAAAAAAAAGCTGCTTCTTTTAGTACTCGTTAGTACATTTTTTTAATTATAAATTTTTTTCTATTTAATCTTTCACAAGGTTTGGAGGTCCTGTGGGAGCAAGCAGGACATTGTCGCTCAGCTAGTATTACAACTCAGCTGCATGATCAATAAAATCAGTCAAAAATATATATTTCAAATCCTTCACAGAAGTAGATATTTAGTAGTTTGTTATTAGGATCACGCATATGTCCTTGTACTGTCATAATATTGCACCCAGTGTGATTTTTCTCACTTTAAGAATGAGAAACTTACAAGTAGTATCCTGCTCCGAGATGGGTGAAGGATCCCAACTATTGTCCTGTTCAGCTTTTCTGTAAGCGCTGTCCTCTTCTACAGTGAAGTTTTATTTGAACAAAACTTTTCTTTTTATTCTTCAGTATAGGAATTATGTAAACTTTTTTGGTGGATTTAAGAGCGGGAAGCACACTGGCTTATGTTTTTGTCTATAATGGTCTGTCAAGTAGAAGAAGTCTCGTTTATTCCTCCTGTGGTACATTTAAAATTCTAATTTGTTTTAAACTGTATCAGCTAATGAAACTAATATCCATGTTAGCATGTTGAGGGGCTAAGATGAGCTTTAAGTGTTAATAAATTCCTTGATGTGCATATGAATCAGGCATAGACTGAAAGTAGTAGTGAGCACTAAAATACATGTTTTTGTAACTACTTAATACAGGTAGTATTCCAGGGGAGTCAAGAGAGCTTCAAGATTTTCCAGGGATAGAACTGGCTTTGTAAGCAATTACCTTTTTTTAGGCTAGTCCTTAAACTGCATCAGAAAGAGATATGGGTCTCAAAGACAGACCTTCATGAAAATGCATGGGAATTGCCTGCTGGGCAGGGAGTGATGGACTGCACACCCGTGGTTTGGGCAGGTGGCCGAATTTAGCCCTCCTGTGTCAGGGAAGGGTATCAGAGCAGTATTGGTGAAGCTTGCAGTAACAAGTAAGAAAGCGATGGGGGAAAAAGGTTCAAATCATAGGAAATCAGAATCTGCTAATTATACAATTCACTTATGACAACTTGTGATTACTTCTTTTTGCAAGTATTTCTACCCATTTCAATTTATTTTGTGAACATACTTGAAATCTTAATAACTTTAAAATTCAATTGAAACCAATTACATTATCTTAATAAATACTACTAACTGTGAAAAGTAGTGTGGGAAGGAAAGGGAAAAAGGGTACTTTTGTGTCCTTATTTAAATTGTGGTCATGGTTAAATAAAACATTTTCCAAAATCAACATAAATACTAACCATAATTGTTGTTAAGAAGGCGGCACTCCTGGATGACCTTGTCATCCCCTCTCCTGCTGAGAGTCTGCATTTTGTGCTTCCTTGTACTTCTGAAGGAGTAAGGAAAATTGTGGAATTATGTCTTATAGCAAGAGTAAGTTCCCTGTATTACACTGCTTCTTATAGTCCTAGTTTTGAATTTTTACCTTTTCAGCGAGGAGGTGTGGAAGCTATATATGTAGCTTGAGTATTTGACTGAGTTTTCTTGGAATATGAGATTTTTGTTTTCCATGTTCCCCTAAGTGTGAAGGCAGTTGTCCCTAGTTTTTGTCTCTGAGAACTGCTTTGTGCATAGCTTATGTGACTTCAGTTAATATTGTTTGGAGAAATTCTCATGCTTTTTTCCTTCAATTTTTAATCTAAAGGGAATTTAGGTGGTGGCTCCATTAGGCTGCAAGACTTTTGCTAAAATTAGAGCTGACTTGTCAGGCTTGAGATGCTGCAATTTGGTTTACGCTTGCTATTTCATAAACGGAAGCACTTTTTAGTAATATACCTACACTAACATGCAAGGGTTTTTTTTCAATGGATAATTGGAATTTAACTTCTACAAAACATTGGAAAAGAGCTGATTTTGATAAATATCAGTGGATCTGTTGCAGTACCCACTCAGTGAATTTTTGACCTAGAGTTTTGCTGTCTGGTTGCAGTACAGCTTTGAGCCAACTGTGCTGTAGCTTTGCCTTGTGCTTGGGAGGGAGCTGTGCTGCTGTGAAGATTATTGTTATGCTGTACTTGAGATGTGCTGCTTTGGAAAATGTGCTTTTGTGTTCTGCAAACCCGGAACTTCTGTCTAACGGGGACTTGGGACTTGTGACTGCATTTGTGACTCACTGCTGGGCTACGGTGGGTTGGCTTTAGAAAGTAAAGCTTATGGAAACTTATCACTGTTTTTAAAACTTAAAGCAAATATTAGTTATTCCTATACTGCCTTATTTTTGGCTTTAATCTACGAGTTATCCGAATGTCCTAACTGCAATGATCAGGAGTGTGGATTTGGCTTTACAGATGGGCCCATGCAAACCTCATGAAGTTCAACAAGGCCAAGTGCAAAGTCCTGCACTTGGGTTGGGACAATCCTCATTATCAATACAGGCTGGGGGATGATATGATAGAGAGTAGCCCTGCAGAAAAGGACTTGGGGGGGTACTGGTGGATGAGAAGCTAGACATGAGCCAACAATGTGCACTTGCAGCCTGGAAGGCCAATTGCATCCTGGGCTGCAGATCGAGAGAGGTGATTCTCCCTCTTTGCTCTTGTGAGTTCCCCACCTGGAGTACTGTGTCTAGCTCTGGAGCCCCCAACATAAGAAGGACATGGACATGTTGGAGCAAGTCCAGAGGAGGGCCACAAAAATGACCAGTGGGCTGAAGCACCTCTCCTATGAAGAAAGGCTGAGAGAGTTGGGGTTGTTCAGCCTGGAGAAGAGAAGGCTCTGGGGAGACCTTATAGCAGCCTTCCAGTACCTGAAGGGGCCCTGTAAGAAAGCTGGTGAGAGGCTGTTTGCAAGGGCATGTAGCGATAGGACAAGGGGCAATACTTTTTAACTGGAGCAGGGTAGGTTTAGATTAGACACGAAGATGAAGTTCTTTACAATGAGGGTGGTGAGACACGGGCACAGGTTGCCCAGAGAGGTGGTGGAGGCCCCATCCCTGGAGACATTCAAGGCCAGGCTTGATGAGGCTCTGATCAGTCTGATCTAGTTGAAGATGTCCTTGCTTACTGCAGGGGGGTTGGACTAGATGAACTTTAAAGGTCTCTTCCAACCCAACACGTTCTATGATTCTATGTAGTGTTCCAGGACTACATATGTTTTAGTGAGTGGGGTTATAATTTCAAAGAGAATCATAGGTATCAATTTTATGCTGTTCTTTAGCTTGTGAAGTATTATTTAACAGTGCATAGAGAAATGACTAGTGTGAATGAAGCTAATATTGTGTTATTTAAATTTTTGAATACTGTTAGCATGACGTCATTGGCTGAGATGTGGCATTTTGCACTTGCACTGAGGTGAAAAGTATGGAGTGGGCAGAAGTGGTTGAAAGGCTCATATTCAGTCGTATGAGGAGGGCAATCAAAGTGCTAGTCTTGCTATATCAAATTAAAACACCAAAAATACAATGGGACTCAGCTTAGTTTTAATACCAGAAGAACAGGGAGAGAAAGCTAATTTTACTTTAAATAAATTAGATCACTGAGGAGGCTGCTTGGGAATTATTTAAAAAAAGTAATCATAGATTGGCATATTAAATTTTTCTGGGTCAGATTTGGGGAATAAAGTTTTAAGTCAGGCATTAGGGCATTTATTCATATTATTTGTGATGACTTCCATGGAGAGATAAAACCAAAGCAACTAGGAATACTTAGCTACTTATTTAGGCAATGATTGCGGGGGGGAGGGGGGAATCTGGCTTGTAAAGGAAAGCCTTACAGTAGCTTATAGCAGGCTGAAACATGCATAATTAAAATATTAAGTCACGGTGGATTATTCCAGCATGAGCCTACTTCTGAATTTGCTTCATTATTTGATTGTGATGCTGCTGGTGATGAACTGAAATCAAGACCTTTGGTAACTTCATAAATCCAGTATAAGGAGATGGATATGATTAGACTTATAATTTCAGTGTTGTTGTACTGATTTTTAGGTGCATATATTTGAATCAAGTGTTCTTGAATTGCTATTTTTAAGACATCAGTAAATCAGGCTGTTTTATTTTAATTTTAATTTTGTTTTGGACACTTCATGTTGCTCATTTTTTATGTTACTTTAAGGACATTGATTTTCTAAATTGGACAAACCGTTTTTTGTAATAACTTATGCTAGGTAAGTTCAAAGTCTTTAGCAAAGATCACATAGGAATATAACGTCAGGTTCATGAAAGCTTTAGGCTCCTACTTTCAATTTAAGTGACATGTCAGAGGTCACTTGGAAAAGCATCTTTTAGGTAGACAAAGGAGACCTTTCATTCCCATCTCAGACATCAGCTGGTGGGTTCTCCAAATAAATTCATTGTTTCTGTGCATCTCATTTGCAGTTATTAAATTACCAAATGAAAGTTAAAAGCCGTTTTAGGCACTCAGAATATCTGTACAGTCAGATTCTCCATCATAGCAGGAATTACTTGTCAGATCTAAAGTTGATCAAAATTAAGAGGGTGGGTTTAACACTTGTGATGTTTTAAACAGGGCAAATATATTTTTATCCCTTCAAGTGACGTATCTGTGTACTACAGACTTTCCAAAAGTATAATTGTTTGTTGGACTCATTTGTGGACTGACAGATCTTTTATATATCTTTTACTGTATGTGTTTTAGAAATTATTTGTTCATTTTGCCTGCTCTTGATACTTATGTTAGAGATGACTGAAGATGTTAGTTCTTCTATATAGCAGTATCTTTATCTTAACTGTATAGTTATAAACCTGGAGCCCTAATACATCATAGGTGAAAGTAAGCTTTTCCAGTGCTTTGGTAAGAAAATAATTAGCTAACTAATAGCCTCTAAGTAAAGGGAAAAGATAAATTCCTATAAATGTTCTCAATGTTTAAATTTGGAGGAGTATTTGGTTTTTAATCGGCCTTCCAAGAGAAAAATATGTGTGTTGAGTGTCGTTACTTCCAAGTTTTTATCTGGAAGATTTCCCTGTTGGCATTGATTTCAGCTTTCAGAACACAGGCCACCAGTATAAGGAAGACTCGGTTGTGCAAGGATTGCATGGTGTTACACATGTGTCTGAAATTCCTTTGGCAAACGGTTATGATATGTTTTAGAGCAGCTGCACTTTTATCTGCTCTTAGCTTCCTCCTGTCCTTTAGTGTTACTCAGCAAAGGCAAAAAAAATAATAATATGAAAACCAAAAGAAACTTTTATCTGAATCAGCAGTTAGCAATGCAAAGTCATGTGTACTCTTAGGAATTCTTCATTCTATTTGTGTCTGAATTGTAAATTGTTCACATGGTGACACTACTGAATGGCATCTGTGTGTATTAACTACACGCTTCCTAAGCACAGTTGAAGTGATTTGGCCAGGGAACAAAAGGTCTAGGGACCTTTCTTTCTGCTTCAATCCTGACTAGTTTTTAGCTTTATCAAAATATGTATTGTCATCTTAAAAAAAAAAAAGGCATGTAGCCAGTTAAGAGATGCATTAAGCTATTGTACTGTGTATTTTATGTATGTTCTTTTGTTTTAGCTTTGAGGGTGATGTCTTTTTTTGTTTTATTTTTCTTCCTATACATGTATTTAATTTTGCAGGAGTTTAAACCTGATGTAGTGACTTATCCTTTAGATTATGGTAAGCTCTGTAATTGTTTTCTGTAAATAATACTGAACATTGTGATAGCTCAACATCTGCCAGCTCTCCAACAGAGAAAAATACTTTGCATTCTCTTAAATTACCCTTTTAGTAGGTTTTATATTCTTTCGTTTGCCTCCTCCTAGAAAGTAATTTTGAGCTGAGGGCTCTGGAGGCCCTGTTGGACATTCCTCACTCAGGCTGACTCATGGACTCCCTCATCAGTAACAGCAGCTCTGGATTTTGAGATATCTTTCCCATATGGAAAAATACCTTAAGCACAAACACAAGTCTGGGGATTGCTTGTGATGTCTGTCTTCAAAGAGAATTATAATTCTTCTACATTATTGTATTCTTTGATTATAATGATTAAATGTACAATAGTCCACTCTTTTTTAAAGTAATTACAATAGGTATTGCTTTGAAAACAAATGTCCTTACGTGTGGCCCTGCATGTTTTGATTAGTGATCTACAAATACTAAAGCGTTATCCTGTGAAACCTTGTCCCATTAGGTTTCAGAAGTTATACTTCTGCCTTTCTAGTTACCTTATTTATTTTTAATGCGATATAGATTAAATATACCATTCAGTTAAAGAGCTCATAGATGACGTAAGACATTCAGGCTTGTATGTAGACAACATGTGAACATAAAGCCAGCAGAATCTACATAATCTTTTTGAAATAAATATTGCAGATGTCCCTGAAACTTGGGTATCTGTCAGCCATGCGTAAAAGTCAGCGTTTGAGTAATTTCCTTCTACATAATTTTTCTCGCTTCTAGATTTAGTCTCATGGAACTTCTTTGAATTGATTCCCTTGATGCTAGAAAAGCAAGGAACTTGAACTGTGTCGTCCTGGTAATAAGGAGAGTTGTTTCATCCGTGTGTCGATGACTATTACAATTTGAAGTCCTCAGAGACTCTCCTCAGTGAGCAGGTAGTGCTTATGACAGTGATAACGCTACAAGACCATTACACTTGATTAACGTCACTTGATTTAATTTAATATAGGGCTTTCTACTCAAGAATGAGGAGAGAAGCAATTGATAGACAAAAAAGGTTTTGATCTTTGTTGTTTATTAGCAGGTATTTTTTATAGACAATCATTAGGTGTACACCCTTTGATTTTTATACATATATATGTAAAGCTGTCTAACCTTCCTGTCACATGAATTGGCAAGCCACATGCAGTTAGAAATTCTGCATGCTAAGTTTGTGCTTGAAGTGGTGCTTAGAGCCCTCTTCTCTTGGGTAGAGGAGTTTATTGTAACATTGGATCTTGAGAGTAGATTCAGAGTGAAAGCTGTAGTGGGCAAAGGCTACTTTGATTTCTCTAGTGTCATCAAAGAATCGAGAGGAGAGACCCGTGACCATCTTTTGGAGAGCCAGTTGAGTGATTTAGTATCTCTTGTGGTTTGGAGTCAACTGTAGAAAGGAAATGTTGACCAGACATGTGACTTTGTTCATAATTACTATCAGTCAGCGACACTGCAGTTACCCATTTTATGAAACAGAAATGTATGAATCACAAAAGACATTGGAACATTGAACGTACTGTAGCAGGCTCTCCGTATTGCAGCATACTCAGAGGCAAAAAACAGATACAGATGTCAGTAAGTGTATGCACCAGTGTTTTAAAGGTTAAACAGTATTACTGAGATACTGCTAGTACCTACCATTCAGGCATATAACTTAGCAAGTACAGAATTCAGTTGAGATTTAGAAGAAATAGATATTTATTTAAGAGATCAATGTAGTTTTGTCATCCTAATGATATCATACAATGACTAAGAGGAAGGTATTTTAAAGTACATGACTCTAGAAGACACAATCAATTAATAATATTTTCATACTCTTGCTCTGAGGATTACAGCAAGGAAATTACCAGTCCCTTTTCCTTCAAGATTCTGTATTTTGCATAATACTAATCCCATATGTTACAGAACACTGTGCTGCTAAAGATACCATCTTGCAGATGAAATTGTGTTAGACTGCCAGTTCATTTTATGTGAAGTTAGTGTGGAATCATGAAAGCTCTTAAAAAAAAAAAAAAAGGCCAAAAAAAAAAAGCTGGAGTGCTTGATGTGCTATCACTTCAGATACAAAATGCAGAAGAGCATCTTAATTGAGGCTGGGAGCAATAAAATATATTTATATGCTAAAAGGCAGCTTCTCAAATCAGTAAAACCAACTTATGTGAGAAAGAAAATATGTATGCCATATTCACCAACTTGATTACTGCAGGATCATCCCTTCAAGTCCTTTCAAAAAGCATGTGGAATATATTCTAGTTCCTATTTTGACCAAAGTATCCTTTTAAAATTTCTTCATCAACATTTGCTGTTAAGTTGCATTATCTGCACTTGCCCGCTGTGTTCCTCCGTCATGTGCAAATCTGATTGCATCGTCTGTCTCTTCATATCTG
This sequence comes from Chroicocephalus ridibundus, assembly GCF_963924245.1. Taxonomy (NCBI): domain Eukaryota; kingdom Metazoa; phylum Chordata; class Aves; order Charadriiformes; family Laridae; genus Chroicocephalus; species Chroicocephalus ridibundus. The sequence continues at coordinate 205,584,400 of NC_086284.1, forward strand.
TCAGCATTGTAAGCCTTGCCCACTCATTCCTTATCTCCTCTAAATGCTTCGTTCTTCCTCCTGTGGTGTTCCTTTTCCTATAAATACCCTCCATCACCAAGAGTGCACGTGATGCACTCTTCTTGTTCAAGCTCCTTAGCCATTTTTGCCATCATTCCCATAAGGAGTTAGGGGATGATGGATATGGTTGGCAATTGCGTTACTCTAATTATAAACTTCGTCTGTGTAGAGGCATTATAAATGCTTTTAGCTCCCCATGCCTGCCTTCTCTTCCCCCACGGCATACTCCTTGTATTCTTAGTCTGTGAACTCTTCATTGAGTGAAGCAGTCTCCTCTCTGTTTTTATATGGAACAGTATGTTCTAACCCTAACTGAGGCTAATGTAATGTAAACACGGTATAAGAATACTTTGTTATTATGTAAGATGTTCTGGCTGGTGTAAATAGGAGCCTCAGCGTTTGCTGTGGACTCTGGGTCTGATGGTAGCGTTGGAGTTAGAATATGGAAAACTGCAGTCTTAGGAGGCTTTGAGGTCTATCACAAACGCTTCATGGCTATAACGCTGAAGGACATATAAATAAGGACTTAGCATCAAAGCGTGTCTTAAACCAGCTTTAATACCATAATGTGGATATGTATTTGGAGCACGCTTATCCTAGCCTTTTTTTTGTAAAGGTACAAAAAATACCTACAAATGTGCAAAAGGAAACACTAAGTGATTTTAATTGGAAGGCAATAAAACAGTCCTCGAAAGGGAGATTTGTCATCTGGGGATATTGCTGACAGTTGGCATTCTCCACAGTCACTGGAAAAAAAAATACACCATATTTTTAACGAACTTTTGCTACCATGCTATGTCAATAAAATGCAAATATATCCTGATACTTATTGGGCATGATTGTAGTTTGTTGAGGCACTGCATACAGTAGTGTCCTCTGCAGCATTTTGCTCACAAAAAGAGAGAAGGCAGTATTATAATCGGTCTGCCTTGAGGAATGCCAAATTAAAAAGATGATTAATGATTTTTTTAAAACAGTAAAGCAAACTGTTAAGTAACAGGGATTACTAAAAGGATTTAGTATTAAACGTGGACTGCAATAAAATACTGATTGCAACCCTTTTTCCACTCTACCATATGACTGAAAGTTTTCCTTAAGGGTTAACATGTACTTTGTCAAAACGAGTCTTACAGGGCAGAACTCAGGTCAGTGATAAACATGAACGCCTCTTTCAGAGAGCTGGTCTAGCTCTATTGGTACAGCAAGGCTGAAATGGGTCTTGTCTCAGCATGAGAAGCCTGCTGTGAGATCTTCAAACCTGGAAAACACTGAATTGACAGAGAGGGTCAGACGAATTGAAGTGAATAGTACTTAAATCAGTAGCAATCTTTTCAGGTAGCTGTGGGGTATACAGCTTTGTGTTTAAAAATGGAAAATGCAACAATTCACCATGTTTGTTTTCCTAGTTACTACATAACTGTTTACATATTCTTTTGAAATTCAATAGAAGGTCGCTGGTTTTTGAGCCAATCACAGCAATGCCACAATGTAAAACTATTTGAAAAATGAACTCAGCCTGATGGAAGTTGCCATCTGAAAAAAACACAAACAAACGTTGTTTTTAATCCATGTTTATGATTTTTCTCTAGACTTTAGTAAAGTGTTGATCTTCATCTCCAGTGTTCATATTCAGATTTTGGCAGAGTATGTCTCTAATTTTATACTGCTGTTGCTACATAATCTGTATTGTCTTTGAGGAAAGAAAAGCATCCTTTAATTAATGTTCCTACACAATATAAAGGAGACTAGTAGTCTAAAACGTGTTTTCTCTGAGTGGGTCTCAAGAGGTTAACGTGCAGCTTAAAACATTGAGATAGTCTATCTGGTGGACAAAAATAGTCTATGGACAAGGAAAAAAAAAAAGGAATCCTTGACATGATTTAAGGACACGTACTCACAATTGAGTAAGGAAAGGTGAGTAAAGGCCTGCTGGAGGGCTTAAACTGGGATTCTGACTAATAACACCACATGTGAGTAATACATGGAGATCACAGGTTTGTTTTTGGCATGTATTAGCAGCTAGTGATGCGCGCAGAGTTATATCTGTCCTTGTATGGCCAAAGTGCAGTTGCATTTTATAGTCTCGTACTTGTGTCAGTTTTAGCCTTGCCAAAAACCCTTTAACTGGCAAAGAGGGCCAGATCTTGGCTGTAAACTTTCAAACCTTTAAGGCAATATTTGTGAAATTAGCAGCAATCAGGAATCTGTGACTGTGGTGGGTGTTCCAAGGACAAGAATGAGGAGGAAGGTCCTCTTCAAAGCATACTGAGGAAAGTGAGAGCTTTGCGTGACAAGCAGTATTGAAAAACCCAGTTTAAGCCAAAAGCTCTTGCTTTTGAGGGGAGACCTTAAGAACAAAAAAGTGGAACTCTAAGCAGTTACAGAAAACATGCCATATTGCTGTGGCTTTCAAACAAAGTAATCAATAAAGGGAACCTTCCTGACAGAGGCAAAAATAGGCTCTGCCCCAGTTGCTTGTACACTGAGACTGTGCAAATAGGGGCAAATGGTCAAGGCTAATACCTAATAGTTAGGCACCTCTGGTATTTTGTAACCTTGTAATGACTAGGAATCCCACACTTGTGTGAGCCCTCTGCTATTTCAGGCCGTTTTGAAAAACAGTTATGTCCCTATCTCAGAGGAGAAGTAAAAAGGAAAAAAAGTGAAATAGAGGGAAACAAATCATCCTCCAGTTGACTGTTTTTCGTTGGTGCTGTGCCAGAGATGCACAGAAAGTAGTTGGAGTATGGCTGCATTTTGTGTATTTATTTATTTTAAAAATCTGATCAACAGTATGTCATACAACTGTACTTGCTTGGACACTCGGTATGCATATACTGTTGTCAGGAGAGTGATGTAGAGGTATTTAAACTCGTTTTGGTACCAAACTGTATGCATGGCAGTATGCAAGACATGAGCCTGCCCTCCCTGGTGCCATCACTAGACAGCCTCTGGTTAGCTTCATTAAAGATATTTAGGTGTTCTGACACTGTAGGTTAATTGGCAGAATAAAGTAATTTATACTTCGTGACATAGTTAATAATAAAAGCTAGCTACAATTTAGGTAATGTTTTCACTTTGATGATCACACTTTTGCTTGAATTTTAACTGTATGTTATTTATATTTTAAGCCATCTGCATAATTCGGTATAAACGTTTATAATAAAAGTGATAAGTCAGAACTGAAAGACACGATATGTCAACACTCTGGGATAGATTTTGCTACACAGCAAAAGGTGATCTTTCTTCATTGGCCTGTTTCATTTTTGTCTGGTGCTTGGATTGTAGAAGTTTCATTGTTATTCTATCATTCATCTGCCTCCTAGTAGACTTATTAAGTTAAAACCTCAGTTCAATGAATGGTTACAGGACTAACACTTCTATTGTTTATCTGTTCTGTTCAGTCTCTTTTCAATTGCTGTTTGCTAAAATGTGCCCTACTATAAGATACTTAAGTCTTTCCAATGGTAGCAATTTGAGGATTGGGTTTCTTGAATGTGCTTCACACATTCATACATTAACTCATAAAAAAAGAATATAAAATGCACAACTGAGTTGAAAAGGGCCAATAATGGTTGCTACAGCTGTGGCAATATCCAGATTTCTGAGCCTGGCCCTGGTTGCAGAACAGAGAAATACCGGTCGTACCTGCTCTGGAGCACTCACACTCTGGGAACAACATAGTGGCTACATTGATAGCTCTTTTGTTGTGCTGATGACAATAACAATATATTGCAAGAGGGACCTGGACAAGCTAGAAAGGTGGGCCCATGCAAACCTCATGAAGTTCAACAAGGCCAAGTGCAAGGTCCTGCACTTGGGTTGGGACAATCCTCATTATCAATACAGGCTGGGGGATGATGTGATAGAGAGTAGCCCTGCAGAAAAGGACTTGGGGGGGTACTGGTGGATGAGTAGCTGGACGTGAGCCAACAATGTGCACTTGCAGCCCGGAAGGCCAATTGCATCCTGGGCTGCAGATCGAGAGAGGTGATTCTCCCTCTTTGCTCTTGTGAGTTCCCCACCTGGAGTACTGTGTCCAGCTCTGGAGCCCCCAACATAAGAAGGACATGGACGTGTTGGAGCAAGTCCAGAGGAGGGCCACAAAAATGACCAGTGGGCTGAAGCACCTCTCCTATGAAGAAAGGCTGAGAGAGTTGGGGTTGTTCAGCCTGGAGAAGAGAAGGCTCTGGGGAGACCTTATAGCAGCCTTCCAGTACTTAAAGGGGGCCTACAGGAGAGATGTGGAGGGACTCTTTATCATGGAGTGTAGTGACAGGAGGAGGGGTAATAGTTTTAAACTGAGAGAGGGGAGATTTAGGTTAGTAAGTATTCAAGGCTAAGTTGGATGGCGCTTTGAGCAGCCTGGTCTAGTGGGAGGTGTCCCTGCCTATGGTGGGGCGTTGGAACTAGGTGATCTTTAAGGTCCCTTCCAACTCTAACCATTCTATTATTCTATAATTTATCTCCACTGAAATTTTAAATTCTCTAGGGCAGTAAATAAAAATACTGATTCTGCGGTGGTCCTTAGTTTGTCTATCCCAGGCTTTAAGAGCTTGGTTTGATAACCAGAAGTTTCATATGTATAGAGATTCGCAGTAATATAGGTCTGAAAATGTTCTTATAGTCCTGTATGTATCTTGTAATCCACAAATATATCTGCTCAGACTTATCCCACCTAATGTTATCAGCCTGAGTGGAGTTGCATTGCTACTTATATTTCGCTGTGCTGTTGTGTACTACATTGTTTATCTTGCTATGATACTTTAACAAAAAATTTTAGCCTCTGTGTTACTTTACACAAATACAAAGAATGAGAATGAATGAAGGAAATGCGACAGAAATTTCTGTTTGTTTTTTCCCTGTCCATTTTTTTTTAAATTATTTTTCTCAGCCAGCATACTCATGCACTCTTCTTTCAATGTTTTTTTTTTTTTTTTAACTTTTGTAAGTGCTTCACTTTTTCTTCACTGGTACTCTTCCTGATTTGTTGTGCCTTTCCTGCCTTCAAACTTTGTCATATCCACGTTCTTTTCTTTTTCAAGGAAGAGTAAATGCTAATATGATTGATGGCTTGCCTCTATATAGAGGGATTTATGTGCTAGTGTAGCTATATTAATACCTGTTCCTAACCTTTATCATATGTGGATTGCAATGAATAATAGCAATTAAAAAACATTTTTGAATATCTGAGTGACTCCACTGTAAAACAAACAAAAAACCCCATGAAAGTCATAGCCTGCCTTCCTTACCTTATGGAAGGAAAGTGAGTTGATGTAATTAAGACACAAAGAAGGGTGATGCTAAATGATATTTTAATCCCATGATAAACCACAACAGGAATTGGTAACTAAATAGATGAAGACTGTATGCATTGATACAGCTACCTGAATCCATACAGTAAGGACGGGAGTCACCTGACCTCATATGGATGTCTCCAGTGTAGGCGTCTACATCCGATCAGGTTACCCAGACTTCTTTATTATCGGTGGAGAGACACTGGCACTTGGGGTAATTAATCTTGTTTGGGATTAGATTAACCAGCTAATGAGATGAACTCTGTCCTGAGCTTCCCATTTCCCCATCTACGGCAAAAGGAACCTATGTTACCTCAGAGGTAGACACTAACAGGTAGAATTCATTTAAACTGTCTAAAAGTTAGCGGTTGGAAATTGTCACCATGCCTCTTCAGTCAGTGCAATGAGGTACCACAGGAAGGCAATTTCTTTTCTCTTTAAGAATAATGCTGATATCCTCAATGATCTCCATAGTACCCTAGGGATTTATACACTACAAATGCTGGGTTTGGTAGCTTTTGAAAGACATAGAGAAGTGTAATGTAACATAATTTAATTTACACTTTCTTACATATTTCTTCTGGATCTGGCCTTTTCTTTATCTAGTCACCTTATGTGCTTTCTCAAGCAAATTAACAAAGTAACAAAATAATTGGAATAATTATCCTTGGGGGATAAAGCAAGCCTGAATATTTTATCACTTTCAGTTGCTTTTCCTGTTGATATTTCTAAGTGAAAATAAACCAGGGCAATGTTAAGTCTTGCTGTCTTTTTATTTTTGTTGGAGGAGTGGTTTGATGACTCATGTTGATTGGGAGTTTTTCCAATTTTAACATAGCAATTGGAGGTGGTGTGTTTTTTTTTTTTAAATAAAAAAAAAAGCAAGCTCTTCTCCCCAGGATTCTAGTAAAATAAGCATGAAAAATAAAATCAAAAATAAACAAAAGTCTGAAAAGATCCTATTTTAAAATGCACTTTTTACTTTTTGTGTCCGTGATATGATTCTACTGCCTTATTCACAAGGTTTTTTTTATGGGCAAAAGCTGAATTTCTAATGTGAAAAAGTAGATGCTACAGGTTCTCTAAATATACTTTAGACTCTCGTAAATTAGGTGTAAATTGTACTCAACATATTTTCCAGTATATAGCATCCTCCAAAACATGCTTTTAAATGTAAGGTGCTGGGTACAATACGCTTCCTCAGCTGCTCTTGTCATTGCTTAACTGTTTGTTGGAGTAGAAGGAGCAGTGCAGGGGCAGGGGGGGTAGTAACCTGTTCACTGTCATGTCCCTTTTTTGGGGAGGAAAGGAAGGATGTGTTGTTTTCCAGTACATATTCTGGTGTATTGTGTAGCCAGTGTGTAGAAGAGCACACATTGATCTTCCTTAAAGCATTCAAAGTGCTCTTTCCTTCCTTCTAAACAGCCACACATCAGCTCACTTAAATTGAGCACATTTGCTATATTCATTGTTTTCCCTTGCAAGATTCAGTCCTCATCTTTTTTTAGTTTTCTTTTCTTCCTACACTCTCCTGAGCTTTCTCATCCTTGTTTGTCCACTGTCTTCAGCTCTTTTCACCTTGGCAACATACCTTTTCTCCCTCTCCCCATTCTTCTGTTCTCCCAGAAATTTTGCTTTACTTTCCTCCTGCTTGATTTTTCTCTGCTCGCAGTGATTTCTCCTGGTTTTATTTTGCTCCCCGTGTCTCACAACAGTCTCTGTACTCTTCGTCATCTCTCTTTCTTCATCTAGTTCTTAAATAACATTTGAAGGTAATCCTTACAACTTAACAAAATGCCATTGTTTAGAATTGACTTGTAAGGTTGGCTTTTTGCTGCTTATTACTTAATTTTTTTCTTCCCTTTTTATGCATATATAAAAGTATCTCATTATGAGTGTTAAATACCAGGAGCAAATAAAGATTATACAAATCTATTTACATTCTAGGTTTCCTATAAGTAGGGTGAAGTAGTGGTGACATTTTAAAATACATATAATCTTTGAAGTGTGTTTCCTTCACTGTAAGGGAGCTGGGATGATCATCATTAAACTTTGTCTGGACTAGACTTGCCAGTCCTGTTGAAACTTGAATGATCTGATTTTCAAGCACGTATCTGCTATAACTGTAAACTTAGATACTTTAGGGAATGGTGAATAGGATAATGAAACTGGAAGAGAATTCAGATAATTTAACTTCCAGTGCTCTTTCTTGAGGTGTTTTATTTAACATAGTTTTCGATTTCCCCTCCCCGGTGTTTATAAAAAGGGAAATGCCCTGATGGACCCTTTCTCTGAGGCCTCAATGAAACCTAAAATAGTAGGTAGGGTATTACTTGCCAATCTATTTTTTCTTCATATTTTATTTTTCCTTTTGATATCTTTATGACTATCTGCATTGGTCTATTTTTAAAATAAAATTTCTTTTAGTTCCAGTAGGGTTTTATTTTTATGAAAGGCATAACTGACACTGTTGGCAATCTGTTTGACATTGTATATTGTTTAAGTGTTGCTCCAACAGCTGTCAAAATCAGGACTATGTTGTTGAAAACCTAAATTTATAGACGCTTCTTGCCAACAGTGAAGTCAAATGTGTTTTGCTTTGCTCATGTATGCAGGAAAAGACGGAAATGTATGGGAGCTCTAACTTTATGCTTTAGAGAAGAAATTGGGTGGGTATGGACATGCGTAAGCAACATCATTTGCCGACTCATTAGATGCGAGCCACCAGGGCTGAGACCTGGAGAGGAGCTGGTAGAGGTGCAAGGGAGGAGAAGACTAAGTGACGTACTTCTACACTTTTAGCGGCATCGCTCAACAAAATCCGCTTCATACAATGTGGGATAAGATGGGAGGTAACGAAGGACAGCATGACTAGCTCCTGAATGATGTCACCAGACATCTGCAGAGTGGATGGTGATGACTTGCCACCTACATCACTGTGTTTTCACCGCAGAAGAAACTATTTGTAGTCAGCTTTTAGACAAGGCAATACCAGGTTTCTCATGTGATTGCTGAATAAGTGATGGAGAAGTCAGATGGAGAAGGGGAGAGGGTGTGAAAACAAAAAAGGTAAAACTAAAAAAAATAATCCTGAAAGTCTTTATGTTCAAGAGGTGGGTTTTGCAGACAGCAAAGCACACTCTGAATTCCTCATCAGCAAGAGCTGATTATTATATAAATTAGATGAGACATTAATGACACACCCCGCACCCCCCCCAGAAAAAAATAAGCAGTGGAGATGTAAATAGCTTTACTAATTGCAAGATCAGATCTCATGTCTGGACAGACCTCTGCTTTATATAAATACCTCTATGATTGTGGTTACTCTTAACTCTGTTTTTTCCTATGAAAATATTTTTGTCTCTAGCAGACAGAATTTTTTCTGATATAACTTTTTAAATTTCTTATACTTATTTCTTTTCTCAAATCTTGCAGTAAAAGTTTGTAGATATTTCTCCAGATTCCTTTCCAATCATTTATTGTTGTTGCATATGTATAATGTTGCTTTTTAAGAAATAAAAAAAAATAATATCCTATTTCATCAAAGAACAGAACAAAAGCAAGGGGATATTTTGATGTATTTGTATGTGTGTGTTGTATGTTTTATCTTGAAAATTAAAAATATTCCTCATGGAAGTCCTTTAGGACTAGAAGGTTTTCATAGCACACCCTTAACTGGAAGCACCTCATATTTTTTCTTTCAATTTTTGTGAGTATAGTATATTCTTTTCCTATATATTCAATGATAGATATTCAATACATGTATGTATTATACTGCAATTACATTCAGACTTCGCAAAGACAGGCATCTGAAGAATTAAAGGTATTTCTGTTCCTTGCAAAAAAGAAAGCGTAAATAGAAGAGTGTCCCTTACTTGAAGATTTTGGCTGAGTGCCAAGTTATCAGTGTTAGGGTGTTTAACATTTGCATTGGTTTAAATAAATACTTTCCTATGTTACTACTATGTCCTCTCTTAGCTAGGGAGAAGCCCAATAGCAAAATCCCCCAGTGTCTTTTCATGTTGCTATGTAAATCCAGGGGCACTGGCAATTAAAGATTGAAAACGGTATATGTGAGAAGCACACTTGAAATATAATTAGAAGGTTCCTCCTTTCGTGGGCACTGCATGCATGTTTAAAATTTGTCATCAGCACAATTTTATCTCCAGTAATAATTTTCAAATTTAATTTTTCTGTATTATAGCTTTACTAAAAATACAGTTTCTAAAAGCTTAGACTTGATCAGGATGTAATTTAAGAATAGGCAGATCTATTTAGTTAGCTAAAATAGTAATTTAAAATAATAAAAAGATGCGATATTAATGGAGAATCATACTTGTTCTCAGGTATGATTGTTAAAGATTTACTGTTGCTACTAGCTGTCCATTACAATAGACAAGTATTTCCTTCTGTACAATGTATCGGGGTTTTTTTGCTTTCATTGACAATGGCAGCAGGAAGGCAGAGCCACATGAGAAGCAGGTATGATAACAGCACATGTGCATTTTGGATGACTGGAAAGTGGTGGTAGTTTCATGTTAAGTTTCTTCTGACAGCTGTGGGCTTCACCTCAGAGATCACAGGTGTTGCGTGCAGGTGCCATGCAGTAATGTTGGTCTAAGAGGCTCTAACAGAGGATTTCAGTGTCCTTCAAGAGTTTGTATTGGCCCTTCAGTTGTCTTTTCAAGAAGAAACAAGCTGCGAAGAGCACGCTGAAGGATGGCTAACTGGTTGGATACGGAATTTCGAGGTTGTAATATTGGGAAGGTTGCTGTAAGACAAAGCCTTCATATTTCATTCAGTGGTGCCAGTGATTCCCAGACCCTAGACTACACAGTGGACATGGACAGGCTTATTTACACAGGAGTTGTACAGTGTCCAAATGAAGGAACCATAGGTAGAACCAGAAGGAGTACTGGATGTTATTTGGTGAGTGTGGCATAGTACAGCTCACATCAGCATCTTGGTTTTGGCAGTTTTAATGGCTGCTGGGGAAGCCGGTAGCAACATTCACAGATGCTCTCATTCCTTCGTTGTGTAAAAACACTTTTGTTTCTCTCTTCCACCCCCCCACCCCCGTCTTGTCTCCTGCCTTGTAAACAATAAGGAGCACCTTAACTGAAGTTTGACAGAGACAACTCTGTAACTTCCCCTGTCTTCCTGAAGAGTTATGCTGTGGGTAAGGTGATCACCACATGGACCCATGTCCCAGTGGGTCACAACTCGCTGCTGAAGTGGAGAGGTTTTTGGCTTACTTTGTGCCTAGGATGACGTGTACTTTTTTGATGGAGCTTTTTCTGAGATGAGAACTGTTTGTCCTCTTATGAGGCCAGGAAAGTTGAAATAAATCCTGTCTCTTGTTCTAGAGGAGCAGAACTGAGAATGTCCTCTTTACATCTGAGAATTCAAGGAGTATGAGAGCCCGATGATCTGCTAGATAAGAAATGTTGGAAACCTTGCAAGAATGTTTGGAAAAGCCAGTTATGTAGATATTGTTGTGATGATCACAATATAAAAACTTTCACAGAACATACTGAGAAACATCTTGTGAAAATCCTGTTAAAATATCTCTATTTAAAAATATTTCCATTATAAGGATTTCTAACTGTAAAATTTGTAACTAAAAGTAAATATATAAAGCTTTTTAGAACAGTGAATGATAATAAAAAGTAAGGTGAAGGATAAATTCTAACCTGGAATTTAAGGTTATAACATGTATTCAATAATTGTGACCCAGTTTAATCCTTTTGGGTAAATCATGTAGCTGCATCTCCTAGGAGAGGCAGGAATCAGAGTACGTGCAAGATTTTATGAGTCATTGCTTTCAACTTTAGAAGGTAACATATGCTTGACTCAGTTTGGATGAATAGAAACCTGTTTTTTCTTAAGACTGGAGTTTAATTTATCATTCTACAACATTAGAGCAATTTTTTTTTCTTGAATTTTGAAGAAAAAGCACATAACAAATGAGTGGAAAAATAATAGTATTTGAAAATTTGAATAGCACTTAAAAGTATTTAGGCAAATTGCAGACCTAAAAGAAAATGCTATTATCAAAAGAATCCTAACACAGTAACAGTTGCACACTAACTAGATTGTAAAAGGAATAAATTAGAAATATTTCAGACTATTAATCAGAAATGAACTATTTTGTCCAGTGAGTTAATACTGTAAAGATACTAGAAGTGATCTAGTTTCAGCGTGTGGGAAAAAAAACCACACTCACTCCATTATAATGTGGAGGTTGAATTTCTTCCAGCCTTGACAGAAAAGCTGACCATGCGCATTCAGCAAACAAGTTGCCTCACTCTATACAAGATCTGGAAAATACAGCTAATAATTTCTTGTGTTTTAACTAACAGAGTAATGGCTTCTTAAATCACTCTTGTCTCGGGCTACATTAGGTACAGCCGTTCCCATAAGAAGATGTTTTTTGCCTAGTAATAGGAAGCAATTAGCAGCTGATTTTCAAGGACAGGAGGGTACATTTTAATATACTTAGTGAATATTTTGGGGTTCCCCCCCCCCCCAAATGGGTAAACTTGTAGGAATAAGCTTTCTGTTTTCCAGGAATTCTAAGAAATGTTCTCAATGCTCTCTCTGTCCCCTCCAAACAAAACCTTTGTCATAAAAGGTTAAATACATATAAATAGTAAAGTTAATACAATATAAATAACAAAACCAATATAAGTAATGTTAATACATGTAAGTAATAAAGTTAAAGACATAATTAGAAAATAACAAGCATAGTCAAATTTGGGGTTAATGTTTTCTTTGGTGTGCTTTACTGGTATTTAATCTGACAAGTAGTTAGGCAACAATAAGTTTAAATTCTGTATTTTTTTCTCTGAAAAATGGCTTTTTGTATAACTGCAGATCTTCAAACAGACATTGGGCAGAGTGTGGGTTATTGGGCTGAGATGGGAGGGGAAAAGCAACAACTTGGTGTTGGGTGTGCATCTGGTACAGTGAATGCTGCCAGACCCAGGAGATCTACCAGGATGAAGAATTCCTCTTAATGTCATCTTTGTGTTTCAGTAAGCGCTTTATTAATGAATACTGCAGCCTGGCAAAAGATCAAATGCCAGGTTATATCAACAAGGCTTAGATAAAGTTATGTGGGTGACTTAAAAGAAATTCAAAGGAATAGTTAACTGTAATTCTGTTTCCCTGGGTTTATAGTGGGCCATTTTTAGATTAATTGTAGCATATCTTAATGCTTTTCTCCTTAGATACCTAATGCTTCCTGAAGTTTAACTGCAAACTTCCTTCAAAAATTTCCATATGTAAACAAAAACTCAAGAATTTGATTGTATTAAAAATTCTTTACAGGTATTGAGTATGTGACAAGCTGTGTATTCATATATTTGGAAACTAGATATTTAAACAAAAGGCAAATTCATCTGTGTATTTTGTATGTTTTTTTCCCTTTTGGAGAAGCAGAAACAAACTTGACCGTCTGGTGGATGTTCTCAAGCTCTGGTTTCTACCCTGAGATCTCCTGCAGTGTGTGTTTCCTTCCTATCATGTTTTCATTCCTTTCTGTATCGCCTGCTTTTCCATGTCCTTATGGTGAAGAGTCAGTGAAAAGAAGTTTTAAAATTGTAGTACTAGTTTTGCTATTGTATTCTTGAACAAAATACCATTGTTCAGTAAGTTCTCAATAAATGATCTTTCATTTTCCTCTGCAAAAACAAGGCAACAGCTGCCGTTAAAGGTATATACTGTCTTTCAGATTGGCTTTGTCCTCCACTTGTGTTAATGAGAACAGTGCTAAACAACTAGCAGTGTCATCTGGATGAAAGACGTCTGTCTTTAAGAATTAGGGTAGACTTATCTCTTGGGTATTAAGAGTGGGGTGGCAGCCATTTTGAAGAAACACAGCTTTTCCTCAGAATATTCTGTAAAAGTACTGTTTTTCGGTCTCAGCTCAGGTATGGAAAACTCAGTTTGGAAGGATAATAGTGACATTACTATGAATATATTCTTTAAAAGTACCTGAGCAGATTATTGTAGTAGAGCTTTAAGTATATCAGAAATGTGAAAAACCATTGTTTCTGTGTATCTGAGATCGCTATGAGGAGATTAAGACAAGACACAACCTATAGTTTCTTTAAATAACAATACTGAGTCTTTTTTTTTTTTTAAGTCTACTTAACATACCTGTAAATGCTGAGTAAATCTATCTTCCGCTTTATGCAAGGGAAAATAAAATACTTCTTTTCATCAGATTTTTCTCTTGATTTCTAGAAATCTTTTTTTTTTTTTCCGGGCAGATATTGACTGCTATTAGGTATGCCTGCTGAGCTGAGCATGAGTGGGACCCAGCTTTAGTTGCTGCTTGTGTGTGGACTTGTGCGGTGTACACAAATAAAGGAGCTGTGCTCCCCTCTGTATCTTTTATCCAGTCCTGACTATTTGTGTGTGTGTGTGAGTGTTTTTTAAAACATACTTTTACATTCTTAGCAGTAACTAAAACATGAGTCTTACATAAATGTTTACAATGCTGTGCATTTTTATACTACTGACTTTTTTTTATATGCCCCCTTAGGAAAGGAGGGGGTTAGCTACGTCAATTTGAAGTAAATAATTTTTTTTAAAATGATGATTTTAATATTTCAAATATGGCATAACCTTAAAAGTTCTTCTGTAATTTCCTCATGCCCTCAGCAGAAATATTATTTACGATATTGAAGAAGAAAAATACTAAAAATTTTAATGTAATCTCCCCAACAGAAGATTGCAAACAGCTGGGTTTTTTTTTTGTCACTTATTCTTCAGTGAGGAAGTCACTGGCTTGCGCATCAGCATTGCTGTAAATGTTACAAATAAGAGACCTGAAGAAGTCCATATAGCTACTATTTTATTTTTTCAGTATTGAACTAATATGAGAACTGCTATTTCTGCTAATGAAAGCAGACAACGTTAGAGACTATTTTGGGTGCCTGGCAACCCCTGTGTTCTTCTCAATCTGCCCATTCTTGATATCTTGGAATAAAAGTCCATGAATGTGCACAAACTTTGACATGAATATTTGGTTGCTTTCTTGTTATGTGAAAAATTCATGCGAAGTTGGAAACCTTCACAGAAAGCAAGGAGGAAATGATCTGTTATAAACAAAACAAAAGACTTCTCTAGAAGAGCAGATGAAAAAAAAGATCAGAAATTCACTGTAGACTGCATTGACTTTACACCATTAATAAAGAAATGAACAAACTCAGTATTAAATTCTCAAGGTCTGCTGGGTGACAATATTGACTAATGACATCAGACCCATTGCATTCACTGCCACTTCTGACAGCCTTTTACATTCCATGCGCTCTTAAAAATTTTAAGTCAACTCTGGTATAATCCCACATGAACTAATCTTTCCAGTTGTCTTGAAGTTGCACGTGATGCAAAAAGGAAAGATGCCTGCTTTATACTAACTGAGTTTTGTTATGTTGTAGTAGGAGAAAACTGGTCAGGCCATCCCTCTATTTCTTTCTGGTTTATATAAAGTGGTTAAAAGACAAGAAGTCTCATCAGAAGAAGCATGACCCTGAGGTTTATTGTCTGTTAGTGAGGGGCTATGAAACTTCTTCACCTGAACAGCAAATAACAGTAAGTTAGGGCACAAGCACTATTTTTTTCTCACTGCAAAAACTTTGTAACATCTGGAAGAATCATTCATTTTAGGGTAATTATACTATTTGTGTTTCCATATGTCCTGGTTTAAGGTAAAATAAAACCAATTATCTTTTCAGTAATTCTGCTTTTCAGTTAAACCTCTTCAAACTCTCTGAAATTAACAGCTTATTCTTCAGACAGTGTCTGCAACCAGTGTGCTAAGGCCTGATGTTGATAGTTAATGCCAAGGAATGGTAAGCAGAGGGGCTCTTGCTTATACTTATTGCTGTAACAACCAAGGACACTAACTTTGTTATTTGCCCTGTTGGAGGGTCGGAAGCGGAAAAACGTAGAGGAGTCCCACCTGCAGGGAGGAGCAGACAGGACAGTTTTGGTGATGCAGAACTGGCCAAGGGGGTATTCCATCCCATCGGCATCACGCTCAGTATAAAAGTTGAGGGATCAAAAGGGTCAGTCTCTCTCTCTTTGATGGCTGATGTCCAAGGAGGACTCTGTCTGTTCATCTGCCTTTGATCCTGATCCGTGCATGCCTGAATCCAGATTCGGAATCCAGTTCCCGTCCATCGCTGAGTCCAGTCTGGGACCTTCCCAGTGTCTGCCAGTGATGTCATCCTGGGAGCTTGATAAGGTTTTTTTTATATATTGTATATATTTCATTATTTTCTTATTAATATGATTAATGAAATATTAAAATAAAATAACATAAAGTAGTTTAATTTCAATTCGTAAGTCTCTCTCTCTTATTTTCTCTCCTCTTCCCCTGAGGGGAGAGAGGTTAAAGAGAGCGTTTGCTGCTCATTCAGTGGCCAGGCCAGCCCAAACCACGACACCATACTACGCCATTTAACATTCACTCGTTGATCAAATTTAAGCTTGTTCTGTGTTTGTGCCATTTTGAAATCCCTGGTGCCAGAGCCTGTGATTCCAGCAGTTCACTTTGTAGAACTATATTGCCTGTTTTAAAAGCACATTATCTAAAATAGATCAAGGAGTGAACCTCTCGAGTTGTGTGTAAATCTGCCTAATTTTGTCCCGTGATACCTGGTGCCTCATGAGGAGAATTTAAGTTATTGCCTTCTTTTACACTGTTTAGTATGTCACTTGTACAACAACTATCCACATAAAATCAAGTTATACTAAAGCTCCTAATGCGTTTCATGGTTTCAAGGCTGAAAATTTACTTAGAATGTGTCATTTGGTTAATTTGCTTCGCATAATATCTTCAGGTCTGTCTTTATAGGATTTGGGAAGTGAGATTATTTATTTTAACAGTAACACTAGAAGTACAGTCAACTCAGAGCAGGATGAGAGTTTTAATAGGCAAAATGTAAGATCCAAGCAGCTGTAGCACTAATGTGACATAAAGAAGGAAAAGACAATGGGAAAGAGACTAGGATGGATATGGATGAGGAAGATGTTTAAAGATATTGTATAAGGAAGGCTAAAAGCATCTTGGGCTTGTGTCCTAACATACATGCTGCACAGAAAATGGAAGAAAAGCACTGAACCTGCTAGTTTATGATCAGGCTAGATTAACAAAACGTGGATAAGCCTACTTATTAATTAAAACCTGAGTATATTTTTCTTGTGTCTGCTTAGTATGATGTTTATTTTAAAAGGGATGTATGGTATTTTTTTATGGAGGGGCTTACATTGCAACAAATGGAAGGCAGTACATTTAGCTCCTACTTTGTCTCTTCCCTTGCCCCCAAGGAGCCGGGGGGGAAGCTGTATTAGTTGAGTTCTGCAACAGTGGTTCTCTGCCCTGGATAAATTTAATACATTTACTGTCACTAAGATATTTTAATCTTGACTGATAAACATGTTGTAGACCATTGAGATAATCTGTTTGCAATAGACGCGATTAAGTTTTTAGTGAAACAGTGACTTCTGTCAGTTGACTGTGAAATAGTGGTGACTCTGATATCTACCCATATGCCATAGGGAACAGTTTGTGCACTGTTGTATACCTTGTCCGCACTTTTCCATCTGTGCTTAAGCAGCAGCTATGGTTTTTTTCCTTTGTTGTGGAGAACTCTTGGGTTTTTTTTCTTATTGGTAACAACAAATAAACAAAACTCCAGGCTAGACCTGCTACCCTGTTCTTTTTTCCAGATTAGGTATATATTCCATAGAGGTTCCTAATTCCCGTATCAGATTTTTCTTCTTCTTTCATATTATTGAAATAAAATAGCTTCTCCTTTTTGGCTTTTATGGAGAGTTTCTTCCCTTATCCTTTCTGAGGTAGTTTGCTCTGGATTTGTTGTGGAAACTTTAGGTTTCTTCACATGAAGCTCTTCTACAAATCCTCTTGGAGTTTAGAAACTGCCAGCATCTCTTTGTAGGGCTCTCCATTTTCCTAAGCCTCTGGTCTCCTCTTTTTTGTCAGAGCAATTGATCTCTCTCTAAAAGGCGATCCCTTCCCATATTAGGTTTATTTGATGTAACCTACACCTGAACATCTCAGAGGAGGCAAACAACTGGTCAAAAAAAACCCAAAGCCAAGAATGAGCACAGATTCCTCTAAATGGTTAGTCTCTGCTTTGCTTTGGTTTAAAAAAAATAAGTAATTGTGATGATTATGAAGCCATTTTGGGCAGTGCAGAGCCTTTCTTGTTTTTTGAGCTTGTTTTTTGTTTTCGTTCAATCACAGCTTGAATAGTATGGCTTTAGAGACTTAGTGTATCTGCTTTGCTCAGGTCTTGGATGAAAGCCAATTGTCTGCCACTTGATCTGTACACAATGTAAAATTACTCAAAGTGGGCTGATAAAGTGCGTGGAATGACTGAGGGGTTGGTGACAATGATACTACCGCCCATATCTGAATTTATTGTTACGTTGTAGCTTAGGAAATTTATTGTATTAGTTGCTGCTTTGGGATTTGCAGGCACTAATTTTCATTCATGTTCATCTTTTTTCAGCCAGAGTGTTATGATCCATTCCTCTGGATGTGGTTCTACTTACAGTGCCATTTTTTGTTGGCTCTGAAATTAGGACAGTCCAAAAATCTTCAGCGAGAATATAAGTGCTTGCTTACTAAGCAGAGGTTCACTCTACGGCTGTGCGCTGATCAATACAGTTATCTAATTAACTCATAAAGGCCTTTAAAGGTGCTGTTCTTTGAATCCAGAATGAGTGTTGGTCCTGAATAGCCCAGCATTTATCTCTGTGCCACAAGCACTTGAGGTCAACCAAAAGCTGAAGTATTAGTTCTCTGTGTCAGGTTGGAGGGGCTTGAACCAAGAGGCCTTTGGGAAGAGCTGCTCAGTTGCAAAACTTTTCTTTTTCTTCCTCTTTTTTTTTTAACTTGGAGTTTAACAAATATTACTGTAATTTGCATTCTTCTGGGCTGTGAAGGCTGGTTGAGTAGGTGGTAGGGTAACCACCATTTGGAGGATTTTTTATTTTTTATTTGGACTTGGGATGCAGTTTGTACGTTCTAATAATTTCTGTAAATAAGCCCAGATTTCTGAATATGTAATTTATAAATAATCAAAATAAACAAGTGATAACATTGCCGTTTCTGCAGCCCTTTTTCTCTTATGGCCTAAAAGGCACTTAGTGTAAAATTCATCTGTCTTATTTTGGTGATATTATTTTCCATGATCAGTTTTGTATCAGGACTGATAATGGTGGTATCAGCCTGAATTTGGAGGTGCAGTATGGATGTGTAAAGGTACAGATTTGCTTTTAAAAATGAATTAAATGCGTCCACTTGCAAAAGTCTCAGATAGCAGAGACAAAAGATAGGTAAATCTCAAATTTGAAAATATTTCAAATTGACAGGAGAGGAGCAGAGAGGGGGAAGAAAGAAAGAAAAACCCCAAAACCTTGTGATGAAAGTTTTATCAACTTGTGGAATGGAACACTCATTAATGATGCTAGAATATTTTTTTTCTGAGAAGTCTCATTTTGTTTAAGTTCTTCTTACTACTATATTAAATAATTTTTTGTTGCCATTGAATAAAAGTGAAACTAAATTATGTGCTGAATATCCTCAGAGTGAAGTGTCTTTGTGCATCTGTCAGAGCATCTAGGGACTTCAAGTTTGCAGTGAACTTATATTTTGGATTTTATGTTTAACATCTTGTAGTGCGTTGTTAGCAATAAAGCGTAATAATCTCTAGCCATCCATTGAAAAGCCTGTCTGGAGGCTTGTTTATGGAATGGATCAGTTCATCACTTTATTCCAAGCTCTGTGGATTTTGTTTTGCCATAAAATCTTACCTTATAAATAACTGTTCATACCATCCATTTTAAATTTTAACATCTTCAGAAGGAATTAAAAAAAAATTGCTGGATTATAAGATTGAGGAACATATTTAGTGGATCAGTGTCAAGGATCTGTGATAGGGGAAGTGAACTTTAGTTTGCACCTCCAAATTGTCAATTCTCTCTCTGTCCAAAAGTGAGGGTAAGCAACTGAGAGCGCTGCCTTCTAACATTCCTTCATACTTAAGAAAAAAAAAAAAAAAGTAGAGTACTAAAGGAATAGGATTTCTCCACAAAGCCGTCCAAACCTTTCGTCTTCTCCATCTCACAAAAATTTCTGTGGTGTAGCTTTTAATACTGACAACGCCAGTGTGTCATCACAATGTGTAATGACGCGTCCATCCTGTTCTTGTTGAACCATATTGGGTCAGAGTATGAAGAGAGAATCCATAAGGAATTGCACGTGTGCTGGTCCTCAAGAAAAAAAAGTACATATACTTTCTTTTAACCTGTGTAATATGAAGTAGTCTATGTTCAGAGACTTGTCAAAGTATTTTCTGAATTTTCTTAAAGGCAGTCTCTTTCAGAGAAATATTTTTGTAGTGTTCTGAATGCCTGGTTGAGTCCTGCAGTAAACGTTTTTGATCACACTGTGCCACTGTTCTTTGGTCTTTTTGATCTTTTGCACTGCCTTCATACAGTTTAAACATAAATATGTTGGAAAATACTGTGTTATGATAACCCTAATATTACAGCTTTAGCCCTCCTCCACTTGTTTAAAACAATCTTTAAAATAAGCAACAATATACAGTGCATTGCATAACTTGCATGATCAACACCAATGTCATATGTTGCACTAAAAATCTGTTTTGAAATAAGTGTGATTGTATAGTTGAAAATGAAGAGGTATTAAAGCTGTTCATGGAGCCTTTATGCAGTACAGCATAGTTCTTAGTGACATGTCAGGATTTTTTTTACTCTAATGTGAGTGGGTCTTTCAGTGATCAGGAGGATATTGAGTGTTTCCAGTTTTTAGCCACTGTGCAGTTCTAGGTCGTACTTAATAGCCATTTTTGAGACTGCACTGAGTACAAAATTAGGTAATTTGGTGTTTGGGAGTGCTCACTGGTAATGAGTGCTTAATATTCGGTAATGAGGTCCAAGAGACTAGATCTGGAAGCTTATTCTCCAGCACACTGCAGCTCTGGAGTTGCACAGAATCTGGGAGGTTTCGCAGCCCCTAGCCTGGACATTCCTGTGGTAGCTGAACTTCTGCCTGTGTTGAGACATGAGCCTGGGTGGGCAGAGAAGTCTCCTGGTAGCTGTGACCAGAGCAGCTGTGACTTGCTGCCTGAGATGGGCAATGGTAAAGGAAGTTTTGCATGGTCCTTGCAGTCATGCGGTGGAGCCAGTTGTGGACATACGGACATTTCAAAGACTTGCCTTGAAAGCTCTGAGAAGCATCTTCTTTGGATGTGACAACTGAGGTTCTTCTTGGAGGTTTCTCTGGTCAGTATGTTTTGGGAAGAACAAGTGGCATATGCTTAACCAGGTGACAATCGCTGCTAACTTGCAACCCTTCCATGAGAGCACGAGGGTGATAAACTCATTTCAGTAGTAGTAACAGTAACAATATATGTAAAGAAAGAAAAAAAAAGTCAGGTTGAAGCTCTCCCATCGTAGAATGGTTAATCCCAAATAGTTGAAGTTTAGTTTGGTTGTAAACAAGTGGACATAGTCTTGATGTTGTAAAGGTCTTACCAGTATTTCTACAGGTGGCACTACGGTCTCTGGCAATGATGGGATATTAAAATGATGCTCACATCCTTGACATCATTCTTTGGGTTTTTTTGGGTCACAAACCTCTTGCCTGCAGAGCTCCTGGTGAATTCTTTTTTCGTCAGTCTCCATCTTCTGCTTGAGCCGGATCTTGTGAGACAAGTGTCCGGCGGTGCAGGGGGCATCTTCCCCTCGCCAGCAGCCGGGCCTGGTCCCCAGGTCACGGCTGTAACACGGTGCCGGCCCGGGTTAGCCTGGCCAGTCCGTCCCCTTAGTCCTTACCAGTGCCACATTGGTAATTAAGAGATATTAAAAAAATGAAGGAAAATGAAATATTTCTTTTCAAAGTATATTTGGAAGAGATTAGAGGCAGGGCACTAAAAAATTAACGCCAGGTATGGCTAGCGTTTTCCGTGCCTCATTTCTTACCTGTGTATGAAAGCAGTGATTTAATACTTCATTCTTTGTGACAAAAATGATTCAAAGAGCCATATTTTTCAGGGCTTTTGATCCGAAGGTTTCCGAAGGTGTTCAATGCGTTTTAGATAACTAACCGGGAAGATAATCCGCGCCATAAATCGTTTGTTTCGGTGTTTTTTCCCTCAGAAACTCACCTCCGCGCAGCCGGTAGGACCCGCCCGGTCACCGAGTGGGCTCCGGCTGAGGAGAGGCGCCCCCTCCCCGCCCCGAATCCTCTCAATCTTCCCACACCTCCCCCCCCCGGCCCGCGGAATGGTTCCGCCCGCCGCCGTGCCCAGTCATGTGCGCGAGCCGGCCCGGCCCGCCGCCTCCCGCCTCGTCCCCTCAGAGCGCGGCTGGGCCGGCCCTGGCGCGAGCGCGGCGGCTGCTGCGGCCTCCTCCCGAACAAAAGGGCTGAGGGACGCCGACCCGCCTGGTCCACAGGAGCGTGCGGAAGGCGAGGGCGGGCGGTCTGGGTTGTGAATATTTTCTGATTTTTCCAGAAATCAAGCAGAAGATTGAGCTGCTGATGTCAGTTAACTCTGAGAAGTCGTCCTCTTCAGAAAGGTACGGCGGCATCTCCTGCATGAGCGGGTCATGGTGTAGCATTGCCAAGCGGCGGCGCAGGGCTTTCTCCTTTGCCTCGTCAAGTTTGCTAGCATTGTTTCCGTATTGCATGCTGGTTATTGTACCGTATCCATTGACCCTCTCTTTATTTCTTTTTTTTTTTCTTTTTTTTTTTTTTTGGTTAAGCTTTGTGCGTTTTTGCAGAGATTTATTGTTGTTTTTATTTTTTAACGAAGCCTGCTGGGCTGCAGCATGCAGATGGTACCAGAGCAGGCTGCTGGTGTGTGTGTGCTGGTGTTGCAGACCTTGCTCCTTCTCACTGTCACGCGAAACGGCGTCTTGGTTCCTGTAAATTCGTTTTTTTCAACGAATTTCGCGTTTTTTGTTGTGTTGCAGGAAGCCGTTCCACGGTTGCAAAGGGTTCCTTTGAATTTAGATGCGTAGGAAATTTAACTTGGTGAAGCGTTTCGTGTCCTGTTATGTGGAAAGGGAGTGTCCTTTGCAAAAGTAGCTCAGGAATCGCAAATCCTCCAATTAGTCACATTCTGTAAGATAGATGTGGTCCTTGTTCAAGCCTGTGCTAGGAAATGGAGCAGTCGCTGCATGCAGTAATGGTTCATGCCTGCAGGTAAGGACAAAATGACTCAGAAGTGTTTTTAAAGCAATTATTTTATCTGTCAATCAGATTATTGCAGTTTCAAGTAGCTGTTTCGTTTTAAAGAAATATTTCGAGCTACTAAATGCACATTAAGTTTTCTGACGTGAAATAATCTCCTGGTGATTATCTTGCTGATTTTTAAATGATCCAGCCCTGGTCACTTGTGTTTTGCTTGCGACTGAATTTTAGGAGAGATTTTTATTTTCAGAATTGCTTAAATTAGAAGCAACATAGTATCATTTTCTTTTCAAATTATTTACAGTAATCGTTTTGGCTGTAT
This sequence comes from Chroicocephalus ridibundus, assembly GCF_963924245.1. Taxonomy (NCBI): domain Eukaryota; kingdom Metazoa; phylum Chordata; class Aves; order Charadriiformes; family Laridae; genus Chroicocephalus; species Chroicocephalus ridibundus. The sequence goes on from NC_086284.1 coordinate 205,607,342, forward strand.
GCAGACGACCACCCGAATGTTCTATTTTGCCATTTTAATATTAGATGTTGGCAAAAAAATACAATTATTAATTTTAAGCACTGAAAGTGTATGTTTAGCTGAAATTATTATCTAAAGTACATTTTATTGAATGGTTCAGCATAGAAAGGCATGATAACGCACTGAAAGCTATCTTAAGGAAACAGGGCAAAAGACATCTTTCAAAATGAAAGATTGCTGTGTGGCATGCATGGTTTTGAAAAAAAATGAGCAGTTTAATTCGATTTATAAGCGTATTTGTGTAAGATGCATAGAAGCAAGCTGCATTGCCTTTCACCAGCTGTAGTAAAACAAATATCAGAAATGAGGAATACAGAAAATGGTGGGGGGGGAATGGGTTGTTAAGTCACCTTTCCAAAATGGAGAAATATAAGAAGAGCTTTGAGAGATATTTTATTTATTTATTTATTCAAAATTAAGGCTCATGAAAAAAATATTACTGTTTATTTGTTTACCTCTATCCCACCCTGACGCCTAAAATTTTTAAATATAAGACTAATAAAATGGTGGTGATGACAGAGAGGATGATGAGGTGAAAATAGTAAAGGAAACAGGTGTTAACTTGATTTTTGAAAAGGCTTTTGTTAGCATTGCTGTGGGGGAATTTGGTATATAAAATAGATACTTATTTTAGCAAAATGAATGTTATGCAGTACCCTGGAACCGATCAGTCTGGTTTTGAACAAAACATGCTTATAGTTGAACTAATGGTAGTGCTAGATGAATAGGTGCCTGTGAAGGATTATAACACATAATTAGAAAAAGATGCATTTGTCTGAGACCCATTTAAATGCCATTCATTAAAAAATAAGATTTTATAACAGCATGACACATTATCTTGCAATAAAGATTAAAATGTGAGTGTTGTATATGCACATAGATTTCTTTTGAGGATTTAAATATGTGGTACTGTTCACTTGGAGATTGATTTGACACATCAGCTGCACAATTTATGTGGTCAGTTATAAATGAAAACAACTTTATATATAAACTGAGATTTTTTTTAAAATAACCACATTCTTTTAATGTACCTAAAAATAGACTGATTTTTTTTTTTTGCAAGCTGTTATGAAACAGTGCTGTCTGTCCTATTAGCTGCCAGTTCCTTTCAAGGCCCTTTCAAAATTACTGTATAAGATGTTTTTAAGGAAAAAAACCCAATTAATTGTATTGAGCATCTGATCTGCTAAACTGTCCTCAGTCTGCTGTATGGCAAAATTGCAGTGTGTGTTCATACAATACAGACATGAAAATATGCATGTTTTTGACAAACACAGAAAGGGAATTCATATGTGCATATTTTTTTATTATCAGTTTTTACCCTTGCTCCTAGTGGTTGGACTTTTTGAGAAGCTTGAGTTCTCTGGCTGCAAATGCTAGGTGGAAGGAAGATCTGAAAGGGTCCGTGGCTTGATTCTTGTTTTCCACACTAGCAGAGGCTGCTAGACAGGGCTTGCATAGCAGGAGGGGAGGTGCTCTCTGCGTTCACAGAAACCGATGGAATGGGAATAGAGAAGGAATAAGAGAAAAGCCCATTACTTGCCTCTTTCTTTGGTTGGTCTTTGTTTTTAGAAGACAGTTTAGTGTTTGGTTTGCCTCCTCACTTGGCAAGTTCAACACGTTATCCTGTCCTAGAAGGAAAAAATGATGAGAAGGAAGCTGGAGTATAATGGATGGTTTGGCTCTTATGGAAGTCCAACATGGTAGAAATCTGCAGCATTCTCTTAGGATAGTTAGTGGTTATGTTTGTAAGAGGCTTTTAGGAGACATTAGCAAGGAAGTGAGATGGACCCTTTGTTGAGGATCCTCTGAGATGTTAAAAAGTAAATTAATACAAACCTGAGACATTCTTTTGTAGTGAGATTCATCCTTCCTTTCCCCTTACCTCCACCCTAGAAAAACTGTAATTGCAGATGGGTGGGGATAAGATAACTGTATTTTGGTGAGTTATGGGAAATTTCATTGAGCAGACACAATCAGACGGCATCTCTTAAGTCCTAAATTTCTGAGTAGTTAACGCTGCCCGTGTACACATTAGCAGCCTGTGACAAAGTCCTTGTTCCTTGTTGATAAGGTAACCCGGGTAACTGCAGATGCGTGTGTGCACATGGACGGTTACTGTGGATCAGGTAACCTACTGTAACTTGTTACACTGAATTGATTTGTTTGGATGTCTGAGCTTTAAGTGTACCTGGAAACGTTTCCCTGCAGCATGCTTACAATGTGACATGCTCCTGATTTCTTTATCTAATAAATAGTAATTTAAATACTGTGTACTGCTATGTTGTTCATGTTTCAGTGGAGGCTGTGTGAGGTTACTTGTCCAAGCCTTGCAAGTGTCATTAGAAAGCATGTAGCAGCAGCCAGATGGAGGAGGATGGTCTTTCAAGAACCCTCCAAGAAAGCAAAAATACTTTCATTTCTGTTGTATGAGTTACGCACTCTTCTTGTCTACATTATAGTCAACCCTTTGAGCTGTACTGATTTACTTTTTTGCCTTTTTAAGGGCTTTGTGGCACTCCTTGCAAGTTTCTGTTTTGTTTTGAGAGAAGTCAGTTCTTCCACCTGGATCACTTTCTACTCTTTGTACTGCAAACCTAATGTATATAGTACTTTTCTTTTTCACACTTTAGGACAAAGAGCTCAGTATTTTTTTTTAGCTCTGATTTTGCATTCTAAATTTATGTCATCTTAGCAATGGGGTATTTACTGGTAAAGGTTGTTAGTAAGGCTGATAAGTCTGAAGTATTTCACCTACTCATTTCCCATTTTTCTGCAAAGGCTGTAAATGCAGGTTTCTTTAAAATGAATTTCTGCTTCAAAAAAAATTAATAGCAGCCACTCATGAGCAATCTTAAAGTATATAACCAATGTGTGTATAATTCAATTTTCATGATATTGAGGGACTTTATAAATAGCAGTAAAGGGAAGATGCTTTCAAATGAGAGTAGGACAACAAAGTTTGTGCTATTCAATGTGTAGAAGTATGTAGGGTGGTGCAGGCAAGGTTCAAGGACAGCTGTGTGGTGTGGTTTTTTTTCCTTTTAGCCTTGGGCTACATATACCCCTCTCCCTTTGCAATTTGTATTTGCAGAGCAAATTAATCTATTTCTCAGTGCTTTTACGTGGTTTCTTCATCAGGTCATGCCAAGAATGCAGTCAGGGATAAAGTAAAGGAGGAAGAAATCTAAAATAATGAGCAAGAAGAAAAAAGATGGAGACTGAATACTGTCTGCTTTCTTTTCTGAGAGACCTAATGTTAGTTGATATAAGAGGCACTGTGAAACAAGTTATGATGCTAAAGGATTCCTTCAGGTTTAGGAACATGTGGGATTTTTTTTGTTCTTTTTTTATGTGTATTAGTGTTGGTTTTTTGTTTTAATTTAATTGTGGATGCACTACTTCTAAGGCAGAAGTGTCACTTGTAATGAAATACAGAAATAAAACATATGTTTAAAAGTAGAAGAACCGTCAGCTCACAACACTCAGTATGAGCTGACATTACTGTGTGTCAGATAAATGTTTTGGAATAATTATTAGATAATGGAGCATTATAAGATAATAATTCTATTGTTATTTATGTAAGTAACATTGAAACAAAAAATAATTATCAGAATAATGCAACTATTTCATCAGTTCCACTAACTTGTAAACACGTTTTTAAAATACCATCTTTTCTTTAGCTGTCTTCCTGCTTTACCTTTTTTTAAGTGTAAAAGATATTGCCTAACTTCCATTTCAGGGCAGTTCAAATTTATTTTTAGTAGTCATACAACTTCATTTTTTCAGTTTTGTTTAAAACAATATATGATAACAATGAACAGTGCATATTTTTTCCCTTTTTTTCAAAATCGCAAGCTAATGCTGCTATTTGATGTATTTATCTCAGAAGTAGGGAGGAAATAATCCTATCTTAATGTGGGCGCTAAGCTATTTGCCCAGGAAGGCAATTCATTCCACCACCAGACTCTGTTCAGTAACAGTGTGCCTGTATAGCTCTCTTAGACTAGATACTTAATTTTAGATTACTAAAATTGGACCAAAATAAATCCTATGTTTTGTGTATTTTTATATTAAAGGTTTCACAGGCTCATTGTTTTAGTGTTTAAGGCTTTTAAGTGAAGTATGAAAGGGATGTAGAGACAAGGAATGCTGCAACATGCTGTTGTGCTTGTGTAAAAAAAAAAAAAAAAAGTAGAAATAGCCTATGTAGAAGCAGCCACTTGTAGAGCAGCTTTTTCAGTCGAGGTGATATTTTTAGGGGACACGGCACTCTATAGAGCTGATAGTGCCTGTATCGGTTCATCAGTAGGCTTTGAAAAGATTTAGAATTTGAAGTGTGTTTTATTTTTCAGTGATAGACTTTGTTTATTTCTGTGTCTGTCTGGAATTTCTGCTATATGTAAGAGAATCATTTACTTTGATATGTAATCACAAGTGATCATTAGTATCCCTACCATTCAAATGATCTGTGCACTACTTGATTGATTTTTATTTTTATTTTTTTTATTGTTTACCTTTAAGAAGTTTTCATCATGCAGTTATTTATGAGATATTTATTACAGAGAGGTTTCTGATGTACCTTCTGAAAACACAGATCTTGGATTTTGGCACTTAGTGTTGGAACTAAAGTGAGAGAACTTTGGGAAGGGGAAAGATGGAAGGTGCTGGGGGGGTTGTATGAGATTTTCCTGTATGAGAACGATTCACTGGAAACTAATTCAAGCAATCCAGTGATGATTAGAACACAGTTAGTTAATGGCTAAAAAACTGTGTATGTAAAAAATTTGACAGCTATGACCTGAATAATATACTTTCTCTATCTAAGGTAAACATATGTATTCCAATTCCACTTCAGGGTAAAACGTCACCAAAAAAGTAATGGGTCATTTTAAGTAAACCTTTTGTATTACAAATTCATCCCGTTTCATGACTTGAAACTTTTTCCCTAAGCACTGTCTTAATCATGACTTCACTAAAATGTCTGCTCCAGGCCCCTAGACAGACAGTAAGGGAACATTACCTGATAGATTGCATAAAACAATGTGTACCTATGCCAGATGACTGAATTTGGGTTGTTACTGTTAATTTGTGGTTTTCTGCTTCTTCATATTATAGACTCCCAAAAATAAATAAAAATATTTAGATGTTCATATACTCATATAATTCAGTAAATTTACTGTGATGGGATATGTGTATTTTCATTGATCTGTAATTGATGTAGTTACCAAAAGACACCAAGCAACAAGTTAAAGCAAGTGTATGACAATTTAAGCATTCCATTTTGTTGCATATTTTGTGTTTTATAAGCATATTATCAGGAAATTGTGGCATCTCTCAGCTCTTGAGTTGCTGTGAATACTGCTGTACGGTTTGGAGGATACCTATCAGTCTTTCCATTTGTCTGAAAAATGCCTTTTCTATCCAAAGGATGTTGTGACCAGAAGGTCTTTTGCTAATTCTGCCTTAAGGAATTTTACACTCCTGAGCCAGTATCTGCCCCAGGTGCTTCTGTATTTTCTTCAAGACTCACCCTTAGGCTTTGGATAAACTGTAACAAAATCCAGTCAGTGTTACCTTAAAAACAAATATGAAAGTCATGTCATCTAGGATGCCTACCAGACTCATGCTGCTGATTGTGACTAGATGTATAGTGAATTGCTGTTTCCTTTCTTTTGCCTCTGTCGTTTTCTCTCTTTTTATTTTTTAAAGCTCCAATTATGAAACAAATGTGTGCAGCTCCGAGCTCTGCCTGATACATAGGCTACAAATGAACAAGTACCAGTTCTTTACCAAGTTTGTCTACACAGCTTTCCTCATCTGATTATAGCTTTAGTTCAGTCGTGCTGGTTGATTGCTTCTCTTCCACGACCAGACAATGTTCAAGACCAGAACCATATCCCATGTAGATGTTCTGTTCATATGAAATTTTGACCATTGTGTTTAGTAGGATGTTCAGAAACCACTTTAAATAACTTCTCTGTACTGATAAAAGTGTTTTAATTCTGACTTTATGTTCTTGTCTGCTAAAACAACAAATGACTGAAAGTTGGTGATACCCTCATTTACTAAAATACCATATTTTCTTCTCTTGAAGGCTTGTGAAACATCTGTATTTTAATGTTGTGCTAGTTAATCTTGAAGACTGCATTTTCCAAAACCAGGAGCAGCTTAATTCTGTGGAAGGGTGAATTTTTTCAAGCTATTTCTTATTTGGCGTAATGTCATTGGAGTAACATGAAACATTTTAAGAATTCAGTGCATTGGTTTCATGAAGCAACTTCTATGCCCCAAATCTACTGGGATGTTCACAGCCTTCCTAAGAAGGAAAGGACTTGTCCTCATTTTTGTTGCTCAGAACTACTGTGTATGGGGACAGAGTAGTGTTAATCTTTTTGGGGGGCAAAGAAGGCCATATTAGTCCAGAAACTATTCTTAAGCTACACATTTGTTCTGTGTTGTCAAAGTTTAAGTATTAGCAATAGCTCTGGCAGAAACTGGAAGAATTGTTTTTGTCATTAATGCTACTATAAAGAGACAATCATATTTTCTTTTGTAACCACTGTATCAGAATATCCAGCAGTGATTTTTTTTTTTGTTTGTTTGTTGGTTTTTTTTCGGGGGAGGTGGAAAAGGGGTCTGAAATTCCTACGGGTTTCAGTGGACAGCTGTTCTGTTAGTCTGTATCTAGCATCAGGACCTGCAGATTCTCATTGTCTGTCATCTTCAGCTTCTATGGCCACTGTCCACAAAAGCATTCAGTTCCTGCCATGCCTGCATACCAAACAGACGTATCAACCTCTGTTTATTCCATGCCACGAACTAGAATGGAAGATGTTTGGAATTAGCTCTGCTCTTTATGAATCCTTCTATAAAAGGATTACCTTACCCATAGGAGGCCACACGTGGTAGTTTGTTCCAAGTGGTGCTTTGTCATTCCCAGTATGATGGCGTAAAGCCTTTCTGACAGCTTGTATTGCGTATGTGACAAGAATCAGGAATTTCCATTGCTGCTTGGTGTCTTAGCTGTGAGAGGTGTCTGCTTCTGAGAAGACTGTGATGCAGCTTTGGATCAAGACTTTCTAAGAGATATGAAAAAGATGATCAACCACAGTGATTCTGAAGTACATTTTTATCAATTGAAATGTTTCATTCTGATATAAATAAGAGTACAAACAGTCTTTATATACTTAGTTTGAAGTCTCACTTGGCTCCTTCCCAGGTAATTAATGTTTCAGAGTAGAAAGCCAAATAAAAAAAGATACAGTCTTCCTCAGAATGCTTGTGTTTCACAACAGAAGTGAAAGAATGCAGAATTCACAAATAAATTATTGATGATCAAAGGAAAAAAGTCTTCCTCTTTCTCACAAGTACTCTTGATACCTGTGGGTGGGTTACTGAGACAATGAATTAGTGTAGAGCTTGTTCCTTGCGCACCCCGGCTGTAGTATGCTGCCAGAGAATGCATGATTTTTTTTTTTTGTGCAGACCATTAGGTGCTGTTGCTTTTTATGGAAATCTGTTTGCAAGTTTCTCCAAGGCAAACTTATTAAATATGTTCCTGTAATTTAATTCACATCTACTTTGTTTTACTGCATTTTTGTTTTGTGTTACTATTCCGTTACAGTGGTGTACAGTTGAGTCCTGACTTGAAAAGAAAACGCGTTGGAAAGATCCAATAAAGATTCCTTTCAAACGTGTTTAGCACATAGGAATTTCAAGGGCTATTAAAAGAACCAGAGGACATCCAGTTGAAGTAGAATGGTGCCTGAGAATGCTGATACATTTTTTTGCTATCATTTAAATACTCAGTGGTTTACAAAATGCCTTAGCAAAACTGCATGGAGAGTGTTCCAGTAGGTGCCGGGACAGCTTAAGCAGGTATAGATTACCTTGAACTCGAATCTAAGGCAGATTCATACACTTAATCTTCAAAGTGTCATTGATAGCTTTGCTAAGAAACTTGCTAAAAGTGTGTGTCTGTTTAGCCATGCCAGTTGTTAGAGGTAGATGAGTGTGGAAGGCTTTGGGTCCCAGGGGCATACCTCCTGTCCTAGCTAAATAGGTAAGCGCAAGGCTGCTGCAGTTCTGTGTCCCCAGGGCCAGCCAGTAATGAGACTGAGCACTTGCTCCCAATAGGTGTGCGTGCATGCACACACGCTCACATACAGAAAATATGTACGCAGCTGGCCACACAGATCAACAGAGACTCAAACCAGTGCCTTTACTGGCACCCACATAAACATGCACAGAACACTCAAGCAAGAACTGCACAGACAACCCAGTCCTGTTCCTCCTTTCCAGCTCCTCAGGGTGGAAGTCCACTAGTGGAATTTTTGCACGAACTCGCACACGTGCTATATGGGTCCCCCTAGTAGCTGGTTTTAAATGGTCTATGTATTTGCTGAAGCCTTGACCCATTGGCGTCCCCCAGTCGTTGGCACCTAGACCCATGAGCCCCCGAGGTTTGTGTTCTCATTCCAGTTGCTGGTACTTAGACCTCTTATCTACTTGCTGGCCTGTCTAGCTTGAAGTTGGCTTGAGTTCACACATACACACTCAGAATAGAAAGTGCATCCACAAAGAAGAGAGGAGTAGGGTTTAATGACAATATAGGTTAGAGTGTTGTGAGGGTGGGGCTCAGTTGGCCAAGTGCACTGACCGGCCACCCATTTGCACTGGACCTGCCCCATTTACCCTTTTTCACTGCTGTTTTCCCATACTTGTTTCTCCCTTATGCACCTTTATTCCTGTCTTTCTTCGCCTGTAGTGCCTTCCTCATAACATTTCATAATGTCTTGCATATTCTCGCAGTCCCATGCTAAGTTTCACACAATCCCAAAATGTTCTTTCTCCCTGCATCCCATAGTAAGTCCTGTACCCCTTAAGGCAATAACCTGTAGTTTTCAAGGTGTTTCTGGGGAGAGAGAGTTTCTTCCTTTACTCATTTTGGTGGGTTTCACACTGGGGGAATATGGTCTAATTGATGGTCTTGGGAGTAGCTGATTCAGGTGCTCCATTTTCACTGATTAGGCTGTTAGGGTTTCTCTACCTATTGTTTTTCCACTGATCCCTGCTGGATCTGTTTCTATTATGATTAGCCTTTAATCAGATAACCTAACACTGGTCTCCCGGGGGCCTAGTAGCACCTGTCAAAACTGGATCTAGGTCTCTGGATTTTTGGCAATCTGACATGGGCACCCAAAAGATTGAGATCAGCTGAGGATACAAAATGCACAATTCCTTTGATACTACTCAGTCTCACAGAAATTTAGCATTGCAGAGGTTTGTCTACTACTTAACTCCTATTCAGTTTACAGGCCTGCATTGCTGGAAAGCAAAAGTGAGGTATCCTCTTACAGTGTGTTAAATATATGCTCTATGCTTCGAACTTAACACCTGCTGGAGATGTTAGGCTCATGCATCTAATGAAGGCAAAGCCCAGCAATGACCACAAGCAAGTAGTGCTACTTACTCTGCTGAACTTGGCCTCTGTGCTTGTTGCAAAATCCATTCAATATAAGATAGCACAGGGACGCATAATAATAGTAAGGAGCTCTGGAGCAAAACCAAACTCGGACTAGACATTGTGCCTCTGTGCGTTCTGGTCTGACAATAGCAATCAAAAAATATTCAGGCCAGTTCAGAAAAGGCAAAAAGCAATTGTATATGTCCTTGTTTAGAAGGGTAGTGATGTCTCCAAGGTGGACAGTTGTTAATTTGACCTGCAAGCATCAAGAGATTGCTCAATTCCTTTGCAAGGTAGCTGAGTAGGCAAAAACACAGACCCACAATGTGTATTAGCCAATATTTGGCTATCTGACATTGGTATTCAGAAAACCTGGCTTGTATTATTTCTACTATAAGAGCCCAAGAGCTAGCTAATACTTGAGGCTTTGACAAGTTGCTTCTCTCAGGAAGAGAAACAGATTATGTGATTTGAGGGTTGTGAGATTTTTTTTTTTGTGTGTGTATGTGCAGTCCTGTTTATTTACAAAGAATGTAAACAGAGCTCTGTTTGCTTGAGCAGAGTAGAAACAAAGTGCAACAAGCAGCTATTTTGCTGATGTTTTCGAGTCTGCCTGTCTAGTGAGTACTGTACTAAAAAAAAAACACAAAAAACAATACCAAAAAAACCCCACACAACTTTCTTTCCTGAGATCTCAGGAAAAGCACTTTTTGCTGTTTTTTCTGCTTAAAACACAGAGGCATATATAGCTGTGTCTGTTTTCCTCAACTTCTTTAATTTCATCATTATTGTTTGTAAAATTCTTAATTCTTCACACACCTCAGAGTCTGTCTAGGTTTGATATGTCAGTGCTTTGGACAGTGTTTTCTTTTTCTTTTTTCTTTTTTTTTTTTTTACAGCTGTTGTGTAAAAGACCTAATGCTCCTTTTTTTACTTATACTAAAAGGGGGGTGTTCAGTCCAACCATCAGCCTTGATTGCAGCCAAATACAGAATTCTTTAGAGAGCACCTTGATCACAGCCATTATTTTTTTAGGATAACAATGCCATACCTAAAATATAACTTTCAAAAAAAAAATCTCTGTGTGCTATAAAACCTTTATTCACTTTCTGGACTCACAGTTTGTTCCCAGGTCACATTGCCTGGCATCTGAAAACTCCTGCCCTTTACTGCAAATAGCTCTAGTCAGACGTGTCCCATGGACAGGTGTGAGCTGCTTTAGGATCTGTCTTTCCAGGCTTCTGCCAGCTCTTGACTGGACTTCTTTAGGGCAAGAGTGTCTTGGATCTAGTCTGTCGTGTTTTGATTTTTATTTTTTTTCCTTCTAAATGGTTGGTTTTCTTCTATAGAAAGCCTGACTCCAGGTTATCACATGATGCGTGATCACCCTACTTCATTGGTCTAAGCCTGTATGAGTCAGCTGGAGCTGACACATACGTTGCCTTCCTTAACTCTTGAAAGTTTCTGAGACCTAACACTTCCTGGCTCTCTAAACTTCTAAGATCTTACTGTTTTGTCCACAACTAGCAGTTCATGTGTGTACTGTTGCCCGCAAAAAGTAATCTGATATTCAGTTGCAGTGGAGTTTTATGTGCAAATAATACAACAGGAGGTTTATCACAGAGCTTTCCCTTTACCTCCCACCCCGTCCTCATTCTTGTTGTCCCTCTGTGTTTAGGTACTCTCTGGTCACAGTCCTCTTCATCTGTTTGCTTTGTTATCCCATGCCTTTGATGTTGTGCTTGTTATTTGAAAATTTATTTTTAAGTACTGATGCATTGAAAGATATATGGATTATGTCAAGTGAGAGACATGAAAATACAGTAGTACTTTACTTGCTTCTGCAAATATATATAAGTTTGACAAAGTTTTTATAATAATGTACTGAAGGACAAAAATGTTAGAGGCTTAAGATATATTTAACATTGATTAAACAATAGCAGTGTCTGTTGTTTATGTTGACTTTAGCAAGACTTTTGGCACTGTCTACTGTAACATCTTGATTGACAAACTGAGGAAGTATGGGCTAATAAGTAGACAGTGAAGTGAACTGAAATCTGGATGAACTGTTTGACTTAAAGGGCTGTAGTCAGTGGCAAGAAGTCCAGCTGGAGGCCAGTCACTAATGGTGGACACCAGTGCCATTTGCTGGGGCCAATACTGTTTAATATCTTCATTAATGACCTGGCTGATGGGACAGAGTGCACCCTCAGCAAGTTTGCACATGATACAGAACTAGGAGGAGTGATTAATGTACCAGAGGGTTGTGCTGCTATTCAGAGGGACCTCGACTGGCTGGAGAAGTGGGCTGCACCTGGGCTGACATAACCCCATGCACCAGCGCAGGCTGGGGGCCAACCAGCTGGAAAGCAGCTTTGCAGGAAAGGACCTGGTAGACAGCATGTTGAACATGAGCCAGAAAAGCATGAGGCAGAGCATCGCCAGCAGGTCAAGGGAGGTGATCCTTCCCCTCTGCTCAGCCCTGGTGGTACACATTGGAGTGCTGTGTCTAGTGCTGGGCCCTCCAGTACAAGAGAAGTATAGAGGGACGTACTGGAGCAGGTCCACTGAAGAGCCACAAAGAAAGTGAAGGGCTTGGAGCCCTTGTCATACAAGGAGAGGCTGAGAGAGTTGGGGTTGTTCAGCCTGGAGAAGAGAAGGTTCGGCGGGTGGGTCTTACCGGTGTGTGTAAATAAATACCTGATGGGTGGGTGTAAAGAAGACAGGCTTTTCAGTGGTGCTCAGTGACCAGAGAAGAGGCAGAAGGCACAGACTGAAATACAGTAAACTCCATTCACACCTAAGAAAAACTTTTTATTGTGAGGATAGTCAAACACTGTCACAGGTTGCCCAAAGGGGTTGTGGTATCTGTGTATTTGCAGATACTCAAAACCAAACTGGCCGTGACCCCGAGCAACCTGCTCAAGGTGACCCTGCCTTGAGCAGTTAGGTGGGACAAGGTGGCCTCCAGAGGTACCTTCCAGCCTCAACTGTTCCATGACTGTGTGGAAACAGAGTATTTGAACAAAGCTTGTGTTCTGAAATTCAGCTAAAACTGTAACAGGAAAAACACATACTAGAGTTCTTAAAAGCTCTTAATTATTTTTTTTAAATAAAGCCTTCTTACATCAGGAATTTGTTTTTCTGATTTCTATACTTAAACTGCAATTCCTAAGACCGGTTGCTTTTTTAGTTGGTGGTCATCTTTTTCTGTTGAAATCCCCTTTTTCAGTAGTCAAGTAATTAATGTGAGAGCACATAGCTTTTCTTTGACGTTGTTCTATATAGTCTTGTTTATTGGTTGTTAAGTCAAACCCTGTAAAAAAGGCCTGTATAAAAGACATCTGTCTGGTCCAGTTCTATTTTGGGCTATTTGTTTCCCCTTCTACAGTAATTGGGGGCTATTTGTTTCCCCTTCTACAGTAATTGGGGCTTCAACTAGCTTTACAATACTAATTCTTTGTCTTTTTCTTCTAGCTGTTTCTAGAATTCACTTCAGTATTTGGTGTTTAGCTGGTTTGCATTAGGGAAGGGACTGGCTCTCAGATCTATAGGCAGATGTTTTACAGTAGGCTTAAGACAAAGGTAATCAATAAAGGAGGTATTTGATTGTCTGTTATCATCTGTCCTGGATATTTCAGAAGCAGTTAGTATTCCTGCATCTTAATTTCTGATGCTCTGAGTTATTTGTAGTTAATTCTGCTTTCCACCTATTAAACACTCAGCAGATTCTAAAATAAGATTTGGGTTGGAAGGGGGGTTGTTTACTTATTTGTTTATGGTAAATTCATAGCCTTAATTGTGATGGAGAAAGCTTTTTACCAGATTATATTAATGATGTGATAATTCAACTCCTTCAACACACGTGACTGATATACTCGTCATATGCCAAGTAATAGAGAAACTTTCCCTTTTCTTGGTCAATCTCATCTTTATTCACTGATTAAAAAACCCCAAACATCGTTTTGGTTGATGTGGAGACTGCTGTGAGGTAATAACTGGGCAAACTGTAGCAATTTCTTCATAATTAAACACCTAGAAAGTTATTTTTACCTGTGACTTTTATCTTTTAACTTGGCACCAGCCCATTCTAAATAAAAGAATGCCAACTAGTGATACTCAAAATTACAGAAAAAAGGGAACACTCAGTTCATTGACAGGAGTTTGGCAATGAAACTTTTTTATAAAAACAAAGGAGGATATGGAATAAATGTTTAAACTGTTCTGTCTTTAAATGAAATGAGAACTTTTAATGTAGAGATGTGTAAAAACTAATTCTGAGTATAACGCAGTTTACTGTCAGCATGGATATTGGTGCACAAGGATTTACTTGTAAAATACATTGCACTTCATTTTGTTAGGATAGGCACATTATAATAAATAGTGGGCTACAGCTGTTTTTGTACACACGTAAACCTTGGTGATTTATATTTTGCATATTGCAAGCGTTCGGTACTAACAACCGGAATGTTGTCTCCTTCCTTTTTAGCCTCACCTCCATGTATTTTGTGTCCCCTGTTAATTTTTTTCTTGCCTTGATTGGATAGAAGGGTCACAGGTTACAGTATATATATCAACTTGTGTTGTAGCTTTTCAAGTGGTGCTGGTAGCCTGCTCTATGACCTAGATACTGAAGAATCAGTAGGCAATCAAGAAAGAAAATACTTCCGTCTAAGTGAAAGTGATTTTTTTTGGAAGTGGGATTATGCAGAATTCTTTGAGAATGATATTGACAGGATTTTCATATTCAGTCTGTCTGCAGAGTTCAGTCACAGACTGCTTTGGGGATTATGAAAAGTATTTCTTATTTTGACTGTAGTAAAATTTATATTGTTTAAAAACAGCATTGCGATAATAAACTAAAAATTATGTTCTGTAACATGCCTTTGCGCTAAGGTTTTCTTAAAAGCCATATGTAAATGGATCACGGTGAGTGGTTTAATTGATTACAGGAAGGAAAGTATTGATGTATCTATTTTTAAAATTCTGTGGGTCTTTTCAAGTAATTGAGTCCTTTTGTAATCAAGTCTTCCTGAGTTGGAAATCAAAGTTTTGTAATTTAAAATGTAAGTGAAGATTGAAAGTCTTAAAGCTTCTTTCTAGTTATTTTTTTGGCATGTTTGTTACTGTTGGTAGTATTCAATCCTATAATTTCATAGTAATGCAAAAGTCTGCTTTCAATTACAATGTTATTTCACTGTATGTAATAGAAATTGCTAGAATTTCAGTGAAATACAGGCCTGCTTCCTTGTGCCAGATTGGAGGATTTAAATGACTGTTGTGTAGAGGTGTGGGTGATGTTGACAGAGTGTCAATGGAGGTGATTTGTTCGGAGTGAATCACTAACTGGATAGGAAAGTGAGAACTTGGGAGTTTGTAAGTCAGCTTTTATTTTTGTATGTTGACTTCAAAATGCAAATCTTGAGAGGCAATTAGTAGAAATCATGAAATACACTATGATAAACTTAAGGGGCAAAAAATGTTATGAAATATAGAGAAGAGTATAATATTTATACTACTGTAATAAATATATCCTTTGTCAGAATCTTTTTTCTTAGTTTTGTGGGCTTCATGCTAGTTCAGTTTGGCAAATACGTGTAGATGTTGCCAATTACTGTTCCAGTGTTGCTGACATGACTAGTTTAATTTTTCCAAAATCTGTTGAATGTACTGTATTTTGCTTGTCGTATTGTGCATTGTTTAGGGTTTGTTTTTTATCTTTTTTTTTTAAACAGTTTTATTCGATTGCACATTGTTGTATTGGCATACTTCAGAACAGTCCAAGCTCATGTTGAGCTGGAATCTGTAAACATAATTAAGATGATGGTGGTGTTACGATGTAATTAGCTTCATTAACAATATAAACACAAAAGGGAAATGTTTTAATCACAGGAGATGCTAACATCTCTTTGATTGTACAATTGTGATTTGTCTGTTTAGAAGTTTTCTCTCAAGTGATTTGATTTTTCTTGGATTCTTAGTGTGAAAGATGCATATATTTGTTTCTTGCAAACAAAGATGACTAGTTAAAAGACATGATATGTATGCACTCTGAAGAGAAGGATTTTTTTTCCCAGTTTTTGCTTTTTAGAAGGAATGAGACTTCAGTTTTGAGAAATTATGTTTAATGGTTTCCTGTAAAGCGTGAGTATAAAGGCACATGTAAATGCAATATATCTCTAAAAATTTGTTACATTTTAACTTAGTTGAGTATTTGTTGCCCATTTTTAATGAAAGATGCTGAAATAAAAATTCCCCTGGGCTTCTCTTGCATTTGTTTTAAGTCAGGCTTAACCCTTCAGCATTGTTTGATTTTTATTTTTTTTTAATTATTTTTTTCTTTTTTAAATAGTAGTCCCCACTGGTCTTAGACCTGTGGGTTGCAAATATTAAAGCATTAGCTAAAAGAAACAGATACTGACTGAGTCTGGTAAAACTCTTGGTGTCAATGAGCTGTGTTAATTTGTACCCACATTGATTTAAGTACCTATCTCCATCTTGTACTCCTGCTTCTAGCTTACTTTTACTGAGGTTGATGATTGTAACATCCTTGCCCAAGGAAAGCTTGATGTATCTCCCTCCAGGACTCATCAATAACTGTATTTGAATTGTCCTTAGGGCTTTAGGCAGAGCGCCAGAAGTCATTACTCTCCCTCAGGATCTGATTGTGCTGTGTCTGAAATGATGCCAACCTATGACAGTCAAAGCAAAAGGCCTGTGTTTGATTATCAAGCGCTGTTGTATTCATACTGCTTTAGCTTCTAGGCCATTTTGTTCACTCTTGCAACCAGTGTCATTTGTATTTCTCCATGTTGTATATGAGGTTACGGATCAGAAATAACTAAGGCATGGATGTGATGATTCTTTACTATTTTTAACATACTTTGATGTTTTTAACATACTTTTTGATGTAGCTTGTGCTCTCTTTGTTTTTTTTGGTATGTTACAACATGAAATAGCAGTTGTTCTCAAGCTTTTAGCAAGTGCTTGCTCTGTGTCTGCGTGCCCTTAAGGAACTGAGCAGGTGAGGGTGAGGACTGCTCAGTTAATGTGGCAGTGCTGCTGCCCTGCTTGGGTCTGCGTAGGCTTATTAGGGAATCAGTCTCTGGTAGTACCTGTATTAAAGACGGATTAATTCTGGGTATACTATTAGTTGAGCACATCCATTTTCTATTCACTGTGATACAGGAAGGCTGATTTCTCGCACAGAAGCGAACTATCTAGAGAGCTAGTAGTATCTTATACTGTGACAGCTGTCCTCTAGGTGGATATTTCCTGGATTTCTGGTTGGCAAATTCTGTAACAGGATTTTGGTACTGGTGACATGACAAGCTTACCCAGTTTCCTTATGCTTCTCACTGAAATACAAAGGATAAATACCTCTTGGGTATGGTTCCATAAGAAGGGCTGACTACAGCCTAACAGTTTTGCAACTGAAATGAGCGGTCCTGCCACAGCTTTTTCCTTTGTGCCAGTCTTCCTCTCTCCCCTCTGTGCCCCCAGGTTTTCCACCTCGGTGAGCTGCATCAGTTCACTGGCCCATCGGGTAAGTGCCAGAGCCCACATGCTGGATGAGAGGAGAGAACGTGTGAGCAGGATGGTAATTGCATTTACCATGATCTATCGAGATGTTTTTTCCTTTTTTTCCTAGCACAAGATTAGGGTTTAAAAATTCACCTAGGATTCACCTGTGCTTGTTCTAAGTCAGCCTTAAGAACTCAGTGTTGTTTTGTGGACTTTTTTTGTTGTAGTCCCCACTTGTTGCTGCAGTTTGCAAACATTAAAGCATTAGCTAAAAGAAAATGTTGCAACACAAATTTTAGGGTTTAACAGAAATTCTGACAAGAATGTGTTAATCTAGATAAATGCTCATTTGTTTTATACACTGCAAATATGACGTGTCTTTCAGTATATTTAGTAATCAAATGCCTAATAGAGTTAATGCATAATTCCACGTAACAGAGTTATTTACTAATTCTTCTAATGTCTAACTGCTACATAGGCAGACATTTTGTCTTAATGATTAGGTAGTGGGATTTTCAGACTAGCATACTGCTTGGGTATTTTGGGGTTAATGTACATTAAAATGAAATAATAGTAAGAAAACTCATCAAGTATTCTTGGATATGTGGTTCCCACTCAAAAATTACGAAGTCAGTTGCTACTTGAAGGTCAATGTGGAAGAAGAGCTCACCTACAAAGCACAGGTTCATTTGCTCTTGTAGAGCCTTATCACCCACCTCCTTCTGGTTTGGCGGGATAAAAGTTGAGACACTTGGGGGTTTTTTTGGCTGGATCCTAGGTGTCTGATAGAAACATCATGAGCATGATATTTTATCACCTCTCTCCAAAAGTGACTAGGATAGCTGACTATCCTTGCATTTTGGCAGTTTTTATTTTCACACTCTCTTCAGCATTAATTAATCCAGCGTCTTTCTTATCTTCTATTTCACAGATCAACAGCAACAATTTATCTGTGTGGTATAAGGCATTTAATTTCTTGTCTCAGGAGTTCTTGCTAACAGCAGTGGAACTGTTAGGATTTTAAAGCATTCCGATTCTGTTTCACAAAGTTTTGAGAATATAGGCATTGATATTTTAAAAAACTGTGTAAGTGCTGCAGTGCCATCACTGTTTGGGGACATGTATTTGGCAAACATTAATTACAGTCCTTCAGAACAGGTACTTCATTCTTGAAAGGGAATGGGGGAGGAAGGCTGATGATGATCTCTGGTCCCATGTTGGCTATGTAAGCCAAGTGAGATTTCCATTGGTAGTTTAGTTTAGCTGTAGGTTAGTTACTAGTGTAGCATTTTCATCTATGAAGATTGCATGTACAGCACACCTTCTGTAATCACCTTTATATTTCTAAAAATTAAAATATTGCTAAGGCAAGACATTGACAATCCTGTTAGAATTCATATCAAGTGATGATTTGTTCACAGTATAACATCTTCCTTAGTGTGTCATGCATGGCAACAAATAGTTATTTGTGGAATGAGAAAAGGTGTTCTCATCTATAATCAATACTATAGCTTTTTTAGACCAGTCTTGGAGTGGATAATTTAAAATACCTAACCTTAGTTCAACAGTAACATTTTAAGAAGGGTATTCTGAATTGAAAGGGGGGACGACGACCAACCAACACCGCCAAAAAAGCCCTAGAAAATTATCTTACTTGTGTGTTTGCCTATTTCGGTGATCTGGGTACATCAGCCAGGGGCTGGAGATCTAAATGCCATCGAAGACTCATATGAAACATGAAAGCACCCATTATGGACCATAACAACTGTTTCAAGTTCACTTTGCCCAAAACCTGTTATGTTTTTTTGCAGGAAAGATGTTTAAGCTTTAAAGTTAGAACAGTACATAGCTAGTATGAAAAGACATTTGATCTAAGGCTTAGTAACCCCAGGAGGCAGGGCTGCCTTGTTGATAGTCGTGTATGGAGGTAGGAAAAGAGTATTTACAATTCACCAAGCCTTTGACAAGGTGACTTAGAGAGGGTGATGGCACTTGCTCTCTCTGGAACAGTTTAAAAGAAAGAGGGCCCTGAGAAATTATAGTTCAAATATCAGGGACTAAAAATATTGCGCGATTCGGTTTCATTCTGAGAAGAAGGGCAACCCCTGGCAAAGGAACCGTCTTAATGCAGTAAAACATAAGAGCTTTCTACATCTGGCGAACTATCTCAGCTCAAAATAGAGATAATACCCATCTTTATAAATTTTCCCTCATTTATAGATTGTCTACCTTATTAAAGTCAACGTCTGTTAAAAAATGCTTTTTTTCTTTATTATAATTTACAATACAGAATGTCAAATTACTCAGGTCAGTAAGGCTTAGTTAAGATAATGCTGAAACCTATGTAGAATGCTAACGGTTTTTCAGTAAAAGGCCATCTTTATTACACAGACTGAGAGTATGAGAAGATTCATTTGTGTGTGTGTGTGCACATATATATATATTTGTTTCAGTATCATTACAGGAGAAATGTTGGGGTGAATCACCCAGGCTTATTGTAACCTCAAAGTTTTGTTCTTTCTGAGAAGTCCATAACGAATCACGTGTATTTACACTTTTAGCCGTTTGTACTGTATGTGTTACTGCATAGTTTTTAAGGTGCTCTGTAAAATTTAATGGTGGAGATACATTCTATTGAAAATACACATCAAGACCATAGTTTCACAGTTGGCTTATACCTACATTTAAAATCTCAGCTTATCCCCAGCCCTTGCTGCTTCTGTTCTTCTCTAGCGCTGACACTAGTGCTTTTGATGCAGTCAGATACATCACGATTTCATCAGCATGAAAATTGCCAGAGAGGATGGGGGGAAGTTTTTCAGCTGGATTAGGAAGCTACGTAGCATAATGGTGTGAGCACAAATGCAGGCAGAAGAAATGCCTGGAAATAAGCAGAATGCAGGACAGTCCCTCTCACGGGAAGCATCAACTTGAATTAGCCTAAGTCAATTGTAAAGCTTCACTCTGACAGTTTCTAAAGAGATAATTCTAATAAATATCACTCAGAAGATACACCAAATAATAGCAAATGCAAAAGCTCACTACATTGAAATAACATAATTTATTATGTTTTATATATATATAAATATGTATATTATATGTTTATAACATAACATTGAACAATAATTTATCTCCTGTGCAGTGTTGTCCACGTCATCCCTGCATTTGCATTCACTTTGCAACTTGCCTGTTATGCCTCAGCTTGTTAGAACAATCTCCCAAAGAAGTGAATAAATGAGTGCTAGAGCTGGTGGAGAGGGCAGGACTGCAGACCCATGACTATGAGAGAGAGGAGCAAGACTGACTCTTTCACAGCAACAGTGAACTATCAGGTTGACTCTGTACATATGACTGAACCTCAGATCCACTCTCAGCCCCAGGAAAGGAAGAAGTGGGGAGGTGCCACCAAAAAAAATAAGGAAGGGAAGGTGATGATTTATTCCTTCTTCTGCTGTATGTATTCTTCTGATGTTTATTCCATGCCCTATCTTGCATGAGCTGTGTCACTCATGGCTTTTCTGTGCACTCCTAACTTGTGAGACAGAAACGTTAACCAGTTTGATTTGCTTTGGGGATTTTTTTCCCAGATTTAGCAGGAGAGGAGTGTGCAGCTGGAGGCAGGTGGAAAAAAAAAATTTGAGTAGGGAGTGTTGTCATGTTAGTACTGATTGTACTGATCTGTTCTGGATAGTAAAATGGAGAGATTACTGAAAAATTTCAGAAAAAAGCTCTACAAGAGGGAGATAATGTACATAAAAGTGTAATAAAAGTAAAATGAAGCTCAGGGGGTGGGAAAAACTTTACATCTAGGGATGGGATCTAGTGCAGTTGTGATCAATATTGGGGGAGTACTGGATCCACAGAAGTCACAGCTCAGTGTTGTAATAGGACTGTAAGTAGGACATTAGGGACTGTCAGGAAAGGAAGCGTGATCAGTGGATAAATAAGCAGTGTCTCATGCCTTAAATATGGCACTTGGTGCCTGCTTGCTATCTCAGAAAGAATATAATAAATGATGGAGAAAAGTGACATGGAATTTATAAAATTGTGAGTAATGTGAAAAGAGTAAATAAGAAATATTCTTTCACTATTTCTTCCAATACAGGAAGCTTGCAGGCAGTTTCTGAACAAACAAAAGGAATTTTTTCTTCAAACGTGGGCAGTTAAGTGTGTGGAAGTCCTTGCCACAGGATGTTAATGTTAAATTTTCTTCAGTTCAAGAGGTGACTGAAAAGTTTATAGAAAAATGCTTCACTGAAGACTGTTAAATACAAAGATCCTCTTTGCGGACCAAGAAGTCCACATAACAAATGGTTGCAGACTGGGCCATTGTTTGGCTGTTGTCACATGTTTGATTGTTCCTGTACTCTTCCCAAGATGTCCACTTTCAGCAACTGTCAGGACTAGGATAATTGACTACATGTAACTTAGATCTGACTCAGTGTGGCTATTCTTCTGCTAGCAGAACTCAAACTAGCTATGTGTATTGTCATAAGTTTTATTTTTGAGAAGATTGAGTTGTAATGTGAAAGCGGCCTGAGTAAATCTGGACTTTTTCTTGCTGAGTGCTCATGGACCATACTTTGCACTGATAATTTTTGAACTCTTCAGGTAAGAAAAATATTTTTTGAAGATAAAAATATGCAACTGTCGATTATTTTTTTTTCTCTACAGGTATGTTGCAAATGTAGTTTTCAGGATCCTGCTGACTATGCCACTTTGTAGCAAATTGATTTGCAACAAGGTGGAATAACAGTTGTGCTATTTTATATCAAAATTGCAGAACTTTGGTTAAATCACATATACAAGTATTGAGTGTTGCAATTTCATAGGAATTTTTTTAAGAACTTGGGCAATGTATGTCACTGAGTAAAGTCTCAGGGCTGTAGCTAAGAAAAAATGAATGCGTGTGGGTTTGGAAATGATCAGTAGTATATAGTAAAAATCACAAACTCAGTGTTCTTTTTCTAGAAAATAATTCTGTAATAATTCTTTATTTTTAAGACGGTTTTGAAATGGTGAATAGTAAGTTGTTGAAGCCACTTCAGGTCCTGAGCAAAAGGCCGTAACTGTTTTCTCCCTAATTATTATTATTTTGAACAGAATCTGTACAGAATAAAGAAGAAATAAACTTGTACCTTATTTTTGAAATGTATACAGAAGTTATGAAGGTGTTCTGGACTGTTCCCCTCCTACTCTCCAAAATGTTTTTGATACTCTCATCCAGCTCTTTACATCTTTTAAATAGAATTTCTAGTCCGATATCTTCTCTGTTTTGCTGGAGGTTTTTTTGCATGAGTCAGATGTGCATTAGTAGTTCTCACTGTTTTAATTAAAGTGGCAGAGTTGTTGAATCCTTATCAAGGCAGACTGGGATGGAGGGGACAAAACAGAATAAAACCTCACATCTCATCTTGTTTCTCAGGTTAATCATCCAGAGTGTCTCTAAAGTCATAATCACATAATTCTTTTAACCACCTACAGAATCTTCTAACATGGATGGTAGTTTAATGTCTAAAGTGAGAACAAGCAAGAAAAATATTTAAATTCCAAAATTTAAATTTATAAGTTTCCAAACTTAGTAAAGAACTTGTAAAAGGAGGGTATGTAATCTTCCTGTTTTCAGAGGTTTTTGGGCTGGGGTTTTGTTTGGTTTTTAGGCAGTAGACTGGTAAGCAGGTGCAAGACAATTTTTGGTGACAATAGCAAGGTAATTACAGTATAGGTGAGATAGATGCAAGGTCATGGGGTTCACACAAAACTGAAAAAAAACCTTTTCAGTACTTTCCTTTTTTTGTGGTTGCTTGATGTATGCATGGTATACATTTTATATGCATTTTTATAGAAATAGAAGGGCTGGAACTACATGCGGAATCAGTGAAGTCATGACAGTCTTTTGGAGCCCTCCTTTAATGTGTGGAGAACCAAAGCCAGAACTTTTTGTTGTGAGAAGAATATTAGTTATTGGAAAAATTCAGTTCTGTTGTCTTCCAAATTTGAACAGATACAGAATTAACCTCAGGGCTTAATATTAATGACTTCAGGTTGCAATCCTGATTTTGAGTTGTTTTAAAAATTAAAAAATTTAAAAATGTAGCAGTTTTGTTCTACTTTTTATTCCATCTTTTGCTTCTGTTACAGTTGATATGTTTCAAGGCACTGTGTAGCCTGTTCTACAGATAAATGAGGTCTATTTTTAATTTCAATAGATTCAACTCCTGCTTTCCTGTTTTCTTAATGGGTGCGTAAATTCCATTCTCTGGTGCTTACATATGGTAGCTGGCATCACATCCACCTTGTCATTTGTGTGTGCTTCACATCTCCGTGATGATTTCCCAGCTTGATTTCCATCTCTCACAGCAATTTAACAAGAGTCTTGCAAGTCAACTTCAATCTTTGTTTGCTGTAGTACTGCCATGAAATTTTTTGGTTGCACCCACGCACTAATTTATTTACTGAAAGCTATGAGCCTTGTTCAGTGATACTCTGTTTATCCAGAGCTTTAGAAATATTTAAAAATGCTGAAAATCACCCTTGTATAAAAATAAGTTACACCTCTCCCTTTTTTTGTAGCAAAATGAGAAGGCACTTTTATAAGGTTAGTAATGAAATTTTGACACCGTTCAGATTAGTGACAGTCTAATTGTATTTTCCATAGAAAATGCTGGTTTACCCTACTAGCTCATCTTTTTGCAACTCCTCAAAAAGTTTCTTTAATAAAAAAAAAAAGACGATTGCTGTAAACTTAAGGAAATAAAAGATTCTTTAAAATCTTCTTCTCGAGTTTTTAATACTCATGATACTTCCTTTCTTAAAAAATATAGTATTAATACAACCTGTTTTAGGGTCTGTAAAGGCAAAACCAATATCTCAAATTATGAAGTTATAACTTTATTAATGCTTTTTTGAACCCAGGATTCTTTGGGAATTTGAGTTTAAAAGCTGTATAAATGAGATGTAGCATAGCTTACTCAAAGAAGGCCTCTGTGAGGTTGTGTAGAAACCACCATGCAAAGCTTTGCTATTTGGCATGTCCCTGACTTTGGCAATTGTGTGAATGCCAGCTGTGCCTCTTGCATTCTTTCTCTGTGCTCAATAGGTACATAGATTATTTGCTTCCTTTTTTCCTTCTCTCTTGGAAAGGGAAGTCAAAGTATACTAAAAGTGCAAAAGTCAGTTGTAATTAGAAATAAATATTAAGCAAATCTTTGCCTTGCATGTCACTTCCATTTGTCTCAAGTCTGGATTTTTATAGATGTTAATAGTTCCTTATACTTTGTGAAGAATTAGAGTTCCCTTTCACCAATATGTATGTGCAGCACATGCTGCTTGAATATTACACCCACTTGTCAGTCTGTATTTTTTATTTTTTTAAATCTGAATGACAGTTCATGAGCAGCACTCGAGAGTAAGATTGTACTCAGCCAGACCAACTTGCAATTTTGAAGGCAGGTGGTGTAACTTTGGATTTAGTGTACTGTGTAAGTTGTGTAACTCTGGACTGCAGTTTCTTCCTTCTGCCAGAAGGGAGAAAAATACCCTCATAAAAAATGTGGTTTAATTCATTCTGTTTCATTAAACTCTCATTCTCAAAAAACTCAAGGTTATTTTTAGCTAGGTTTTTATGCAGACTGTTCTATAGTGTTGTTACAAAGAGCCTGCTCTCTAAGTCAGACCGTTGACTGTCAGGCCCTGCAAGTGAAGCGCTATTTTAACAAGAACTCTCTTGATTTTTGAGAGAGAGCACAATACATTGGCAAGTGACTTAAGCTCTAGGCTTTGTTGGGTAGTACTGTACAGACATTCAGTAACTCTCTCCGTGTTCCGAAAATGCAATGATCCTGTTTCTTATGAGAACATTTTTTTTTATCCAAGTACAAAGTGAGAGTCTAAATTGGGTGCCTTCATATTATATTTGAGTCATTTTCTTTGCTACAGTAGTTTCTCTCCCCTCATTTCTTAATTTAAGAAGGGAAGGAATCCACAATACAGGCAATAGTTCCTTCAAAGTCCTCATCTTTTTATGTTTAAAGGTGGCATCTTCACTTTTCTGATAAAGCTCCCTGTTTGTGCTGACAAGGCTGCCAATAGCTGTAATGGTTTGACCTTTACCGCGTGGGTAGAGTTATAGTGACAAGACTTTACGGAGACTTTAGGCAGATATAATGACAAGACTTTACAGGGACTTTAAGGTGAGCACCCCTTACCTGCACCTTTGCTGTGTCGCTCAGGCAGGCTGTACTATCATACCCGGGGATAACTGTGCCTAGAGCTGGCTGTGCTCATCAGTGTGCACTTGCTCAGGCACTTTCACACATACAATGCTCTTCCAATGTCCCTGGAACCCAGTATCAGAGAGGAGCGCAGATCTCGCCTTGCGGAAAGTCGGTGGTCATGCTGGTGAGCAGGGAACAGAGCTGGGCCCGAGGGCGGTGGCTGAAGCATGGCAGCCAGCCTATTGGAGTGGTCTTCCTGTACTGAACATGGTGGTGGTGTTCTGGGGTGACCGTCACCGAGGGAATGTGGAAGGGCACCTAATGGAGAAACAGATGAAGTCAAATCTGTGAGCCTTTATCTGAAGATTTCTGCCTTGTTAGAACTACGCCTAACTGCTCAGTCCATCATCTGGGTGGATATGGGGGGTTATCAAGAGGGTGATTTTCTGAAATAACTTTGCTAGGCAAACAATTAACATTAGTTAATACCTTATGCTTTTATCAGACCAAATTAGTTAGAAAAAGTGAATGTCTTTGGGTCGGAGCTTTTTCCTCAGCTCTGACAAGAGCCAATTTAATTGTTAATATTGATAAAAAAACTCCAAGCCTGAATGCTAGTCTGCTTTTCATTCTCAATATCAAGAACTGTTTATTAAAAGATGGTTGCTGTTCTTGGTAAGCCTTATTTCCTTTTATCTTTGGGCCTTTACAGCTTTAACACCACCATGCTGCACTTGCCAGTGAAGGCTGAGTCCTATAACAAATGCTGAGTGACTTTGCTTTGTGTTACAAGGTTTGACTATCCATTTAAAGTTTTCGTAAGATGGTTCTTCATCCTACCATTCAGGATAACTTGCTCTGTTTTAACTACCTAATTATTTGCAACGTTTCCAAAGTATTGTAGATGAGGTGGAAAAAGTAAAGGAGATAGAAGGTTAAGAGCTGTTTGTGTTACAATTTAGATGTAAATCTTTCTGAAGCGTGGCCTACCATGGCCTTTGAAGGTAAGTTTGCAGTAGAGCAAGCCCACATCTATAAGCTTTCGGTGTGGATTAGACCCTGTGTTCGGACATGTTTTGATTTAACTACAGTCCCTATCCTGGAAGGATTGAGGGCACATTCTGCTGGTTTGAAAGCAGACTTGCAAAACTGTCACTTGCTGTTCTATTCATACACTTTTGCAGCAGTAGTTTTTGGAATTTACTGTCCTTTTTGCATGCTTATTTTAGGAGACTAGTTCTGCAAAACATGGCCTCCTTTGGTTTGGACTGGTTATTGAGCTGTAAAAATGGGATCTACAGAGTATTTTTAAGAAAAGATATTTTTTTTTATTGTTAGTTGCTATTTTCAATTTTATTTTATTTTTTATATCCTCCAAAGACCTACATTCCAGATCTATTTTCAGTATTTTGATTTAGAGGGAAAATACGGAAGAACACTTTGTTCATGGCCGCATGCTCTCGTTTTGACCTTAAACATTTAAATTCTTGCAGAGGACCTTGTCCAGTCGTTATAACACTTATGCAGTAATATACTTAATGATGCAATAATTAAGTGTCCTTTTCATTTCCATTGTGGTCATTTTTAGCTTGTAGAAGACGAAATTATTAGTTTTATTTAAGCTCATGCAAGTGTGCAGTGAAGAAAAGAATGCAATAAAAATTGTATGGAGTTTTAAATTTAGCAAATTTATGTGGGTCATTTGGGCGTAGTTCCTAATCATTATTTGATCTGAGGTAGAAGAAAAAAGCAGACAGAAGAACTGTTATTTTGTTTTCATCCATAAGCTAAATAAAACTACTGTGTTTCTAGTACCTGTGCTTTTTAGGTAGGTTGCTTGATAAATCTAGGGGGTTTAGTGAAGGTTTTAACAGTTTAGGCAGTCTGTTCAATTTTAGAATTGATCCTTCCCATGAGTGAATTTCTTTTAGTCTCATTCAAAGAGCAGAGTAATTGAAGTTAAAAACCAAAACAACCCCCAAAACCAAAACATCCAGAGCATTGTAGCGATTTCTCTAAGTCTATATTGATAAAGCTTTTTTAGGCATGGAATCACATGCTCAGTTATTTAGCCTTGCAGAGCTGTCACAAGCTGAGAAAGAAAAAAAAAAAGTTCTAGCAACTCATTTCACATATGTTGCTATGGCGGTATTCTCTTCTGCATTTAAAAAAAAGAGTGTGGTTTTGTAGGCTTTACTCCTTCCCTTGTTTCTGTCCTGGCTCCTCCACCACTGGGAATGGAGAGAGGGCAGTCTGGACCTGCCTCTCAGGTGGTAGCTCAGTTTACCATGCATATATGAGTAAGGGAAAGCTGTAGTTGGAGCTTGCTCTGGGGTGTAGTCAAATAATAGCACTAAAGAGTACAGGCATCCAAGTGTGTACTCTAAACAGTTAATAAATAATTTAAAAAAAACTCTAAAAGAATTAATAAAACTACAGTAAGTAGAGCATGGGAAGTAACACTGCAACAAGCAAGTTATGTTTTCCAATATTTCCAGTTTTTCCAAAAGAACTATTCCTGTACATGCATACGTGTTCCCATGTACACCCTGACTGCTGCATTTCAGGTTTAAATTTAAAAGAAAATCCTTCCTAAGCCAGATACGTATATACAAATAACAAGTAAGCTGAAGAAAATTGAAAGCTTTGCATTTCCCTCAGACCTTCAGGCAGTTTTCAGATATTTTTCCTGTGTTTCTTGGAGGACATCTGGAATAATGTGTCACACTACGATTCCTAAAGCTCTCTTTCCTGGCATTCATGTGACCCTAAAATCCTAGATTTGTTTTGTAAGGAGCAAATAATATTTTTTTTTATATCAATGTGAAGTCTGTCCACATACATTTTGCATTGCACATTAATTGCAATGCAGATTACCACCATGTTTCTTTAAAATTGTAGCAGCAGTTTTGCTCATGTGGTTTCTGGTTCCTGTGAATTCCCTTGACCTCAATAAAATTCTGTTGCAAAATTTAAGGATGATCAAGTCATCTACAAAATGAGTATGATTATCTCTTGCTTTCATTATATCTGACAGAACTGTGCTAAAACTCTTTTTAAGCCTAGAAACTGTGTGGTGGCTGTGTATCAAATCTGTTTTTTGAAAAGTGGAAAAAAACCCCAAATTATGTATCTTCTGAAGCACCTGTCTTGTGCTTGTGTATGTGTGTATTCTGAACATTTTAGTTTCATTACAGTACCCCGAGTGATACTGTATTCTGATCCTTCCTTTACACATTGTTGACAAGACTTTTAAAAACCGTGTTCTGCAAATTACTCTTCCATAAGACATTGTTGAGAAATAATAAAGAAATAAAATGATAAAGGCCTGGTCTCCTGTGCAGTCATTGTTGTGTTGAACACAATGGATATTGGAAAAGTTCAGGAGATGTTTCCTGAAACATTTTATCCTGGTTTAGAGTTTGCTCACTTTTCATTTGAAGAACTTTGCACCTAATAAGTGCCACTTAGTATTTTGATTTCATTGTGATTTGCATGCTCTGATGCAAATGCAAGGAGTGTCTCTGGTAAGGTGACACAGACACAAGCATTAACCTCAGGAGAAGGAAAGTAGGAGATAGAATGCTGCAATGGGAAGATGCCTTGGCTAAATTAGGAACCAGTAAGTCTGTTCTCTAGTTATTAAATAGCAGCATCACAGTAAAGGTTCTTGGAGAATCCATAGTGTTGTAGAGGATGCCTAAGGAGAACCTCTGGTGACAGTGACATTGGCTGCTCTCATGTGGTCCTAGTCACCGCCCACCTGTTACATCCTCACTTCTGTTGTTCCACTGTCTGAACTTGGAGTAACTTCAACTTGGATAAATTAATGTCAAATTCACAGTTGCATTTAATTCTGCAAGAGTAATTTTGTATAGAATATAAAACAGTTCAGCAAACAAAATATTTATGTAACTTAAGCAGCCTATACCTTGCAAAAGGAGAGGGAGTGCTTAGTTTTTGTCTACTCCTGACAATTCCTTTGTTACTAAGATTGTGGTTTTCTTTCATAGGGATAATGTAACGCAACTAAGTATTAAACACTTGCCATAGATAAATGCCTGAAATAAATGGCAAAATAGGAGGGGCAGAGGCTGAAGGGGCAAAACAAAGCAACTGAAGCAAAATCTCTGGACTTACTCCTTTTTCTGTGATCTCCACTCTTGAACCAAAAGCCCTTCTTTGTGCAGAGGCTGTGGTAGCTGCAGTTCTCAGTCACAATTCAAAACCTGGCAAGAAAATGTGAGCTAAGTCACGTTTTTGATGTCTCTGTTTTCCTTTAATTGATCTAAATACTTTTCTTAGCAGAGTCAGAAAAATAGGAAATCACAGGAAATAAATGAATGTATCTTCCTGTTTATATCTTACAACTGTTTGCTGTTCTCACTGGGATAGGTCAGCTGAAGGCCGTGTGCGGAGAGGCTGGGGTTGTCAGTGAGCAAAGCCTTGAAGATGAACAGGAGAGTTTTCCCCTCTGTGATCTTTCTCCTAGCTTAGATTTGTATTTTACTCTGCAGATTGAAAAAAAAACTCAAACAACAAACCCAGAGAGCTTAAAACCCATTTAAAACACAATAATTTTGCTTCTGGTTATCTGATTATGAGGCAATATCTTTGGAAACCATTTCAACTGTATGTAAGTGAGCATATGTTAGCATATAAGATAGTGTGGTGCTGTTTCCAGTGGGGCTTGACAGTAAGAAAAGTAACTTTAAAGCAAAGTTAGAGCAAACTGCCTGAAGTTTATAATGAAATTTAAGTGCAAACTAATATTTTTATATTTAAAAAGCAGTTTTCACTTAAGGATTCATCCTTGTTTGTTTTGTCATGTTTATGTATTTATTATAGTGATCTTAGTCTTTTGCCCAGTTGATCTTAAAATTCCTAATACTGTTGGCAAACACATGCATTGTCCATGTGCAGTGGAACGTGCACCTTGTGTGGAAGATACAGTTGAGAATCCTGCTGGATGCCAGGCTATCTGAACAAGGATCACTCTATACTAGAGTTCTCATTTGCTCAAATGAGCAGCTGCTTTCAACCTGGAATTGTTTAATTTTTCATTTTTATAGATCTTAATGATTCATAAAGATACTTTAGTTACTTTTTATTTAATGATAGACATAGGTAAATAACAGGCATCTCTGAGAATAGCAATTTGTACAGAAATAGCTGAAGGGAAAGTGACTTTTTTTATGTTACTGGATTAAGCTGCAGCCTGCTATTATTTTGTAGGGTCTTTATTTGAATATATTCTTGTCAGTTGAAAAATAATAAATAAATAACATCATAAAGGCTAGGTCTCCTATGTAATCATAAAAATGAAATGAAAATGAAACATACTACACTAAAAAATTTAATAAACATTTCAATATATTGTCCTGCTGCAAGCATATGGAAGACTTCTAACAACTTATAAATTGCCTGAAGCAGGTACTATCTTCTGTAGACTGCTTAGCCAAAATCTGCTTTAAGCTTGGAGCTGTCTGGTCCGCACTGGCTGAACTGATTCTAGGCTTTTGCAAGTAGATAACAATGAAGCCCATGCAATTGATTTCAAAATTATTACCATTTACCTTTACCTATTGTCACTACAATATTTTTAGCACAGTTGTTCCCAGAGAAGCTTTGTTTTTCTGATCAAAACTTAATTTTGTAACATGTTCAGTTCATTTTGTTTGTATTGTAGAAGTGTAAACATTTAGTTGTCACTGAAATTTAAGTAGCCCCATCTCTCAATTGTAATCTTCTCCTATACTAATAAAAAGCAAATTATTTGAATAAAGTTTATTCATTTATTAATACAGCACTTATCATTCATTTGAAATTAAATACCTGTTTTTACTGCTTACCTAATGTGTGAATTGCCCCCTTTTTTCTGGTGTTGGAGTTGAAGCCAACTAGGTTTCTAATAGTCTCCTCACCTTTCTAAATAAGGTACATTTTATCTTCCTGGCATATGGCTTCAGAATTGTAATGATGAACGCTATTCTCCTCTTTTAGTTTAGTCTGTAGTATCTAGTATTTTCATGTTGATACTTTTTTCCTGTCCGTGGCAGTTATTTCTTCTTTGAACTTGAATTTCTATGGATGTGATGACTATTTTGAAGTCACAGGTTGTATTGATAAATTGCGCGTGTTCTTTTTCAAGAGAGGTGACATGTGGATAGTATCTTTGAGCCAAAGATAAAATTATCTTAGAGGCATGTCTTTGCGTTATTTTGCAAAGGATATGTTTTATGGGGCTGTCTGATGTTAACTAAAGCAAGAGCGAGAGTCTTTGTGTGTGACTTTGGTAAATATTTTTAATTTCAGGTCTCTTTACAATTCCAAAAGCTCATTTACTTAAATTTCATGAGATACATAATTATTTTTATGTAAAATGATATTTTAAAAGGAAATGTCATTTCCTTTTTGGAGCTACTGATTAATCTACTTCTATTCAAAGATGTAATAACTCATACCATAATTACACTCTCATTAGAAAATAATTAGGCAGTTCTGGGGTGTCGCATTTGTATGAGCTGGTCATAGACCTAGGATGTTAAAAACAAGGCAAAAAACCTACAATCAAAACTAGTTCTTTGTTTTCCGGAAGATACAAAGAAGCTTATTTTGATTATATTATCTGGTGGAAGTGTATGCATTTCTTCTTTTTCTTTTTATCTTGGTGGTTCTTGGTCAAAAAACTACATCAAGCCTAGTTCACTATATTCATACCAGCATTTTGGATTTCAAAACGGCAAATGAGATTCAGCCTAGATAAATGTTAAAAGGGTACACATTGAAAAATAATCGTAACTTTTCATATAAAATAATGGATTACGAGGTGATAATCATTATTTAGGGAACTACCATTGAAATAGGTGTTTCATAAAAGCATCAGCTTTGTGTTCAGTAGTGGTTAGAAAAGGCAAATACATGATTAAGAACAAAGAAGGAGACAACAGAGTAGAAAATATAATTATGCCAAAATATAAGCCCATCATGCAGCACTGTGATCACCATCAATAGTCCATCCAAAGGATACAGCATGACAGGGTTCGGTGAAGAGTGAAGGACAGTATCTTGAATTATGGAGCAGCTTTCCTGTGAGGAAAGAGAAAATTGAGTAGGACTTTTCAAGGCTGAAAAACAGATGGCGAAGGGTGATACAGTAGATGTCTATTAAATTTTGTGCCAGGGAGAGAATGACTGCAGAGTGACTGTTCACAGGCACTGTCAGTACAAGAATCGAAGGATGTCAATTGAAGCTATGAGATGGCAGGTGCAGAACAAATAAAAGATGATGATCCTGTGGAAAAGGTGTCAGCATGCTGGAATTGCATGCAATAGTATGCAGATGTTAGAAGTTTCCATATGCTCAAAGGGGAACTTCATAGATTTGTGGAATAAATATCAGGTGGGAGTTACTAAATACATGGGAATCCCATCTGGTGGCCTCTGAGCTGCCTTTTGTTGGAGACCAGGGGACTGCTTGGGGAAGAAGGATGCCTGTGTGCTTAGCTGGCTTTTATGCTTTTCCTTGGACACCTGCACATGGCCGTTTTTCTAAATACGGGATACTGGCCTGTGTGGATCTTTTGATCTGTCCTAGAAGAGCCTTTCTGCTATCATTCACTATGATATCACTATGTGTAAGAGTGTCTGCAGCATTTACCATCTCTTTAAATACACTCAAAAGGTATTATCCATTCTGTCATTTTACAGTAAGCTGACTAATAAAGTTATTTATATATTGAAAACATTTTTGGGGCATTAACCAGTGGGTTGTTTGCCCTTTAGAAGTCTGAATGTGTCTCCTTATCTCATGCCTGGTGTTGAAAGCTGTGCACTGGCATGGGTTGGTTCCCCAGAGAGGTGGTAGAGTCTCCATCCTTGGAGATATTGAAAATAAGCCATCTGGACGTGGTCCCGAGCAACTGGCTCTAGGTGGCCCTGCTGGAGCAGCAAAGGGGTTGGACCAGACAATCTCCAGAGGACCCTTCCAGCCTCAGCCCTTCTGTGATTCAGTGAAGGCTAACTGACTGTGTAGGCATACACGGCTTGTATTCAGAAAACAAAACAAAAACATAAAACCCAATCAAGAAAAAAACCCCACCAGAATTGCAGGGCAGTATTTTTACTGCAATATTTTTACAGGAAATTTGTTTGCAGGGAGTGTGAGTGGGAAGAGAAGAAAGACAAGCCGTCCTGTTAAAAGAAGGGGAATGCTGAAGGTTAGATCGACTGTCCTTTGTTTCAAAATCTGTTACTAAAAAAGCCTTTATTAGTCTTCTATCATAGCTCTTTGAGAATAAGGTAAAGGGGTTTGTCTCACTCTTAAAGGAAGAAATTAAATTCTGATTTTTTCACAGTACTATTCAAGAACACATGATTTTATTTACTTATGAAGTATGGAACTTGTCTTTCTTTTCAACTGAAAACAAGAGGGAGAAAAGAATATACTGAATTCCACATATGTGTGTGTTTCCTGTGCTATCATTTTGAAGCCAGTCATATAAACATACTTGGAATGTCTGATAGAAACAGTCTTGAGAATTCTTTTAAGTCACTTCAGCCAGTTTGCAGGCCTCCAGTGAGATCGTAAACATTGTATATATGTTCTCTGTTGCATATTATATAAATATTACTTCAGGTTTTTTTTTGTGCTTACATGGAACCTATATTGGTGGTAGAAATCAGGGCCAGTTTCCGTGGCAACGCAGCAGCACTGGGAGAAAGGCTGATGCTGTGCTGTGGTTGGTATTTTTATGCAAGGGAAGAGATGCAGACCTACATTTTTAGACAGGAAATGTATTTCAAGGCACAAAACCATGTAACAATTTTATAAATCTGTTTAAAACGTAGAGCTGTATAACAGTGGAAATTGAAACCTATTGTTTGCTGTTTGCAATAGAAAATCAATTTTTATCTAGCATTACAGAACAGCACTGTTAAATATATGCCCAATTATTACTGCTATATTTGCCGTAATATAGAAATGGAAATTGCAAGGAGTCTTCTATACTGAGGACAAAGGAAGTTTTGTACTGGGGCAAAACAAGGAGAAAATAGACTGAGTTTTGGCTTAGTCTTCTAGCCTTTTTAGTCTAGTTTTCACCTTCTGAACTCTTTTAAAATCATTTTCACAAAGGTCTTTGAGGACTTACAGAAAAATCTTGATTTTTTTGTGTTTTTTTTCATGGTAATTCTTTCCCTCTGATTTTATTTTCTCTGGGTTTTCAAATGATAATACTTGCTTGTTTGTTCTTTTAACCCTCTGTTATCTTTCAGTGGTACTTAGTATACCTTTTTCTACTTTTTGCATGCCCATAGGGATGGGGAGAGCTCTGACACTGACTCCTGTATTTTTATTTCCCCTGCTTCTGTCACTGAGAATGGTGAGGAAGCCAGGCCCCTCATGCCCCTTGTTTGCTGGAGACTGTCTAGTAGTTCTATACAGTTGCTCCTCCCTGTATGTTTTTGTTTGCCATTTGTGTATTAGTCATCATCATTATGTGTTCAAGAAAAAAGGGGAATTCAGATGAAATTGGAAGAATTATGGACATTATTTTACAAACTGTCTTTCACGTACTTGTGAAGATTGCTGACAGGGATAGGCTGGGACATCAGGTGATGTGTGGTGAGGTGGAGGAAGTGAAGGTTGTGTTTAAGATAAAAAAAGGCTGCTGCTTATACTTCCCTAGAAGTTAAATTTTTGCAGAACTAAATGTACATTGATGAGATCTTCAGGTAGTTATTTTCCTTTGTTATTAATGAAAAAGTTAGTGAGGAAGGCATGATTTAAAGGTATCAGGGAGCTTTCTAGAAATGCTACGTTTTCTTTTGGGTACCAGGAGTCATTAAGGGAAGGGATTTCTAAAGCCTACAGTTTCTCTTTTGTCTTTGATGGGACTAGGGTGAAGCTTTGCTCATCTCTTTGCATTCCTCTATGCCTCCTACACTGCAAAGTACTTGCTCCGCCTCGGTGAAGTGGGATGTTCTGAGAAGTCAGACCTTCTGAGAAGATGAACCTAGCTGGAAGCAGCAGTCTTCATAAATGTGAAGGGCTCCATTCATCTCAGTGAATCATCATCTAGCACTATACAGCCAGTCTGTATCTGGTATTGCCTAGGAGGAATTAATCAATTATCTAAAGGGAACGGATTTATCCTAACTGGGACTCTTGTAGAAATCCAAGTAGATAAAATGTTCACAGAGGAATATTAGCCTCTTCCCTGCGTCAGGCACCCGCACTATCAATCAGGATTAAGCTCGAAGGCTTGGCTGTCTTGCCATGCTGATGATTTAAAGATGTCTCACTTTATAGTGGAATATCTCCATCCCATCCTGCAATCAGCATGTGTTTCAGCTATCATCTTTTCAGAGGTTTAGCAAATCAAAGCTCTAAGTTATAGCCCATGTGCACAGTGGCACTGACTGAATATACAAATCTTCATTCAGGAGTAGAAAAACAACCTTGCCTCTGCAGTAGCTATAGGTACATAAGGTGAGATGAGCCTGGCACACTTTCATTCCTCTCGGCTTTGTCTCTTGAAACACAGTGGTTCAGCTCTGAGTTTCCTTCAGCTCTTTTCCATCCATTATTGCTAATAGTCCACATAGCTTCTCGAAGACTTCTCTGAGGCTTGTCAGATAACTGAGGCAATGCTGGCTTTGGCACTGACTCAGCTTAGCTGAAGTCGAGGCAATACATTGCAAACATATATAATGTGTCTTGGTTTTAGCACCAGTCAGATCAGAAGCTTTGCCACAACCATAACGCCTTAACATTTCCATTTTCAGCAGCAGTAAACTTACAGTGTTCCTTGGACATCAGCTTCTGCCTGTGATATGTCATGGGTTTGAAGTCATGATGTCACCGTCCTTTACTGTCATTAGGACTCAGCACCAGAGTTTCTGGTTTTTACTGTGCCATACCAATTATCCTGGACATCTGACTTTTGAAACCTTGAATCAGAAAGTTCTTCAGTTTTGCAAACAGGTCTGTGTAGTGGTCAGGTGCAGACACCATTGTTCTTCCCTGAGAAACTCTGAGATGGGGTTACACATGGAAAAGAGGTGAACTGGAGGCCATAGCCTCCTGGTAGTAATAGTTGCTGTCCACTTACTGTTGTAAACTGAGTTCAGAATTTACCTTTACAAGATGAACTTCTTTTTCTGAGGTGTACAATTTCCTGACCTGGTAGGGGAAGCTTCAGTCACATTGTTCTGGTATCAAGGCATAGGATATAGAACGATCTCACTCTCAGAGGCATGTGCATCTTTACTGTTGCATCTTGTCTACAAAGGAGAATGTTCATCTCATCTAGGGTACCACAACAGCTGGGATTCCTTGAGTGCTTTTCCACCATGGGTTAGATTCTCTCTTGCTGTTAGAAATAGGAATGTTCCAGTAAGTGAGTCATCCAGCATCCATGCTGTGAGGTAAAGCACGCCAAGGCTGGGATGAGTCAGATGGTCTGATAACCCTTATTCTCAGACTTGCTGACACATAAGAGATTCTGAAAACCTCACCAGGAATTGTCACAGTATTTGGTATCCAAAACTGCCTCATCCAAGACAGCTAAACCAGCTGGACGGGGCTCTGAAATACTGAAGTGACTTCCCTAACTCTCCTGAAATAGCTGCTGCTTGTTGAAGATCCAGTCTAATGAAAGGACATTCACTTGCAAGCTTCAAAACAACAACAAAAAAAAAAACCCAAAAAAAGGAGACTACAAAATGGGCTCTACAACCTACAAGGCAAATCATTGATGGGAATAAGATTGAAAGGCATTTCAGTGGGAATGTTGAATAGGCATGTGGAGGAATCTTATGGACTGAGGAATAATGACCTCTACACTGAGGGAACATGTGACAGGAAAGGACGCTGAATGCAGTGGCTTTTGGAAGCATATGTAATGAAATTTGCATAAAATAAATAAAAGATGCCATGTTCTATAAGGTAATTGGGCAAGAGATCAGCTGTAAACTTTGCATTAAAAAGTATGCAAAGTAAAGTGAAAAAATATTCAGAGATCTAGGCACTTTTTAAAAAAAGATACTTTTCTCTCAGGCACTTAAGTTACTGTTTTCTTCTAGATCAGCTTATCAAACAATTATCCAAATAAATGTGTTTCCATGTGTCTGAAAGGTAACAAATGCTACTGCCTCTATGAAGACAAGAAGACAAAAAAGATCAAGTAAAGGGTCATGAATTACATGATGTAATGAAAAGAAGATGATGAAGGCCTTACTGAGTCAGTCTTACTGCAGTGTGAAAGTCCTCATACTGGAAATAAAAAGGCAGTCTCTTCTGGACTGTAATTCAGAGCTAAAGAGTGACTGTGTTCTTGATTCCTTTTCTTTTCACCTCTATGAAACTGCTACTCCAAAACCTGTCTCCCAGACGCAGGAAAGCTCAGCAAAGCCAGCGTGCAGATCTAAGCAGACCAGCAAGAATGTACAATGTTAGTGCTTACTGGCAGCTCGTGTCTTGGTCCTGGCTTAGCCATGGTCAGGGTCCAGGCTTCAAAATTATGTTCTTGCTTATGATAATACCAGATATAGAAGAAGGGATGCTAAAATTTTGTTTCCTTCCAGGTATAGGTGCAGCCCTCAAAGTATTTGAGGCCATATTTTAAAATACAGGATATTTAAAATCAGCCACTCGCTATTTATCTGTATTTGGGTGATAATGAGTTTTCATTAGAAACACGTGTCTGTAATTTTTCCATTTTCTTGCTTTTGACTGCTGCAGGATTTTGCAATCTCTTTGCTTCTTTTATATATTTCTGTTATGAAAATGGATTCTTAAATTACCATGAATGAGCAATATATATATAAAAAACTCAAAGCAGGCATTTAGTATATTGGATTTACGGCCACATATACCCAAAATGGAAGAATTTTAATAATTTGAACACTGGCAAAATGTTTTTGAATAATAGGCATATTTGCAACTTATGCCTAATATTTAAGAGAAAAAGTTTTAAGTTGCTCTTGTTTGGCTTGTTTTTATTATTTATTAATACTGCAGTGCAAGCATAGGTACTTTCATAAAACGCTAGTGGGAATTGTGAAGAGGTTTGTTAAAAATTCTTGTAAAGTTACACGGAGCAGATGCTACTAGCACTTGGAAGTTTGGGAGGGGGCTTGCATGTTTTTGGAAGAACTGAGATCAGTCCTTCATTTTGAAAGAAAGTCCGTTAGTGAAAATGAGTTACAACTGTTAATGTGAAGAGTTCATGTAAAGTGCTCATTCCAGCTTCTCAAAAGCAAGACTAATGGGGTGAAGTTTGGTATCAGTAGAGTTCCAACTGTGGCGTTCAGAATTTATTGCTGCAGTGATGCTTTGTATTTGCTGCAGACAGTGAGTTTCCTCTAATTGCTGATTTATTCATGCAACCTTGTTCCTTCAGGCTCTTTCCTTCCCCCTCCCTCCCTGCCAGTTATGTCCCTCAGTGTTTGTCCCATCCAAAACGCCTGTCTGCTTATCCTTTTCTCATTGCCTGTA
This sequence comes from Chroicocephalus ridibundus, assembly GCF_963924245.1. Lineage (NCBI taxonomy): Eukaryota > Metazoa > Chordata > Aves > Charadriiformes > Laridae > Chroicocephalus > Chroicocephalus ridibundus. The sequence goes on from NC_086284.1 coordinate 205,646,091, forward strand.
GAATTGAGTTCACAGACATAATCCAGAGCATGATGCATTTGCACTAACAGGATGAATGGGTCTTCCAAACATTAACTGAGCATGGAGAAGAAAAATGCTTTTTTGCATTGAGATGATTATGTGAAGTCAGGATTATGTTTTACCAGGGTACTTTTTGGAGGGGGAGCAAGCAAGAGGTACACTGCTGCTGACTGCATTTGATATGAAATGAAGGGTTACAATTTCACTGTTCCTATGAAATCTTTTCTACTAGGCTGTTAAATAGGTAAAAAGAGGTGCAAAACACTGCATTTGTTGATTTACTCCTGCTCATTTATCTTAAGATTGTTGCAGTTGTCTTCGTATGGTCTCTAACACACATAAATGGAGTATATACTTTCTTGTAGTGTATGTTATGTTTATATCAACTCTGAGGAAGTTGTTGGTTTTTACTGATAAACAAAGACTAAATCCTGTGTTTCATAATTTAGTTATGAATTCATATTTGAAGTCCATCTTTGACTTCAAAGGGTCATTGACTTAAGGAGTTTTGATGCCAAATTAAGTTAAATCTACTAACTTTTCCAGGGGCAGGTAGGGCTGTTGGAGAGCAGAGGGTGCTGCTTCTCCCTCCCCTTCAAAACTTGCAGATTTGTTGCTAGTGGCAACTGTAAGATACTAAAGCAACAACAGCATATTTTCTGATTATATCTTATTAATAGAAAGACTAGAAACACTATAATTTAACATGCCAAAGTGAAAGTCAGAAATTGAATACTACGATGTAACACGCCAAAAAGAGACTCAAAAATTAATTTCCACTTATACACTTGTGAGTCATTCTGTTAAAAGCGATCCATCACACAGCTTAGCCATAGTAAGAGGAAAAAGAAGCCAAAGCAAATAGTGGCTACTTCCGTTACTGCATGCCGGTGTTTCCTGTCAGGTCTTCTCATCGGTCAGAAGTGGAGATCCATACGCAGGGAGAGGGAGGAAGGAACCGTGCAGCATGAGGAGGGACTCTTGTTGCAAGAGGCTTTGGAGAAGGTGAAGCTTCATATGTGGTTTGTGAGACTGGCTTGCTTTTTAACTAGGTGTTTGTCATAGAATTGGAGCCATACTCCTTAACTGACTGACTTCAGGTGGAGGCTTCATTTTGGCATGTTAGATGCGTAATATAAGAAACCCTATAATTCTTCATTGATCGGAGTCCATATTCCATGGACTTACAACAGCTGTGTTTCTTGTTTCTCCTCTTTGGCTTTTAGGAATTTGTGCTGCCTTTTTTTTTTTTTTATATATCTTTCTCAGCCTTTACAACACTTCGCTGATGACTAGAAATATAGGTAAAGTGCAAGCTGCTGGCTGTACATCTAGTTATTTTGTTTTTGTGTCACCAGATGGGTCTGTTTTTTCTTTTTTAACTGTTGACTTTTTTTCCTCTGCAAGTCTGTAATGGATGACTGGTCTGGAAAGTAGGACTCTGCAAGAAAAACAGTATTTGTGGAGGAAAACATAATACCTTGGCAAGTTCAGTTGAGATTAAGGCTTGCTGGATAGGTTTGGCTTCTGGTTAGCTGTCTTAAGAACATTTTAACAGAATTGCATCTGTTTGAGAACAAAATTTTGTTTGGGACTGACTTTCAGAGCTTGAAACCAATTACTTCAGGGAACTTGGTGTAACTCCATGTCAGAGAAAGCCCGAAAGAGCCACCTCCTGTAATGTCCACAAACCTGGCAGACCTTAATGCTTCATGTTACATGTGAGTTGATATAACAGTAGGCTGCTACTGGTTCCCCTCAGCTCTGGGTGCCCTTGGCAATGTGCTCCTCCTGCTCACCTGGCCTCCCACGTGGCTGCAGAGCGAGGGAGCCCAGTTTATGGATTCATTATCCATCATGGCTGTGTAATCACTAGATCCAGCACTAGGGTAAGGGAGAAGCTCTGTTGTGAGGTGTGGAAAACAAGAAGGATCTCTCTTTGCTCCAGCACTCTGGTACTAGGCTGGGGTGGTGGCATGGTAAGACTGCAGTACTAGCTGCTTGAAGTGTTATTTATTTATAGTACCCATTGTTTTGAACGGAAGAAGGCAGAGTTCCTCAGCATTTCACTTTGATTTTGGGTATACATTGAAGCCCAAGGTTGCCTCCAAAAGGCTAGTAAGCAAGACGGGAATGAAAAATTCATTCTCTGTCTTGCTGTTTGCTTGAGGTTGCAGAATCTACTGTGTCTCAGCCTGCTCCGTTTTGGGAGGGGTTTCCACTGGTGCTGTGATTGATGTTTGACAGTAAGATGGTATCTTTCGAAGGAATGTTAACAGTCCCAGGAGGAATGATAATTTTGTTTGATAATGACCAGATGTAGAAACTGTTTCATGCTTGTGACATGCCAGCAATCTCTCTTTTTATGTATGGATTTTCTAGAATTGGAAATTACAGAATAGTTCTTTACTAGTACAAGAACACAAATAGAGCTTTTCATGTAAAGCAAAGCAGTCTCTGGAAGTTCATATTAACAATTTCTTGGAGTCAAAAACATCTCATTATGCTCTGTTTCTTTCTGGATTTATAGACTTTGTTTCTAAAAACTGTAAGATGACCTCTGGCATAGTTTAAAGTAATTATAATATTAAATTACAAATAATTTATCATAATAACTATTAAAATTTGAAATTATTCAGAGTTACAACAACCTTAAAATCTTACTTGAAATATGCAACATCTTTTTGTTCCTTGAGCAAGAACTTTGGGGTTGTTTTGATCTTTCTTGTGTTTTTGTCGCATGTTGTACGGGTATGGATTTATTTAGAAAGCCTTCATTTAAGGCTGCCTTCAGTTCAAAGAGCTCGCTGTTAGAAGGCACCTGTCTAATTAAGCTAAATCTGCATTTGGGAAAAAGAACAGGCAAGAGTTCAATAAGTAAAGCAGACACCATTTGGACAAATGAGAAAGAGACCCAAATAACTGAGTCCTTAGGCAGTTAATAACAGCTGGAAGAAACTTGGGTATAGGGATTTTAGACTTGAAGCTCTCTAGCACCTGAGAGCCTTGCCCAGGAGCATGAAAGATTTTGCCTTCTGGACCTGGAGGGAAGCGTAGCTGGAGCTCCTTCCAGATGGACCCACACCCACTCGTAGATTTCTTAAAGCTCACATCTTGCTGTTAGGAGGCTTATAGCACGTTCCTTCTGATATTTACCCTCTCTCTGCTTCCTCTTATTTTTTTTCTCTTCAATTTGAAATTCCCCAAAGAGCCTCTGTGGACATGTCAGGAGGTTCGTAACATTATTAGAATACAGTTTATTCCAATTTTTATTTTATTAACTATATGAAAGAGTCATTTAACTTCCTTTTAATTGCATTTTCTATTAGCAAAAAACTTCTCTGGATGTGTTCATCTGAAAATACTAAGGAGAGTTTTGTTTCCCCCTCAAATTGAGGTAGTTCTTTAGCTTAACCACACCAATTTCTGCCTTCACCCCAATTTTTTTTCATTTGACTCAGTCTGTTTTCCTTATGAGACAATGCTCTCCTAAAGGTAGGAGAATCAGAAGCAGGTTTTATTTATGTTCAAGGTAAAGTTCTGTTTACCTAAAAGTAGTCTGTAAGTTAATAAATTCAGTAGTTCATCACGCCTACAGTACAGTTCATAGAGAAGGAGTCTCCTGTTATATGCTTGTTCCCCATGGAGAGCAACATGAGGATTTCTTCAAGTAATCCTGTTGTATAGCAATCTTGCCTGGAATGCATTCTTATCTATTACTTGATACTAACAATTAAGACTTTTTTTTTTTTTTCCTATGAGGGTTTTGAATAAAGACGCCTGAAGTCTGTTTTGGTGTTTAGTAATGGAAGTGATTCATTTGTTGAGGAAAAGGAAGGAATGTTTGAAGATGAAGTGACGGCAAGAGGTCAGACCCAAGGTGGACCTTTGTTCCCTCTGGCCAGCAGCAAGTTGCCAGGGGAAGAGTGCAGGGTTGGGCCCCAATGTGCTGAATACTTTTCCTAATCCAGCAATCTCAGGCTGATGGGCTTTCTGAGTCAAAGGTGGTTTTGTATTAGCTATCAGTCAATTTTTCTTCCAAAGAGTTTTTCTCTACTTGAACTTAGCTAGCTTCTCTTACCCATGATATCTGAGGAAAAAAAGGTGGCTTTAGTTTTTAACATCGTGTTGCATGAGTAATTTTTTTTCTTTAGTTTTTTTGTCAATTTGGCTCAATTTGTGTGGGGAGAGGCAGTGAACAGTCATTTCCTATTCATTTTCTGTGTGCCTCTCAAGATTTTATATATCTCCACTGTCTGTTTTCCTGACTGAAGAGTTCTGGTATGTTCAGATGCTTCCCATATGGAAGGCATTTCATGTTTTTAATCACCCTCACTGCTCTTGTTTTACCTTTTCCAGAACAGAAGAATAGCAAACAACCCCACAACATTGACAACAAAAAACTTGAACAGTTCTTCCTGAATTTCTCATGGTATATTTTCCCCAGCATTTTCAGGTTTTAACGTTACAGAGGTTGCTTTTTACTGTTGGCTGTTCCCCAGTTGGAACACAGAGCAACATGTCCGTGACAGAGGACAGTAAAATTAGGTTGCCAGTAATTTTACATTTCTTGAAGCGGGCACTTGATTTTCCATAGCACTTCATGCAGCATTTTGGTGTGTTTTGCTTCAAGCTCACTGTAGAGGAGAAATGCTTCACCTTTTCTTTTATCTTTTACTAAGGATTTTCTCTAAGAGCAGGTTAAAAATAGGATTTCATTGTATTTTGATTGGACTCTGCTGTAAATTTATTTTTGTCCATTTAAAAGAGAGTATTAATTAAAAGATAAAACATCCTGGCTAGTGTTTGCTAATTGTTTGTAATGTTTCTTTCAATACGATTATAAGGTTTGTCATTGTAGCTTGTGGAGGTGACCAGTTCTGTGCATACCTACTGACAGAATACTGTTCTGGAAATGGTGTGTCATCTTCTTCTATTAATTAAGTGTTTATGCTTGGATGGGGATGAATAACCCAGTGGTGGTAGACCACAGAGTACCAAGAGATTACTTCAGAAAAAATAACAAATTTAGTATATGCCTTTGCATGCATGTGTTACTTAATGCCTGTCATTACATACAACATTTTAGGAAATAAGAAAGAGTAATAACTTGAAATAATGCAGCTGTTGAATAGCTTGTTACGTTATGATAGTCTTTGAGAATTATATTTCTGAAAAGGAAAAGGAGGTTAGCATACATGTTTATTACTCACAGCTTGCTTCGTGGCTGGATTTTTAATGCCAAAGATGTTTTAAAGTCCACTTTAAAGAAAAAACAATTCACATTTTAACAAACTCTATACTGGAAAAGTGAAATCTAAGCTGAATAAAGTATATATTCATGCCGTACATCGCAAAGGAAGACACTGTTGAAACATTGATCAAGCTTATCTTTCCAATTCAATAAAAGGGCTACTAAGAAACAGCAAAACTGGAGTTCGCTCATTGACTGATGTCCTTCCTAACACTCTGAAATTGTGTGTTGGCAGAAGAACAAGCATCGGTGATGCCAGGATGAGTTGTTCAACTTGTAGGCAGAGTTTAAGCAGCCAAGTCAAGTGTTGAAGGCTTGATCTTTATGTATACCCGAGAAATGTAAAAGTGAGCAAAACCAAAGAACAATGCTAAGAATCCTAAACTGAAGCAAAAAATGGCAAAGTCAGTCAGACTGTTATAATTCAGCAGCATTTCTTTCCTTCAGCCTTCTTCATGTACTAATATTTGATTGCTTCAAAAGGTACAAGCAAAGCTTAAAGGACAAATCAAAGATCTTCCTCAGTTTAAATCAGTGTTTTGTTATTCTCAGATAAAATCATAAATCACTCCATAAGGAAATAAAGTAATATCTTTCCTTCCTTCCTGATGTCCACAATGAACAATAAGAAAACACTCCTGAATACCAAATACAACAAGGATTGGAGACAGGAAAAAAATAACCCTTTTCAAAACGAAATCAAATACAGTAACTTGAGAAAGAGTCAGAAGCACCTCTGTTTTCTTAATCTGTTTCCCTAGGACTGAGCTCAAATATTGGCTTTTTTGAAAATTTGTACCATCTTATGTGACCAAAATAATAACATGGAAACTTGTGGTCAGAATGAAGTAAAATGATGGTACCGTCCAAAATAAGGTTCCAGGCATGGATGGATGTGCCTGTGTTACCTGGCACACTGCTTTCAGATATATTGATGAAGTGCAGGCTATTTTACTATGCTTTATTTTTCTTGCTCGTCATTAGCATTATTAATTTTTAAGTGTTCATAGTTGTTGATCTGTGTATGCAGAACGGCCTCACGCCCAGCGGATGAGGTTTCAAGGTTCGTAATGTAGATCTTTATACTATGATGTGTTTGATTAAAGCTTTCTGCTAACATCAGAGCGGGCATGGGGGCCATCAGCTTGCTGACACCATGAAACCAGGAGGGCCGTTAATCTAATGTGTAGTAAGACTAAGTGGTCAGAGAATGTGCTGTACCTTCCATTTGCAGTATCAGTTTACTTTCCTCACAATGTACAATATAGAGACATCTGTTGGCAACAAAAGAGGAAAGATAAAGGCAAAAAAAAAAAAGCATAACTTATGTAAGTAAGAGCACGTGCAAACATATTTATTGTTTATTCTACAAATGGATCCCTTCTCTCTCTTCTGTTCTGTCCTAAGCTTTACGTGGTTAAAAATTACATAAATTTATTTCTTTGGGTAGATTTCTCATCATAACTTAACCATTAATGAATCAGTTCCAAATACTCCTTTTTAAATCTGACCATGTACTGAACAAATAGAAGAATGTTATTATCTGAAAGTGGTAGCAGGCAGATAAATTTGGTATGCATGCAACTTCCAGTGATGTCCTTTAAAGCAAAGGCATAATAGCAGCTGCTGTGCAGGCGGTGCATGTTGCCAGTGGAATTTATTTCTGACCAACTGTGTACTCTTCGACTCCAAATGCTTTGTCTTGAACAATTGCAGTGTGTAAAAAAACAAAGTGGTGGTGGGGATTATAAGGAGGAGGACAACTATAGGAGTGGGATAAACATAAATACAGCTTTTACTCATGATCAAGGAAGTATTTGAATCTAAATTTTAGGAGTTGAAAAATCAGCTAATTACAGATTTCTATTTTTTTATTGTATGAATGACAAAATACTGTTAACATGGTATGTTTCAGATGGCTTAGATTTGAAGTAGATATAAATGCAAATTACAGCAGGTTTTGATGGCACAAATGTTTTAAGTTACTTTGTAAATGTATTTGGCAAGCGTATTATTTGGCAAGTATATGGTTTTTTATTTGCATGAAGTATGAATACAAAAAAACCCGTCAACTTGTTTGAAGAAGGCTTTCTTAATTATTTGACAAACAGGTATCCTTCAACCCTGGTTTTAATTTTTTATGTGCATTGAAAATACTCAGAATTTCGAAATGTGAGTTATTCGTAGGTGTTTAGAAATACCAAGTACAACCTTTCTCGGAATAGGCAATAAAACATATCTCTTTTTTTTTTTTTTTTTCTAAACTGGAGATGCAAGACAGTCAGGAAAAACACCTCTTGATTGGTGATGGTGGGTTTCGGTGATTTTGTTTTTGTTTTTTAATTAATGCACATTAAAGCATGCTGTGTGTGTTCTGGGAGAGTATCATAGGCTACCAAGGAAGATTAGTTTTTTTCTCTTACTTCCTAATAGCTGGTTTTGGTATTTTGAATATTGATATAGCTTTCTGTAGTCTTGGCAGCAGCTACAGGTGAGAAGTGCATTAAGTCATCTGGTTTGGGTCAGTGTTGCTGGAATATTGTTTCTTGCTGTGTATCCATGAGATCTTCCTTCAGCTAGCAGGCAGGAGCTTTTGAATACCTTGATATTCTTAGAAAAATATTTCTTCTCAGTCATGCCCAAGAAGATAGGTCTAACATCTTGTTTGCTCATCAGGAATTCTGAAAGCTTGTCCGTGTCTGATTATATAGTTTCTATATCTTTTCCAAGCCGTTCCAGCAAGTAAGTCCAAATTCACTTGAGACCTGCTTTTGGTCTGGTCAGGTGCATCTCTTGTCCATGCCTCCACAGGATCCCACAGGTGATATGAAAGATGACAGTGAGAACATAAGTGAGATATTCTTCGCTGGTATTTCCCAAGACGTTTCTGCCTCCCCTCTGAAGGGTTGCGTTACCCCTGTGAGGAATTTCTTTACTAAGCGTGCTCTCTCTTTGGTTTTCAGGCCAGAGCCTCAACAGAAAGTTCCCTCTGCACCTCCACCTCCACCCCCACCCCCACCTCCGCCCCTGCCGGAGCCCACCCCGCCAGAGCCAGAGGAGGAGATCTTAGGGTCCGACGATGAGGAGCAAGAGGATCCTGCAGATTACTGTAAAGGTGTGTGCAATTCAGCAGTGTCGATGAGGGTAAACATTGTCATGCAAGTCTTAACTCTGGTTCTTGGGAAGTTTTTAAAGACCTACTCTTTAATTACGGAATTTGTTTATACAAGAATTATGAAAAACTGCTGATTTCAGGTTCAGATGCACAACTGTCTTTACTTTTTCACTTAGCCGTAGCTTATTTATACATTTTGCAGTAAATGTACAAATATATGTCCTAGTTGTAAGAATAGGGAAGAAACTCTTCTTGATTGATGTTAGTTGTGAGAGAAACAAAAACACCCAGACCAAAACAAACAACCCCTCCCACACTCCAAAAAGTTCTAAAATGCCTTGATGCCTTTAACGTCAACTACAATTATTTTTTTAATCTATATCCTTTTTTTCCTCTTCTCTCATCTGCACCAGCCTGAGATGTTACATGCTGCTTTTTCACATGTTGTCTTTCACAGCCCACAGCACGGTCTAAGTCTCTCTACATCTTCGTTTTAGCTCTTGATTTCCTTAGTTCTTGTAGTTGCTTATATTATTTTTTTTTAAATCGTTAAATGCATAAAAACATGACTGCAGAACAACAGTGTCAATACTTAAGTTTGTTTCAATGTCACTGCTGAAGATGCAAGTGTGTTCCTATTAGGGTAAAATGTATGCTGTACTTACGTGAAAAATCATAAATAACAGGTCTGTCAACTTTGATCTATCTGTCCTGGTAGATTTCAAGGATATGAATTTACTTTAGGAAACACCAAAGTTTTATCACTTCAGATTAAAGTTTTTGAGCAGACAAAAAGCACTGTGTGCACATTAACTGTATCTGGTATTCTGTATTCGTCATATCAAGAAGCAATTGCTGTGTCAAATATGATGACGTCATCTTAATCAGAAGTTTCTATATAAGCCTGGAGATGTGCTATTTTAAGACTCCTCTCTCCCAGCCTGGAACAAGTTGTTTTGTATTTTCAGATTTAACAATTGAAAGTGACTATTTCATTTTGGTGTAAGAAGTTTTATTAATATGTGATATTTCAGATATTTAAGTGACTTACAGATACCAACAGTGAAAACCAAATGGTAAACTCAAACTAAATGTTGAAGTCTGCAGCAGGGAAAAGACCTGTTGCTAAAACATGTTTGTTTGTTTTTTTTTTTTAAATTATTTCTGTTACCACACATTTGTTCCTTAAGATAACTCTTTTGCTATCTGTAACATCTTCCATAAGTGGGTAAGGATTTGTTGTTTAAACATCTGTTTACTTGTAAACATCTGTATTTCCTTGAGATTAAGTGTTTCAAGGCCCCCACTTAATTCTTCCCTGAAGTAAGGGCTGCATTTAATTTCAAACAATCCGTTGTTGTCTGTGTTCCAGTATCTCTTGCAAAATGTCACCATCTGGAGAAGCAAGATCACAAAACAAATCAAAAAACTTGTCTAAGTTTACAGCCTGCTTGCAAGTTACCTGTTAGAGTCTCTGTGACCTATAAGAGGTCAGTAGTGAGATCTATATGCTTTTAAAACGAATTACATGTTACACTAAGAATACTTGCAAATGTCATGAAAAAGTAAAGGGAACTTGTGTATGCTTAAAGGTTCTTCAGAATCCTTATGGTCTTGAAGCTCTGAATTGATGGAAGTAACTTTGGTTCATTTGGACGTCATAATTATTATTTGTTTTTGCGAGAAGAGCACTTTTGTTGCTCTGGTAGGTGATTTACCAATTTTCTGGCTGTAATTTCCTATAAGACTGATCAGTACATTTCCTTCTTTTAGTTTGCTGGGGTTGAGCTGAAGGGAAGGGTCCCCATGTTGTATAAAAACGTGAATCCAATGGCCAGATTGGGATGATCTGGGGCTGTACACACTTTCTGTTTGATTATTTTATATTCGCTGTTGGGAATGCATGAGTTGTTTGGTGAAGAATTCCAGGGTTGGCTTTTAGATACATTATTTCCATTTTTTGGAGATATATTTTATTACTTTGATACTTTTTTCTGTTTTGGGTAACCCTACCTGTGTTTACATAGTGGAATATAAATATTTGGAAATTATCATTTATTACTGGAGTGTCTCATTTCTTCCTAATTTTATCTCCAAAATGTCAATCTCCCAGGATTTTTGAGCAAGGCACAGAGCATACTTCATCTGTTCTCAGTGCCAGTCTGAAATTTCATAGGAGGGCAATATTGATGAGGGAGTGTATAATTAATTTTTTTAATGAATTCAGCATTTTACCTGCTAATTGTACTTCCCATTGTCAGGGTATTTTTGTTACTAATTTTATTTTTATTTATTATTTTTAAGGATATATTACTGCGTACTGGGCTCACATCTTTGCCACATTACATGGTGGTTAGTAAATAGTCATAATATTGTTCTTAATCAGGAAATAGGATTAGTTTGAATTAGCACCTGATGTGAAAGAGACAACTAACAGCCACCAGTGTAAAAGCAGACTAACCTCTGTTCCCTGGGGGATTCCTCCAGGGCCTTTTTAAATCTGTGGAATTACTTCTGTTGTTGTCACTCAATTTACGTTAAATGCTTTTCAAATCTGTATTTTTTTAAGGAATGGAAATATCAAAAGTGCAACAACGTGATTTTTCAAGGGGTACTTAGACAATGAAGTTATTTTTTCTACTTTTCTGAAAAGCCTTGAAACACTTGGAGATTTTTATTTTTTTTTCAAGAGCCTGTCATGTCATGGATTGGAATTGGAATTCTTTGCTTCTCTGATCATCATCTTTGCCCCCTGGAGATGTCTCCCATTCATCCAGTTCACAAAGGGAATAATTCCCTATACAAACATAGAACTAGCCAGCTACAATTACCAATACATTCAGGAGACATTTAGGAATAATGATCTCATTTTTCTGACCCTCTTCCTTGAGTGCGTGTAGCTAGCTAGCTGTGAGAGAGACTTTTTTTTCTGTATGTGATGCAGTAAATAGCACAACCAGTTTTTTTGTTACATTACCAGCAGTGCCACTTATATATTGTATATTTTCAAATACCAATATCGTTTTTCCAAAATTACTTCATTTTTCTCAACCCGCTAATTTTGCATAGATGCTTTCTTGTTACTACTGTTTATAAATACATTCTGTATCATGAAGAATGTAAATAGCTACATTCATTATAAGTTGACACCAGTTTTTAAAATGCATTTAACTGAGCATGTTGTCACCTGGTTTTCCACAACCTGTAAATGAATATAATATGTTGCTGACACGAATAATCAGGGAGTAATGTTTACAGGTACGGTAATCTATTATTTCCAAAACTAGTCCTTGTGACAGTAGAAAGTATCTTGTGAAGTATATCTACTCAGAGAATATGCTACTGCTGTTGGTATCTGTAACATATGCTGCTGTATTGCTATAATTAGTTACGACAGTGCTGTAGTGACCAAAATAACATGGCTTTTACATATATAGTATTGTTATTCTTGCAGTATGTAGATTTTACTAAAATAACTTATCAACCCCCAGTTTATTAACTTGACTTTGGTTTCTTTGACTGATTTCCTCTGTAGGGGTATTCTCTCTCTTGTCCCAGGTTTTTGGTTATCTTTGACCCTTTGAAGCACAAGTATGCCAAAAGCTATCTGCAGAGAGGCACACTTACAAGGCACTGGTTTACCTAAACTATTCTTAGAAGCATATGTTTATCTGTATTTAAATTCTTTGTTGTTGAGTGTTATGCTGTTAACATGTCAAAAAATCAAATATATTGTTTAGTGCAAAAAACTTACTTCTGGACACTGTTTTATATACTTGAAGGCCCACATACACCTTTCTGGCAGTGAAAAAGGCTGCATGAATTGTAAGTGTTTTCATCTGAAGCCATATAACTGTTAAGGAATGATTTACTAGGACTAGATATTCAGGAAAATTGTAAAATGTTCCAGAATCTTTTGTATTGTCGAGTTTTAAAATCTGTTTTGCAAACCACAGAGAAGTATTAAAAGTAGGTGTTAAATATTTTTCATTTTTTCTAATAGTATCTGTTTGCAACAGTTTATACAGAGAATAACGTTTCATACTTCTCACTGTTTCATGTAATGATACATGCAGCACAAAACTCAAACCAGAAGAAACGATACTGTGATAGTGAATTATGTGGAAGTGTTTTACGTATTTCTCACTGCCAAGTCATCAGACTTGATTCATTTCACAAATGCAAACTTTTTCAGTAATGGAAAGGTAGAATTGCTGTATGTTCTCTCAGTGTTAGGCTCACGTCTATCACTTCATCATCCTAGGTAGAGTTTTATGGAAAGAATTTACCGAAGTGTAATAATTTTACTCTTTTTATGTGGGTTTTTTTTTTTTTTTTTTGTTTCATAGAATGGTTAGAGTTGGAAGGGACCTTAAAGATCATGTAGTTCCACTTCCCCCTGCCATGGGCAGGGACAACTTCCACTAGACCAGGTTGCTCAAAGTCACATCCAACCTGGCCTTGAACACCTCCAGGGATGGGGCACCCACAACTTCTCCGGGCAACCTGTTCCCGTGTCTTAACACCCTCACAGTAAAGAGTTTCTTCCTGATATGTAATCTAAATCTACCCTCTTTTGGTTTAAAACCACTACCTCTTGTCCTATCACTGCATTCCCTGATAAAGAGTCCCTCCCCATCTCTCCAGTAGGCCCCCTTTAGGTACTGGAAGGCCTCAATAATGTCTCCCTGGACCCTTCTCCAGGCTGAACAGCCCCAACTCTCTCAGCCTGTCCTCATAGCATAGGTGCTCCAGCTCTCTGGTCGTTTTTGTGTCCCTCCTCTGGACTCACTCCAACAGGTCCATGTCCTTCTTATGTTGGGGGCCCCAGAGCTGGATGCAGTACTCCAGGTGGGGTCTCACCAGAGCAAAGCAAAGGAGCAGAATCACCTCTCAGTCTGCTGGCCACATTTCATTTGATGCAGCCCAGGATGTATTTGGCTTTCTGGGCTGTGAGTGCACACTGCGGGCTCATGTTGAGCTTCTCATCAACCAACACCCCCAAGTCCTTCACCTCAGGCCTGCTCTCAATCCATTTGCTGCCCAGCCTGTATTTGTGCTTGGAATTGCCCTGACCCAAGTGCAGGACCTTGCACTTGGCCTGGTTGAACTTCATGAGGTTCACACAGGCCAACCTCTCAAGCCTGTTCAGGTCCCTCTGGATGGCATTTCTTCCCTCCAGCGTGTCGACAGCGCCACACAGCTTGGTGTCATCAGCAAACTTGCTGAGGGTGCACTCAGTCCCACTATCCATGTCAAAAATGTTAAACAGCACCAAACCTAGTACCAACCGCTGAGGGACACCACTCATCACTGGTTGCCACTTAGACGTGGAGCCGTTGACTGCAACACTTTCAGTGTGACCATCCATCCAGTTCCTTATCCACCGAGTGGTCCATACATCAAATCCATGTTTCTCCGGTTTAGGGACAAGGATGTCATGCGGGACAGTGTCAAATGCTTTGCACAAGTCCAGATAGATGACATCTTACTGGAAGGATGGTTAAATAGAATTAAATGAAAATTTAGTTTTGTTTTTAATGTTTCTATCAGTATGGGTTTGTATAGTGAGTTTATTCAGCAAAATTTCTATAATAATGAAGCTGCAATAGACTTGGGCTTTATATGTGACTGATACTGTTCAGAAGGCTGCTTGACAAAATCCCTTGGGAGGCTGCCCTGAAGGACATAGGAGCCCAGGAAGGCTGGACATACTTCAAGAGACAAGTCTTAAAGGCACAGGAGGAGGCTGTCCCCATGTGCCGAAAAACAAGTAGGCGGGGAAGGAGACTGGCCTGGCTAAATAGGGACCTTTGGCTGGACCTCAAGAACAAAAGGAGAGTCTATGACCTTTGGAAGAGGGGGCAGGTCTCTCATGAAGAGTATAAGGATATAGCGAACCTACGCAGGGAGAAAATTAGGAGAGCCAAAGCGCAGCTAGAGCTCAACCTAGCTACAGCTGTTAAGGATAACAAAAAGTGTTTCCATAAATTCATTAACAACAAAAGGAGGATTAGGGAAAATCTCCCTCCCTTATTGGGTGCAGAGGGAAACATAGTCACAAAGGATGAGGAAAAGGCTGAGGTGCTCAATGTCTACTTCGCCTCAGTCTTTAGCAGTGGAACTAACTGTTCCCCAGGCACCCAGCCTTGTGAACTAGGAGACAGGGAGGGGAAGCTGAACGAGGTCATCACAGTTAAAGAGGAAGTGATCAGTGACCTGCTACACCGCTTGGATGCGCACAAGTCTATGGGACCAGATCGGTTACATCCAAGAGTGCTGAAAGAGTTGGCAGACATGCTCGCCAAGCCACTTCCCATTATCTACCTGAAGTCATGGCTAACTGGGGAGGTCCCAATGGACTGGAGGGTAGCAAATGTAACACCCATCTACAAGAAAGGCAGAAAGGAGGATCCAGGAAACTGCCCTTCAGTCTGACCTCGGTAGCAGGGAAGGTCATGGAGCAGATCATCTTGAGTGCCATTACGAGTCATATAATGGACAAGCAGGGGATCAGGCCTAGTCAGCATGGGTTTATGAAAGGCAGGTCCTGCCTGACGAACCTGATCTCCTTCTATGACAAGATAACACGATTACTGGATGAGGGAAAGGCTGTGGACATTGTCTACCTAGACTTTCGAAAAGCATTTGACACTGTCCCCCATAGAATTCTCATGGAAAAACTGGCGGCTCATGGCCTGGATGAGCATATGATCTGCTGGATCAAACACTGGCTGGATGGGCAGTCCCAAAGAGTGGTGGTCAATGGAGTTAAATCCAGCTGGCGGCCGGTCACAAGTGGTGTCCCTCAGGGCTCAGTGTTGGGACCATTTCTGTTTAACATCTTCATTGATGACCTTGATAAGGACATAGAGTGTATCATCAGCAAGTTTGCAGATGACACGAAGCTAAGCGGGAGTGTTGATCTGCATGAGGATAGGGAGGCTCTACAGAGAGACTTGGATAGATTGGACCGATGGGCCAATGCTAATGGAACGTGCTTCAACAAGGGCAAGTGCCGGGTCCTGCAGTTGGGCCACAACAACCCCATGCATTGCTACAGGCCTGGGGAAGTGTGGCTGGAGAGCTGCCTGGCAGAAAAGGACCTGGGGGTTCTAATTGGCAAGTGGCTGAGCATGAGCCAGCAGTGTGCCCAGGTGGCCAAGAGGGCCAATGCCATCCTGGCTTGTATTAGAAATAGCGTGACCAGCAGAAGGAGGGAGGTGATTGTCCCCCTGTACTCAGCACTGGTGAGGCCACCCCTTGAGTATTGTGTCCAGTTCTGGGCACCTCAATACGAGAGAGATATCGAGGTGCTGGAGCGAGTGCAGAGGAGGGCAACGAAGCTGGTGAAGGGCCTGCAGAATAAATCTTATGAGGAGCGATTGAAGGAGCTGGGACTGTTTAGGTTGAGGAAGAGGAGGCTGAGGGGAGACCTCATCACTCTCTACAACTACTTGAAAGGACATTGTAGAGAGGTTGGTGCTGGTCTCTTCTCACAGGCAATTAGCGATAGAACAAGAGGGAGTGGCTTCAAGCTGCAGCAGGGTAGGTTTAGGCTGGACATTAGGAGAAAATTCTTCACAGAAAGAGTGGTTAGACACTGGAATAGGCTGCCCAGGGAGGTGGTGGAGTCACCATCCCTGAATGTGTTTAAGACTCGTTTAGATGTGGTGTTAAGGGATATGGTGTAAGGGAGAACTTTGTAGAGTGGAGTTGATGGTTGGACTCGATGATCCCAAGGGTCTTTTCCAACCTAAATGATTCTATGATTCTGTGATTCTATGATACAGTTTCTTTTTGCAAATGAAGTGGACAACATAATAGTCAACACTCTCAGTAAGTCCATGTGTGTCCCCCCTTTCCCGGAGTGTAAATCCGGTCAGGTGTTACAGAAGTGATCTGGTTTGTCTTTGAAAAGTAAGGAGTTCCCACTTGGCAATGTTGTATATTCTTATTGAGGTTGACACCGTTCAGCAGTGGAAATCAAGGTATCTTTTTAGGTTTGCTAGGTGAGTTCTGCTGGCAGCTTTTCATGGACATTTCCTTCCCTGTGATGGAGGGGTGGGTAGGTCTTCCCCCAAAGGGAATCCTGGAACTCGGTCCTAGGCTGGGTCCATATGTCTGAAATTGTTTGTTGCTGTTGCTTGATTCAGACCGGCCCCTGTGGAGAGGAATATTTGTGAGTGCTGCTTCCCTGGAGCTGTCTTGAGTCCCTGCCAGTGTTATTACGTGCAGGAGCCTGGGCAGCTGCAGCCACATCAAATGGGTCAGCTCTTGGTTGGGGCTGCGAGCAAGCCAGCGAGTGTCTGCTCTCTGCTGAGCTTGAAGTTACACCCTAACATACGAATATCCAAGCTGTGTCTGTTTTAGAGTTTCAGTTTAGACATACCAACATCAAAAGCAATACATTATTTAAGCTTTATCATTCTGTTGAATATGTAATCTTTGTAGTTCTATTGTATTATTGTGTTAAATTTCTTAATCTGCTCTTGAAGCATTTAAGAAAAGTTCACAAATGAACTCTTGAACTTCCGTTAAGGCAAAAGATGTTACTAGCAAAGAAAGAATACAAATATATCCAGATTTGATCTCGCTGTTCCACAGATAAAAGGAGATAAGAGAGCAGTCCCTGTTTTAAATCCAAGGAGTTAAGTGATAAGTTCACATTATTATCTTAATTGGGCACCAGTTCTAACAAGATTTTCAGGGGATCGCAAAAGAAATATAGCAACTTAGAGAAAGTAGTCTGAGGTTTTCCTAATTTTAAGTGGGAGTAGTCAATAACTGAGGATCCTGCCAAAGGACAGTTGGTCATGACATTGTGAAGGACCAGAAAGAGCCGAAGAAGTGATTCCTTGACAGCTGCTCTGAGTTTGCTGCTGGTGATGTCCTGGGGGAGTCGCATGGTGCAGCTTTATTTTTTTGTTTGCAGTTTAGGCAAAATTGGGGGTGTTATTACTACTGTGTTAAGGTCTGAATGATAATCTTGTGTGATCACTGTTTTCCCTGTGTTTGACTGGGAGGAAGAATGCCTCTTAAAATGCAAAGAAAATAAAAAGCTTCCTTACACCTCCTCACACTGCTTAGAAACCTGGGATCCAGCCTGCTCTGTCCTGTTGGCCTATCTGCCTAGGTGGGGATTTTGAGGACTGTAGTGGTGTAAGTTAGAACTCAGCAGACTTCGGTAATTAAAAAGCAGTTCAGACAAAGCCCGTAGCTGCCTGCTCTCTTCTTTCTCACTGTAAAAACCTCAGACATGGGAAAAATACCTTGCTGCTATTGGTCATGAGTCAAGCAGAAGAGCATCAATAAAGTCTGCATTGTTCTTAACATTTTCTAAGGAAGTATTTTATTGCTGCCTTTATTAGTAGAAAGCAAATGGGAATTAAAACAATCTCTTTTGAGCATCTGCAATCATCCAAAATATGTTGACAGGAGAAGCTTCAAATATGATAAAGAAATAATGTAGATCTTTCCTGTACTCTCTGTGAAGTGGAAGATAAGCCTGGGGAAATAGAGAACAGATGGTAATATTACTACAAATAAAAGCCATCCGAGAGAGGGGTGAATAAACTCTACAGTAGTTACAGGACATGAGATTTTTCCCTCCAGGCCAAGTAAGGCAGAATTTTTAACATTAGAGTAAAATTTTCTTTACATTTCTTGTTTATAGTACAATACAATTTGAAAAGGAAAATTCATACTACAAGGATTGCTTGAAAACGTGGTAATTGTTTGTTTTCTGAATATTCTTTTTCTACCCATTTTTTTTATGAAAGGAGGCTATCATCCAGTGAAAATTGGTGATCTTTTCAATGGCCGGTATCATGTTATTAGAAAGTTAGGATGGGGACACTTCTCTACAGTCTGGCTATGCTGGGATATGCAGTAAGAAATCTTACTTATTTTTTTCTTAATATGTTAACTTTTTTGTTTGCAGTAACTTTTGTTTTACATGCATGCTAAATTTATGTAAGTGTTTCTATCTTATGCAGAAAGATGTCTGCAGTCTTATTTTGCTCATGTTTAAGGGTATAGTTTATAAAAGCTCTCTGAAATAAATGTAACTTTATTTTCTTTGACAAATTAGCTTTGCTTATTGAATTTGCATGTTGTCTTGAACATGCAAGAATAAGCTAATGTTTTTATTTCTGTTGTATCTTTAATGAAAAAACGTAATTATACCTTGATTGAATGATAAAACGTGTAACCAAATTCCTCTTTTAAAGATACTAGCATCAAGGAGACAAAATATTCAATGAATCAGACTGTTAACAGAGTATTATTGAAAATTGTTTTAAGTATAATTTCAGTGTTTTCTGTCAGAATACATTAGGTTATGAAATACTCTATTTACTATTTCTCAATTTTAGCTCAGAGCATGTGTTGAAAATGTTTTTGTTCTTTTCAAGGGGGAAAAGGTTTGTTGCAATGAAAGTTGTAAAAAGTGCCCAGCATTATACAGAGACAGCCTTGGATGAAATAAAGTTGCTCAAATGTGTAAGTATTCACTCATACAGTACAGTACTCAATATCAATCATAATAGTAATAATGAATTTAAAAAGGTGTAGTGGAATATTGGTTTTAAACTTTTTTTTACATATTTTTTGTAAATAACTGGCTTATTATGTATTATGATGATTTCTGAAGCTCCAAAATGTCATTCAACTTCATTTGGAAAGCTAACTAATTAGTATTTTAAAGTGGATTTTTTTTTTCTAAAATATCAGTGTTTGCATTCTTGGTTTAGGTTCGTGAAAGTGACCCTAATGATCCCAACAAGGATATGGTTGTACAGCTAATTGATGACTTCAAAATTTCCGGAATGAATGGAATTCGTATCCTTTTGAAAACATGGCATCTTCCTTAAAAATGATCTACTGAGATAAGTAAGCGTTTAGTTCTGGCTTTATTCCAGTTAGTCTTACTTTAAATTTGTAACGTAGAAACACCAAAATATATGTAGATGCAAAAAATAGTCTAATGTGCAATGTACTCACTGGAGTAAAAGTAATTTAGCTTTTCTAAATACAGTGCAAAATTAAAAAAAAAACAAAACATGAATCCTGTCATGGTCTGCTAGAACTAGAGATAGTTTAATTAAAAACTGGAGTTTTACTGAAAAGATTTGTATAATAACCAAGGCTTACAGGAAATATGGGTTGCTCTAGACTAGTAAAGAGAAAGAAAGTGTCAGTGTCATGAAGAAGCCGGTTTCTGTTTTCTTGTGAGAAGTATGAGGGCATAGAGATTCTCCGCTTGTTTATGTGATCTTCCTTTGGTGAGGTGTTAATCTCATTTTTGGCAAAGCTTTTAAAGATTTACCTTCGAATGCTTCCTTTAAAAAAAAAAAAAAAAAAAAAAAAGGAAGAAGAAAAAAGACAAAGTAAAATATGACTGAATATTGTTCTCAGGGAAAATTTTGGTCTACAAATATATTTGATTTTAGAGTTGAGCTAAAGTGAGTTATCCTTGCTAATTAGATATTTTAGCAGCTTATTATATTATTGTGCTTTCATTTAGTGTCACGGCTGGTATTTATGCGTATGCTTGTTGTGTCTTGGAGCCTTAGTAAGAGACCTCGTTGTTCATGGTGTCATACTACCAAACAAAGAGACAGTTCCTGCTCTAAAGGGCTTAACACTAAGTTGATTTTTGGTATGTGCCTTCAGCAGATCAGGTTAAGATGCTCTTCACCCACTCTTGTCCTCCAGGAGAGCAGTCTAGGAGGTGACTGTTAGTAAATCTGAATGCCCACTAGAAAGCGTCCTTTCAGGTAGAAGTGTGCGAGCAGTTTTCATGCAATCCATCTGTCTCTTGACATTAGTTATGAAGCCTTTGGGTTTGTGATAAGTGAGAGCGTGGGGACAGGTATTCTCACTTACAGAATGGGGTCTTAACTGCTTGCTTTCCCTTTGATCCTTTTTTGGGTAGTTTCCTGGTAGCTTCGGTGGTCAGCTAGCTTGGTAGAAAGCTGTTTAAATGCAGGTGAGGTTAGTATAGTCTGCTTTTTTCCTAGGTTTTATAGTCAATTTTTTGTAATCAATGAATTAAATCGTACAGTTGCCAGTAGTCATTTCAACCTGAATATAAATAGTTTGTGACCAAGGAAATTCCTTAACAAAGTGAGGCAAAGAACCCTGGTTAGGGTTTCTTGGTGCTGCTGTTGTGCTTCAAAAAATAGGTTTTAATTTATGAGCTGAGATGCTTATTAAGAAGTATTTTATAAATGTCTATTGTCTTAACTATGTTCACAAAAAGTAATGCAACCAAAGCACTTCAGGTCTTCAACTGACAGCTGTACAATTGAAGAATAATTGAAGTAATTTTTAGAAATCAAAAATTTTGACTTACTGTTTTCATTGTAAAACACTAGTGTGAAATAGGGGATAAGAAAATGTATTCATAACTATACATAGAAATAACTCTTATCTGTTTAACAGAGCAGCTTCCCAGTAATGTTCTTAAATTATTGCTAAGATTCACATGTGAATCTTGGTGAGAAAGCTAAGAACCATTTCTAAGTGTGAAGAGTAAATTTCGTTAGTGATGATATTTTGAAAGCATATCCAAACTTTATCTTTTTGAAATATAGCACTTAAGTTGAAAAAGCCAAAAGAGACTATGTACTCGTGAAAAATAAGGGTTCAAATAGCTTTGTGTTAGCAGAATAAAACCAGACAGCTGATACTGATTTATTTTATTTCAGATTTACCTCCATGTTGAAAATTCTGGCAGTACGGAAGTTACTTTACATGGAAGGCAAATGTTCCTGCCTTACTGACAAGTACATTTTTGAGAAAGGTGCAATAGACAGGTTGGGCTGATACTGGACTTAAGTTTAAGTTACAGCTGGAAGTCTGTCAAAGTCCTAGTCACCAGTGAAAATAGGATATCAAGTATCTTATGCTTTGAGTTTTCTTGTGAACAGTTTGTGCATCCTGAGTTGCATTGCTTATTTGAGGAACGATTGGTTGCACTGCTTATTTGATCAACTCCTTTTTATCTTGTAGGGAAGAAAAAAAATCTTTGCAGGTTCTTTTGGGAGGGAGCAGGTAACTGATTTTAATGTTTTGCTGCTATTTGTTTCCATTTTAAAAATGCCATATTAGTGCTGTATTAAGGTGAGATTGAGTTGAAGAGGTCGAGAGAAATACAGTAATTTGACAGTTTTACCATGCTCTGCTGTTTCCAACTTCCTTTGGGCAAGTCACTAAATATCTGTTCCTTTACTGTAATTTAAAACAACATATGGCTTGATAGAGGCTTGATTATTGGTTATGGAATACGTTTAAAAGTTCCAGCAAGACAGAAGAGAGGTGGGTGAATCCTTTGGATTGCTAATGCCACAAAATGTCGTGGAGCTTCCAAAAAGGGAAATTTGTCAAGAACTGTGTAGCATAGAGCTGGGAATGTGCAGAGCCATTGGCCTGCACTGTGTGTCTGAAAATAGTCATCTTTCTCCTAGGAGCTGTAGTAAGTGTTTATATACAGAGGGATTTTAACAATGTGTGTTGCGCTACACTAGACTGATAATATTTTACCTACTTGTACATTTTAAAAAGATTGCAATTATGATTTTTTTCAAGAAGTAACAGAATTCCCAAACTTGGGTACTTTGGTGTTTACAGTAAGTGTAGATTATTACATTTGTCTGCACTGGATATTTATTAGAGCCTTAATAAATGTCTACTTGAACGAAGCATTTTTTAAATAAAAGATTTAGATAATCACATAATGAAACAAGCGTTTGGAGAGACAAGTGAAAAAATAAAGAAGGAAATATTCCTGACATAAGCAGACATTATAATAATTGTAATACATTTATCTCCAAAGAATATGTAGCATTAATTAAATGCCATAGAGCCTAAATGCTGCCAATCCAGAAGCAACTGGGATGCATCCAGAAGTGCTCTGTGTTGGTACCAGTGCTTTACTTCATTTAGTTTAACTAGTCTTTAATCCTCATGAGATTTCTAAATGCTCCTGTAACGTGTGTTTGTAGACAGATAGTTACAGCTAAGATTTCAGTCAAGAAAGAACAGTTTTAAGTACTTAAGCCTGTCAGCTGATGAGTGTATGTTTGCTCTCACTTTTGCTGCTCTGCTCAGTTTCCCCTTTTCAGACGTTCCCCGAACCGCTTCGAAGAGCATTTCCTAAGAGGCATATCTGCTGGGTAGGCTTCGGGTTTATTTTTGCTGGAGGATTTTTTGGACATCTGTCAGGATGCTGTAGGAAGATCCTGGGGCTTGCAAGGCTGGTTTCCTAACAGTTAATGCACACATTGTTGTGGGCAGTCTGGCTTACAGTTATCATTTTTCAGGTCAGGATGGTAAATAAGACTACAGTCACATTTTTGCATACCTACTCCAAACATTGAGCCTCCTGTGTGTCTTCTCCCCAGTACGGAGCATACCTTGAGTTTGCCCGAGTCCTCCCAGCAAAATGTTGCTACCTTTTTTTCAGGTAGACATCATTTCTCTTTCTTGTGGCCGTCCCTCTCTTTGTCTGTCTCTGCTATTCCTCCTTGCATCTTCCTTCTGGGTACCCCCTCCCCTTGCCTCTCAGCTATTCACTTCCGTCCGCCCCCTTGCTCTTCTGCTTACTGGCAAGGCTTAGCACTTCTGTAAGTGCAAGGAATGTCAGGAATGTGCATTGAAGAGTCTGCAGCAGCAGTGGTCTGAAGGACCGTAGGCGGGTGTCCTAAATTTCATTTCTGAGTGCTGCAGTGTCTTGTGCCTTTCTGAAATCTGTGTTGCTGTAGCATTGCAACTTCACTGCGTGGGCTAAGCTAATAAGCCCTGCAGAGCTAATGTGCTGTGCTCATCCTTTCTGATGGCTGGGTGCTTTACTAGTGACTTCTGTTCATTGGATGCTTGTGTGGTAAAGTAACCAAGACTCTTTCCTCTTCTGAGTGGAATAGAGTTTTATAATATTCTGAGTAGACTTGATAGCTGTGATTGAGAAATGAGTATTCACTGTCTCCTCTAATACAGGAATTAAGGAGCATGAAGTGAGATGAACAGGTAGCAGCAATCAAAATGTTACAGTTCATCACAATGTGCTTTGACCTGTCTTGAGACCTTTTAGCTTTGGTCTAACTCCAGCATAGATGATGTAGATTTTAAAACTTCAGTTATCTTTATGCATACAGGTAGGTACTTGAGAAGAATGTAAATGATAGACTGATAGACTAAGTCTTGTTTTGATACAAGTTAAGATAGTGATTCTAAGATTATTGACAAGACTCTAGTTAATAATTCTTAGTGAAGTTAGGTAAGATTTCTCCCCTAACAGCGTAGTTCCCTGTGAATGTTCTCTGAGATACGGTCTAATTTCATCCATTGAGATTTTGTTGCAGTTTCCATCAATTAATTCCTGTGCTGGTATGTGTTACACGATTCTTCGCAAGGTTATAGTATCATGTAGTTAAGATTTTAACATTGTCCTGGTTTGAGCAACACAGGGCTAAGTTCTCTTCTAATGCTGGGGAAAACTCCATTTTTGGAAGACTCTAGTGTCTGAATTTGTGAAAAGATTTACTTTATAGCCAGCTAGGCTATGTGGGATTCAAGGTCTCAGTGTTTTCAAGCCTTGCCAGGTGCAGGGATGAGGAGGGGCGAGGCCTGGGCATTTGACCTGGGCTGGCCAACAGGATTATTTCGTACCATGAACATCACATTCTATATAAACTAGAAAGTTTGCTGCGTAGTTTCTCACTCCCTTGATGGCAGCAGTCCAGAGAAACTCCTTGCCCTGGTGCCGGACCCCTGAGCCCTTCCCTTCCTTCCGAAGCTGTTGGTGCTCGCAGTGTCCGACATTTACTGTCCACTGCTGGGAGTGCACAGCTTCCTGCTGATATAATTGGCTGAGTATAATCCTTGTATATCTTACATTAGTATTGGGATTAATACTGGTTCTTTTTTGTTAATTATTTAGTCTTATCATATTAAATCTATTTATATTCCAAACCTTGTGTTTTCTTGCTTCCCCGATTCCTCTTTCTGGGTGCGGAGGGGTCATCAGGTGATAGAATAATTGTCTGACCGACAATAAATTGTTACGGGTTTTCTCAAACCATAACAAACATTCTTTCTGATTTCCAGGGTCTTTCCCAGCTCGTGTCTGAGGATTAACTCAGTATAGTCAAATTGTATAATTTCTTGCTGGAATGTTGTAGATTATAAAAATCACAGTTAGTTTGGATATCTGAATATTTTCTCAATAGAAAGACAATCAACCCAGGTATATTAAGTGTACAGTCACTAACTTTGGAAGCCCTTGAACGACAAATCACTGGAAGTTCCTGCATCTTGTTTTTTCCTAATGCTCTTTCCTGATCATCTACTGATGGCCTCTGTTGGTGGCCAGTAGTAGATACTGGGTCAAATTAAACTTGTTGGCATTGTGTTTTTTGCATGTTGCTTCTGAGTTCCACATTTTCTTTGTTTCCGAGTTCTTTGGTGATTGCCATTATTCTCTGCAGGTAAAACCGTAGGTGGTAAGAGATCCATTCTCTTACCGCTTTAGTCTTTGTTGTCAAGTGATTCTTAAATGAGCCGAATCAAAAAGATGTTTAATAGGGTTCATTTTCTAAAACACTGTTGCTTCAGTCTGTTGTTGTTAAAATATTCATATCATTTAAAATGCATTAGAAACTAGACATAATAGGGCAAATCAGTACTTTAAACCGTTTCAAAGACAAGAAAAATGAGGTTTTGGGGTTTTTTTTACAGTTACCTATTTCATTGTTCAGTTAATGCTGCTGTTAACATGTAGAAATAAATGACAAGATTTGCATAATGAAAATGTTTTATTTTAATTTGTTCTGCATTTGGGCACTGTTCTTGTATGTGTTTATGTCTAATTGAAACGTAGTACCAAAGCATATACCGTGCTCTGCTCATTTTAGGGGGAACTGTTTGCCCTCCAAACACAGTGATGATTGCTTTAGCCAGTATGCGAAAAACATTTGTGTTGATCTCATCAACAAGTTTATTTGGAAATTATCCTTAATTAAATCCCAGATGTCTGTATGGTCTTTGAAGTACTTGGACATCATCTCCTAAAATGGATTATCAAGTCCAATTATCAAGGCCTTCCCATCCGTTGTGTAAAAAGTATAATTCGACAGGTAAGATTTGTTAATGTTTTAATTAGTTTTTTCCACCATTATTAACAGTTTGAAGGTTAAAATGATGATATTTCAACTGAACTCCTACTAATGACTATGTAAGATAAGATAATTTTACTGGTAATCCTGGGGGAGGGGTTCCAAGAGCATCTTTCTGGAT
The DNA here is from genome assembly GCF_963924245.1 of Chroicocephalus ridibundus. Lineage (NCBI taxonomy): Eukaryota > Metazoa > Chordata > Aves > Charadriiformes > Laridae > Chroicocephalus > Chroicocephalus ridibundus. The sequence continues at coordinate 205,671,779 of NC_086284.1, forward strand.
AGCCACCATTTCTGCATGCGGGGTGTTTTGTTGGTTGGGTTTGGGGTTGTGTTTTTTTTTGTTTGTTTTTTCTTAATCAAGATGTCCCACTGATAAGGGAGGTTCCTGAGCTGCTTAAGAAGATAAAAAGCTGAAGCAATGAGTCTTTTTCATAGATGTAAGGATATTCATACTCAATTGCAGTTTTGGTTGACATGCCATGCTTCTTAATAAGATCTTCTGGAAAATAAAACATCAAACCAGTAGGAAATAATGTATTATTTTTATAAAACTGAACAAAAATTGTATCTCTGAAAAATAGGTTCTAAATAAAAAAACCTGTTCTTTGAAAATTGTTATCTTTCTGCATTTAAATAAGTTTTTGTAGAGTTAGAGGGCTAACAAAATGAAACAGTTCAGAAAATCTCTCTGGGACGTGTTCTTTCAAAATATGTTCTTTTGCTGTACTATGAAAATCAAATTGCTGAAAGGTGATTTTAAGGAGAAATAGCCTTTCAGCAAGGGAAAAAAACCATATGTCTGTGATTTTGTATATACTATTAATCTATGTGAAGTTAATAACTGCAAGTGACGAATTAAATATCTTGGCACTTAAGTAACTTTTATTGCCTGTATCAACATTACCTCTGTTTTATTGATAAGCAATCTGTTAAAGTAGTTAGTTTCTTTGTAATTACTACTGGATGTCAACTGGTGAATATCAACCTATCAACTTTTAATCAGAAATAGTTCAGTAACTGATTGATGCAGTTATTAGTATATGGTTGAAAGTTTAGGTGCATTAATCTCTATGCAACTAGGTTGCTCAGATACTAGAAATAAGGAGCTGTAGTATTGCAGTGCTCCAGCCGAACTGAGCTGCCTGCCAAGAAATGGGAATGTGTGTATCTGTATTATATATGCGTGTAAATATCCACTGTTTTGAGTAAACGTCGTTTTTTTTCTTTGGAGTATGTTTGCACCATTTCGCTTTGGTTGTACCATTGTCCTGGAGTTTAGCCAAACCTGAGAAATTACAATGTAGTTTCTTGATAGACCGGGTTTAATAGCAAAGCCAGGTTTAGGAGCTCCCTGCTGCAGTTTACTCGTAACCTCAGTTACATTGCCTGTTTGCAGAAACAGGCTGTAAGCCAGACCACTGAATGGACCCAAGCTGAAAAAACACAATGCCAATCCCAAACCATTCTGTGATTCTGTGAATATGGGGGAGGCTCTCGGTGCTTTCTCTCATTATAGAATCACAGAATGGTTTGGGTTGGAAGGGACCTTGAAGATCATCTATTTCCAACCGCCCTGCCATGGGCAGGGACACCTCCCACTAGACCAGGTTGCTCAAAGCCCCATCCAGCCTGGCCTTGAACACTTCCAGGGATGGGGCATCCACAACTTCTCTGGGCAACCTGTTCCAGTGTCTCACCACCCTCAGAGTAAAGAATTTCTCATCGTCATGGCTGGGGGACCTGACTCAAGTGGCATGTACAAATGCATACAGCATGGGGAACAAAGGACAGGAGGTAGAAATCTGTATGTGGTTGCAGAGCTGTGACCTCATTAGAAGCGCAAAGGTGGGATGGGATAGCTCAGATGCCTGGCGAGCAGAAGTAGTCTGATAAAGGCACTTTAGAAAGGATGGTCAGGGAAGAGGGATTGAGTTTAAATGTTTGAATCTTTGCTGTACAATGGGTCAGGGTCAGAGGGGAGACCACTAAGTGTGACATCGTGGTATGTATCTCCTACAGTTTGCCAATGTCAGAATTAGATAAGGAGGTTCTTATGGGGGACTTTTAACCACCTTGATAATCTGCTCTGGTGGGGCACATGCAGTCAAGGAAATTTCTGGAGTGTGTTGAGGAAAGTTTCTCAGCATGGGGTGAGCTGTATCTCAGCAAGAAGGCAGGTTGGAGATGCACCTTGCTGGACTGGTTATGAATAAGGAAGAACGAGCTGAAAGTGTGAAGATGGATGGCAGCCTTGGCATGAGGGGTCCTGGTAGACAAGCTGAATGTGCGTCCGTGGGTGGGCTCCTCTGGTGGCAAAACCTAACCACGTAGTAGGCCACATCAGCAAGAGTGTAGGCAGCAGAATGAGGGCTCTCTTTTAGCACTTCAGGACTCTCTACAGTTCTGGGCTCTGAGTGCAAGACATTCACTTACTGAAGTGAGTCTGGTGGAAGGCCACCAAGAGGATGAGAGCGCTGCAGCGTATGTTGTAGGAGAACTGGTTTGTTCGGTTTTAAGAAGAAAAGGCTAATAAAGGGGGAAACTTTCAGCACAGATAGAGAAAATGGAGCCAGGCATCTCTTGTCGATACACAGAGATAGAACAAGAAGCAATGCACATGAGTTACAAGAAGAGAAATTGTGGTAGTGGGGGTGGTCAGGCTCTGGAGCAGGTTGTCTGCAGCGTTACGCAGTCTGTTTCTTAGGACATAGTCATAAATGAACTGGATAAAGGCTCTGAGCGGTTGGTCTGATTTTGAGGTTAGATACAACTTAGAAGCTGGTATGACTTAGGGAGGGAAGGTATGAATCACACAGTCTTCCAACCTAAATTACTCCTTGAAAGTAAGCAAAGGTAAAAATTCCAAGTAATTCAAACACTTGTTACCCGAAAAAAGAGGAACAGGTTAGTCTCCTGAAAGATTAAAAAGGTTTAATTTTTGTGAGGCTAGAATGAACTGTTTGGACTAGTGAGAGTGGCATAGACTGGTAAGACTTCCAGGTTGTTCATCTCATTAAAGATCACACAGATCATTACTCTTTCTTCTACTTGTGCCACATGTTCTAAAAACTTATTTATGAAACTTGAGTATGACACAATTCAGTTACTGCGCTGGTGTTACTGTACAGCAAACCATTTTGTTTCAGAGAGTACTGTAATTCCATGCTACAATTGAAAAGGAATTTTTTTATGATATGATTTGGAAAATATTTTTTCACTTTGTGAGTACTTTTGAGCATTGGGACAAAACTAGGCTTATTTTAAAATGCAGCTGAGAGTTGAGTTTGTTAGTAAGAAATTTCATTTTGTTTTTAAGCAGTTTTTTTTCCACGGGGTACAGTTGTATGAACTGTCGTGCAAGAGAAGACCCTGCAGAATTTAAAAAAGGCCTAGTTGCTGCAGTTCCTTTTTTGCAGTGGAGATGATTGGAAGTGCCCATTTATTTAATTCTGGAATCCTTACTTTTGGTTGTAAAATGTATAGCATTGGTCTCTTTTGAGAGGATTGTGTTCTGAAATGGATGCTGAAATGAGCATTGTGTATTTGATCAATGACAATTTTCACTTCTGCTTTGATCTACAGTGTAGTAAATTATCTGTTTAAAGGGTGGCTCCTTGAATGAAAACGAAAGAATGAAGAAAGTGAATATTAATTAGAAACTGCAAATTACAAGAGTTTCTTGATGTGAAACTAACCATGTGACCTTTACAAGGGAAAAAATACAGCCTTCTAATTTACATTTGATTGTAGGAACAGGATCTGTCGTAATTTTTCAGTCACAGAACATTACCTGTTTCACTTTTTTCCTTTTTCAGTGTACAAATAAATAAAAGCTAGGAGTGTTTTCCCTGTTCTCCATCATCTCAGAGCAAGGTGCAAAGCATGTCCATGTAGTATACATTTCCTTAATGGTTTAGTGGTATAATGTACTTCCCATTTTTAGGATAAAGCAGTCTAATGCACATTTTAAGACCGCTAAGAACATTCTTTCTAATTATAAAATTCTAGCAGAATGGTCCTTATGGTAACTTGTAGAACTGAGTGAGATTCTAAAAAGTACTCTGTTTTCTTTTTTTTCCCCAAAGAAGATTCTTCGCCCAAATTAAAGACAAAGCTGTCACCCTAACGTTGTTACTTAGAAGAGGGAAAGGCTATCTTTTTAAAGTGGGAGATAGCAAATCTACTTTCACATTAATTCCATTTCTGCATATTGCAGTGGGACAGATATTTTTCTTCTGAATGTTTATGGCTTTCAACATACTCTGGAATCTTTTTTCTTTTTCTTGGCCTCAGAATCACAGACGTTCAGTGGTAATTTGTAAGATGGACTGTAGTGTAGTGGGGGAGGGAAGAGGCTATTATAATCTGTTTTTGTTGGTATTGCTGTTAATGCCTCTTCTAAAATTTGAAGTCACGTAACCACTAAGTACCTTCCCAGTGTAAACCAGTCTTTCTTTAACACTCCTTACTTTGAGACATACTGTGTATTCTTTCAGTTGCTTTGGCAAGTAGTCAAGCATATTTTGGATCTGCAGGGGAAAAAAATCCAGATTACCAAGAATGCCACAGTGTTTAGGTGTACCATTGACACTGACACTGTGTCCTGCTCAAGTGAACATTCAGCGAACATTCAAGTGAACATTCAGAGGCATATAAAGAAAGCTTTTCAGAAAGGTTGCTGTTCCAGTCTAGCTCCAGAACTGAAGAAAGCAGAGCCATGCACTTGAGGTGTTTCTAGGATACATTAGCCTGAGTGTAAATATCATACATATGCTACTGCTCTGCTCTTATCTGAGCTACCTTGAGTGCTGGGTGGATGTACTGGTTCTGGTACACCCTGCTCAGGACTGGGTGGTAGACTAATGTATTTATATTCTGTTACTGCTGTTCTGAACGAACATGTTTTGCTTTTAAAGTTCACCCTAACTAGTTATGTCTTAAAGGATCCTGACAGCAAGGAGCTTGATGATTTATTTATAAAATACCTAGAATGGCAGGATGTTCTTGTAGCTGGAGCTCATGAGTCTGGAGGTCTGTTTTCTCCTGTAGAACATTCACTAAAAATCGAAAGAAGTCTTTTAATTGGGGTCAGCTAGGTTTCTGCTTTATTTTCTTTCTCGGTTTTTTTTTCTTTCTAAATATTTTTCTGCAGTATTTACGTAGGTTATCATAGTGATAGCTTGGTTTACGCTTTCACATTGTTCTGCACTGAATAATTGTAACAATTGACTTCCACAGTTTATCATACCTAGGTCTTATCTACAATACTTGTAAAATGACACAAACTATTGTTTTCCTGTTCCAGTCAGAATTTGAGAAATTTTTTCATTGTGTAGAAAGAATGTTTTAATTTGTGTCCCAGAATGCATTTTTAAGACTTTGGATATGCAGGTTGGATATGAGCTAGCAAAATTTAGCCTGCAGAGAGTATGAAAGACTAGTGAAAAAATATGTATGACAAATACAGGTAGATAAGTTCTTATGTGATGTCTTGCTCACATTAGAAGCTGAATTACTATTGGAATTCTAAGGAAAACTGTAGTCAGCATTTCATCCCAACAACACATTTCCCATTTTGCTTTTTATTATAATCAGTTATAAGATGGTTATTCACAAACCAGACTTCAGTTACAGTATGCAGTACTTGCAGTGTTTTTTTTGGAATAACTGTCTTTTAGTGATAGGCTCAGCCCTTCTTACTGAGCAGCCAAATTCCTTTTTCAAAGGAAGATGTATCAAGTTTTTTTACACAGGTACAGATCAACTAAGGAGCACTTGGCACATGGAAGTCTGAGAGCAGGTTGCTGTCATCAAGACGATTCAGCCAGCCAGCATGTTACTCATGAAAGTCCCAATAACTGGATTTATGAGTTAAATAAATTATCCTGTCAGGCCACGTAAGGACTGCAGGCAGTCGGTTGAACATCTAATACTACTAATAAATACATTTAGCTTGGTTTGGGTAATGAAAATAAATTTTTAAAAAATCCTTTTGTAATTAGGTACTTCAAGGTCTAGATTATCTACACAGCAAGTGCAAGATCATTCATACAGATATAAAACCAGAAAACATTTTGATGTGCGTGGATGATGCCTATGTTCGTAGAATGGCTGCTGAAGCTACCGAATGGCAGAAAGCTGGTGCTCCTCCTCCCTCTGGCTCAGCAGGTAGGATAGTATATTTAAATGATACGTGGTAAAGTTCTATAAGTATATTAATACTAATAATATTTTATGTAATAAAAATCAGCATTTTAAATAATTGTGTGTGAAAAATGCATGTCTTGTTAGTTCTTACTCGTGCTCTGGAATCTATCAGGGAAATACTTTCTTCTCAGTTTTGCAGGTTCAAATTTTCAGGGTCCCCACATAGGGAAAAAGATTTTTTGGTATAAACTTACTCTCCTCCGACCCCACAAGCTTTAATGGCTGGGTTTTAGCCACACTGGAGCCTTGCATCTCTAATATTGACAGTAGTTAAATAATGTTACCTAAATTATGTGTTTAATTCCATTACAAGTTAATCAGTGTCCTTGTGAAATCATCAGTTATATAACTTATTCTCAGAATGGCCATAGTTTTTCACCCTTGAAAATGGAATTTATTGTACCTAACTGAATTCGTGATAAGCCCTTCTCCCTAACACTCTATGTAAAATGTTTTATGTTAGACTTGCCAAGACTTCAGATAGGAACTGTATATTATGTTTAGCTAGGAGAAACCAAGGTAAAGAAGTTCACAACAATCAGTAAAGAAAAACAAAGGCGAAGTATGGCTATTTTAGTGATCTTTAGTACCATGGTTGCCATTTATTTGGCAGTCCAGCACATAAACTACAGTCAGTGGAGAAATAATAACATTTAAAAACCTTTGTAATATTGTCAGAAAATGTATTAAAGAGATTAAAATTTCTGAGGTATAATAAAATACTGGCTATATCAGGAGCAAATACTGTGGTCAAAATCCATAAATATTTTACATTGTTATATATGTTAAGATGCAAAATCTCATAAATCATGAATATATTGTATTGAATTTTACATAATGTGTAATCACATAGCTAAAGGCTGCATGTTATTTGTGTGGGAAGTAACTTGATTTTGTTCATGCAGACTTTATGTTGCTTCCTGACATTAAATATTATTTTAAGGAATACACTTTGTTCTTAGCAAATTGTAATTAAATCTGTGGCTTTCCACACAGGAGCTGAAGATGCATTTTCTTTACAGCATTTCAAGAATAGGTTCTGCATAATTCCCCTTTTTAGTGCAGTGATGGTACTCAAGTTTAAGAACCTTAAATCAACCTTTTTGAAAACCTTGCCCTCTTAGGGGCATACAAGCATGCTTTTTCCTGAACTTAGCAGCAGGAGCTGAACCTATAAAAGAACTCTGACGTCTCAGCTGTCTCCGTTTTTTATTTTGCGTTTGTTAATTGCTATACGCCTGTGTGTCTGAAGAAGTTTGTGAGAAGTTCTCCTCCCCCGTTCAGTTCCTCTTTCTCACTTCCACTTTGCGTCTGTCTCCCATATTTGGTTATTTTTTTGGTTTTGATTATTTGGGGGATGTTGTGTGGCTTGTATTGCTGTTCTGTGCATTTTCACAGTTAGTGTTGTAATCTCATCAGACCTAGTCATTGACGGTATCCTTCTGAGAGGTGCTTAGGAAGAGGTCCATGCTGGAGATGCTTTTTCTGCGGTGGTGTGCTTTTTACCATAGGAACTTATTCATGCCTCCAATCCTAGCAATCAGGCTGTCTTATTTCAGAATGATGGAAATAGGAATATTTGACTTTTCCGTTGAGTGCAACACGTAATCTTTTTGATATTCCCTGAACTATTTAAAATCTGTCTGTACCTGCTCACCCAGCTGACTACATACATTCCATCTGTGATGACTCTGCAGTCATTTAATGTTTTCTGTCCAGTCTTTACTGATTCAGACTTTCCTTTCTGACTTTTGTTAACTCTCCACCAACCACAACAGAGTGAACAGAAATTGATGCTAGCTCCTTCCAATTCCAGATGCTCTAGTGGAGACATCAAATGATTTCAGGCAGCAGGTACTTGTACAGAGTAAAAAGTCTGACTCAAAAAAATATATAAAAAAAATCACTGCTTATACTTACTTAAGAATATTGTTACATAGTTTATACTACTTTTTGCTTTTATAGACTTGTTTTTGTAAAAATATACCTTTAAAATATTTTTTTTCTTTTTAGTGAGTACAGCTCCACAACAAAAGCCTGTAAGTATTGTTACATAATTCAAATTAACTATCTTATTTTCTGTGTTTCTGTATATATTAATAGCTATTAGACAGTTGGTAGTCTCTACCCTTTTTATAGCTTCCTTTGAATAAAGCTTTTATCTTTCAGAGAACACTTTACTCTTAATGTCTTTGGCCTTACCAGTTTTAAGCACAGTATTTCTCTGATGAAAACTCTCATAGACTTATAATTCTACAGCTATGTCAAAGAAAGTTAAGCATTGCCATTTTCATCTCTTGAGGAATAATCCATTTCATTCAAATCCTGGCAAAAATGGGTGCGTGCACTAAATATCATGCATTGCAGATTGCTTAAGGACTTCAAGGCCTTAATCATCAAAGCCTTAAAGGAGAGTTTTTTTATGAGGTCTGAAAAATCTTTTTGCCACGTATATATAGCAGATAACCACTGATAATACAGCTGTTTAGAAATATCTAAGGTCAAACCCACTTTCTACGTCTGTGTTTACAGAACATACATTATTTCATTGGGCATACAACATGGACGAAAATTAATAGGATTGTCAAATTAACTGTCTGGTTTTGACTGTCCCATAGCTTCTTTTGAAGATAACAGGATTTACAGATAAACCTTTCAGAAAACACTGTTTCCCTTTGTTCTTTGTACTTTATTTTCGAATTATATGAGGATTTCTTACTCTGATATCTAAACAATGAATGAAATACGTAGATCTAATTTATCAAATAGTAAAAATAGAAGTCAGAATTGAGTTAAAATATAAGAAACTGTTTCAATTCTAGATCGGATGTGTTAATTTTTCTTTTCCTTGTTACAGTACCTGAGTTTTTCAATCCTTATGTTATATAAAATGTGAAACTTTTCATAACAGCCATCTGTTGTTTGTGATTTGTATGTTTTGGGCCAGAAGTGAATAAAAAAAATGCTTTTCTTTACTAGGGAAATAGCTGAATAACACAGGATTTATTTAAAATTCTTTACCATTTTCAATCTCTGGCTTTTCTGTATCATTTTTGTCGGCATACTTTTGCTGGTCATTACCTGCATTGTACAGAGAGAGAAATCGTGTATAAAATTTATGTGTAAATAACTAGATACAGCAGAGTTATCTTTCAGATGCAGTATCATCTGTTGATCTAGACTGGTGTTTACGATTATTGTGCTAGTGGAGTTGATAGGATCATAGGAATCTTACTGTGGCATCTTAGATGTATTTTGCTCTTGGATCTAATAAACAACCATGTAAAAAGATGTATAACTATGTAAGATTTTGATAGCTTTTTTGTCTTCATATAACCCTACATTGTTCTTGATTTGAAGTAAAATGGGAAAAGCAACCTATTTATTATATTAATTTCCATCTGGTATTTTCAAATAAAAAGTAATCATACTGCAAGTGAATTTGGTATGAGATGCCTTGAGAATAATTGCTTAGGGTTTTTGTTTTGCTTTCTTTTGTTTGTACTAATACTTTAGGTTGGAAAAATATCCAAAAACAAAAAGAAAAAACTGAAGAAAAAACAGAAGAGACAAGCTGAGCTGTTAGAAAAACGCCTGCAGGAAATAGAAGAACTAGAGCGAGAAGCTGAAAGGAAAAAAATAGAAGAAAATGTAACCTCAGCTGTACCATCAAATGAACAAGAAGATGAGTACCACCCAGAGGTGAAACTAAAAACAGCTGATATAGAAGAGGTAGTAGATGAGGAACCTGGAAATGATGATGGTTAGTATTCCTGTTTTTATTGACCCTGAATTTGCTGTTTCAGTGGGGAAAGTAATTGCAGCATTGCATCCAACGCAATGAACAAAATCTCCAAACTTTCCTAGATGATTAAGTTTCATTTTCTCCAGTAGGTAAAATCATAACTACAAAGTCTAAAAAGGAAAGGGAAAGAAAAGTCAAACCTGCTGTAGAAGTGAATAAAAACGTCAATGCAGTCTAGCTATCAAATCCTGCAAAAAGCGTGCATAGAAAATTCAACAGAACAGTCAGTTGTCATACCACATTGAGTGGCGTAACACCAAGTATCTTGGTGAGATAGCGGAAAAGTAAGATGAATTTGTATTCTGTAACATTAATGTAGTTATAGTTATCCTTACTTTCCCCTTTTCTTCTCATAATGTTTGTTGTAATGATCTATTCAGGTAATAATTGCAGCTTCTTCACTAAAATTTTTAAGATCTCTTGTTTAAAATTCTTGTTTAGTCCCAGTGGTTTGGAGCATAATTGTTATGGTCCAGCTCTGTTCTGGCTTCCCTGGTTTTCTTGTCAGCTCTCTCCAGTTCTGATAAAAGTGTAACTACTGTCAGTGCCTGTCTTTTGATTTGGTTTAGTTTTGTTCTGCTTTTACCATGAATTTTCCTACTTCTATGATGACTCCCGGTTTGACACACATGGAGTTACAGATATGTAAAGCTTGCTTTCCAGACCTCATCTATCTTCCCTTCATAATGTTCTTCTCTTCTGAATTGTTCCCTCCTGAACCACTTCCCATTGTTTGTTTGTTTTTTTTCCCCCCCAGCAGCCTTACCTTGTTCTTTCTTTCGCCTTTAATTTAGATTTTTAAGGTCTGCATATTTCAGTGATATCCAGTGTTTTCTTGTGTGATATGTCAGAAGTTCAAGTAGTTACTGAAGAGTTAAAAATTAAGAATGCCTAATTTCAAATGGTATATTGATGTATGATCTAATGTGTCGCTCGTTGAATTTTTTCAGGTGAAGCAGAAGATCAGGACGAAAAAGAAGACACAGAGAAAGAAAACACTGAAAAAGATGACGACGTTGAGCAGGAACTTGTCAATGCTGACCCTACAGACCCTAAGTGGATAGAATCCCCCAAAACAAACGGCCATATTGTGAACGGCCCATTCCTACTGGAACAACAGATTGAAGATGAAGATGAGGATGAGGAAGAATGTCCAAATCCAGAGGAATATAATCTTGATGAGCCAAATGCAAAAAGTGATTACTCGTATAGCAGCTCCTATGAACAGTTTAACGGTGAATTGCCAAATGGACGTCATAAAATTCCCGAGTCAGAGTTCTCTGAATTTTCAGCTTCAGTGTTCTCTGGGGCTCTAGAGTCTGTAGCTTGTGGTTCTGCTGTTTCTGAAGGATCAACTGTAACTGAAAGAGAGGAGAGCAGCCCATCTCACGACAGGAGCAGAACAGTTTCAGCTTCAAGCACTGGGGATTTGCCAAAAAGTAAGTATTCCTCTTAGTGGCATATACCATACTTGAAGTCTCTTGGAGCTGTAGGTGATGTCTTATGAAGAATGAGCAGTGGGGTTAAACCCTATGTGTATGTTCTATCTGTGTTCAATGACACGTGTACGCAGATTTTACATTTTTTTTGTTTTGGGTGTTTTGGTGAAAATTTGGTACCAAGCCTTTATGGGTAGGCTGTCACACACTTCTTTAAGTAACACAAAAGGACCTTTCGATAACAGACAGGAACTCTATCGCACCATTTCCCTGACTGATTGAACACTAGGTCTAGCACTTCTCAATGACCTTTACTTTTCTGTACCTACAGGTTGGGTGTTCTAAATGTTTTTAGTTTCTGGATTGGTGCAAAACCTACTAACGTCCTGGCCTGCTTTGTGCTTGAGTCTAAAGAGTGCCCACTGAAAGATGTGCCTGCGTGCCCGCCTCTGCAGTCGGAGAAGTCTGTGCAGACTGCTTCCAAATACTGTCTTTCCTAGGCACTCCCCAGACTTGGAGAGGGACGTGGGATGCCGGGTCAGATTAACCATAGGTAGGGTCAGGTTACAGCTGCAGCCTACTGCTGGGAACTCCTTTTTCATCGCTGGCTGATTTTGCCTTCTTGGTTTCATCTACACTGAACATTTTGCTCATTGAATTGTACGTTGTGCGAATGCAAAATCTCAGTTATGATTATTTTAAATTTAGTTTTTAATCTTAGAAGACTTTTTGCAAAAAGGCAGAGAAGATATCTAGAAATGAAGAGGAGGCTTTTAAGTTAGTTTGGTCCCAAAGCATTCTGATGAATTTTTGCCTCCTAGGAACAGGTTTCAAGGAAAAGCAAATGTATTAGTTTTGAATGGCTTTTAGAAATAGCAGGGGGTGGGGGAAAAGCACTTTTGATTTGAGTTGATGGAAGACTTTTGCCTAGTAACATGGGTGTGTATTACATTTAAAAAAAAGGGACAAGTAGGTGGAATGGAAAGGCAGTGGCAAGGTTAAGAAAAAATTGTAGTAGTCTCATTAAAGGCAATATCTTAGTTAAGCTTATTTTAAATAAACTGGATTATTTTTCTTGCATTCCAACCTGGGAGTGAGTTAGATGCAGCTTGGAACACAATACAAAAGCATTCTAGTTAAATTCAAACAAATCTACCATATTAAATTTTAAGAGAAAAGCAGGACTGTGATTTATTTTCTTAAAATAATTTCTGCTGTAGAACTTGTTTTTAAGGGTATTAGATAAGTTATTGTAAATGGAAATATTTGCATTGGCGGGTCAGTCTAATAGGAAAGAGAAAGGGAAGTTTATAGTTACAAGTAAGCATTATTCCTATAGTTAAAGGGCAGAAGGCGATCATGAGATCATGTAACCTGACTTCCTTTTATAAAAAGCCAGTAATACACCCTCTGTTAAGCCCAGTAACCTTAATGTTTGGCTTAAAACATATTTTCCAAAACAGGTACCTGCTCTTGATTTGGACAAATGAAATGATAAAAAAAATCTAGTGTGGTTGAAGTGTGTTCCACTGGTCAGTACTCCGAATGGTTTCAGAAGAACTGTAGCAAGTTTGGATTTCTGTGGCTGCAGCTTCTAGCTATTACTTCTTATTATATCTTTTCTCAGTCATATTAAAAAAATTCTGTAATATGCTGTATTTTCATTCATTAATGGTTCTTTTCTGTTTCAAACAGTTCCTCTCTTAACCTTTTATTAAAACTCAACAAGATGAAGTCTTTGTCTCTGTGAGGCATGTTGCCAACCAGCAATGCCAAGCCATTATGGCTTTTCTGTATTCAGCATGGTTTTGGACATTTAAATTCTGGCCACCAGAACTGCTCAGATGCAAAACTTTTGCCTGTAAATCCTGTTTATAGAAGACATGGAAGGTGAAATTTTGGTGTCATTGCAAAGAGCTGGATTTTTGCCATTGAATTAAATGGCTCCAGGGTATTACGCATAGGTTTTATTTACAGTGCCAGTGGCTAAATGATACATACATGGGAAGAATGAATATTAAAGAAAATACTGAGAGACTAAATCTGTAAGTGGATAGAAGAAAATGAGGTAGCTTAGGAGATCACCAAGCCTGCATCAACGTTGTCCCAGATGAAGTCACTGAATTTAAATAGAGATGTATTGAAAAATACAGTCAAGTGTATTTCTTGCTTTAAGACTTTAGAAGAGCAATTCACACAGTTTATTACAGAGTCTGACAGGAAAGGTAATCTGCAGATAGGCAAGAAATGTGAAGTAAAATACAACCGAGTAGAACTTTATTTCTGGAAAATGTCAAGATCCAGACTAATACGTCTTCCATTCTATCTCCCTACACTCTACTCCCTTAAACAATGTGCAGGAGGTTGCTAGATGCCTGGTAGCTGCTTCGTTTGTGCTGCTGGCATTATATAGGCATAAAGCCTCTACTGCTTTGTTACTCCTCATCAGGAGCAACCTACAGACCTTTTATGTAGATAAAGATAGTAGATTCAGCCATAGCTCGCTTCTTCCTCAGAAAGAGGAAAAGCTGAACATTATTAATGGCATCAATAATAATGTTGGGTTAAACAGTAATAAAACAGGTTAGTGTATTTAGAAAGAAGAAGGATACAAGAGTTTAAGTCTATTTGATATTTTTAAGTGGTGCTGCTTTTTCACTATAACTGTAGTGCCCTTTTCTTATATAGAAGTAAACTTTAATTGTTCCTCTTTGTCTAGGCATTGCTGTACCTTACTAAGTAATACAGTCTCATCTTACTTTTTCAGGACACTTGCTTCATTCAGTAGACAGACCCATTCGTGTTCAGTGGATGAGCAGCTATTAAGTTTTTTATTATTAATCTTTTTCAAATTTTCACTGTATGACCAAATGCCCTTAAGATAGATCTATTAATTTCCTAATGACTCCTCTCATTCCAGTGTTTGAATGTTTACTAAACATACTGTCATGTGAGAAGAGGCGATATTTCTCAGTTTTGCAGAACTAGGACACAGAAAACTGAAAATCAGAAATGCTCACTAATTTTGTGCTCAGGTTGAGCTCTTTTGGATGCTTTTTTTGAGAGTACTTGCTAAAAAGTACATTCCTTTTGACTTCACTTTCAGTTGTGAATGATGCAAGTTTTTCAAATTCAGAATCCAAGGTCTTATATTCATCTCTCGGAAAATATGGGACATAAACTTCATGAGTTCCTGAGAAAACACAAAAGTGTAGGCCCTTGCCTATTACTTTGTCAGTTCTCTCTGTTAGAAGAAGATTGAAGAAAGCTGTTTTCTAATGTCATATTCAGATGTCTTACTGATGGCACTTTTTTTCCTCCTTCATTCCACTTTCTTTACTGCAGTCCTTCACCTTCAACAAGACGTGTGGGAAGGATTTATTTAGCACTACCTTTTTTTTTTGCCAGCGCTACTGAATAGAGAAAGGTCCTGTTATTTCTTGAATAATGTGTGTGATTGTGTTTTTAAAAAAAATACTGTACTACGCAGCATACTCATAAGGGAAGACATTAATATTAAGCTTACTAGTAACTGTTTCTAAGTGCTGGACTGCAGCCGCCTTCTCTCGGTGTATTTTATTTTTATGCCCTATATTGGTGCTTTTTTTAACTTGAGTCTTGGACTTCGTTCCAGCTATTTTAGAGGACTGTTTTGTTGAGGTCACTGCCCATTCTATCTTCTGCCATTTAGTCCTGTCTTTCTTTCCTTCTCTTCCCTGATGGATCCTGCCACTTTCTTTTCTTGTTGGCCAGTATTTCAATGCCCTGATGGCCCATTCAGGCTTGCTGTCCCAGCAGCTGAAGATCCTCATCTAATTTCAGTCACTCCTAACTCACCTTTAGACATCCTGTATTTTTTCTCCTTGTTCCATGTTTGGTGTATTTTCCTCTTCCAGTTCTTGTGCCAATGTGGGGATCATTATATCCCCATTGGAGTCCTAGGTGCACTTTGGATCTAATACCTCTTTCTTACCTTACCACCAGTTTCCAATTTATTCTTCTTAGCTTTGTGACAAGGAAACTGAGATGAATCTTCTGCCGCTGTGCGATTTGTGGTACCTGGTTCTATCTTCCACATTCAAGTGAATCTGCTTTCTTTCCAGTGCAGTTTAGGAGCTCGCAAGGTAGTATGTCAAAACACAGAGAAGCAGCAGTCCTCCACTGTCATATGTTAGTCATCAGTGTCCCAAGAGCCTCTAAAGATTGAAGAATCAATTAAAGTTCTGTGTTTTTAGTCTGGATCATACTCAATGCAAATAGGACCTTCCGAGAACTTTGATTCAACGCTGAGTTGTCTGTGAAATGGGCAACGGTCCCCTAGGCTTTCAAATTAGTCAGGTTTTGGTGAGTCTTTTTCCCCTTAGGAGGGACAGATTTATTTAAAAAAAAAAAATAAATCCAGCCAAATTTTATTTACCTTAGCTAAGAATGGAAGTGCAGAATTTATTTTCTCAACCAAACTGTTCCAAGAATGTATCTTTCATGTGGAGTTTGAATTTTAACATTTTCTGTGTGAATCTATTTTTGGAAACATGTGCACTGGTTTTGCTTAGAAGCTTCTCTGGATGTTCTAATGATAATAATCATTTGTCAGTCAAAGCATGCAAAAAATTTGCACTTGAAATGTAAGGTAAGAGGTCCTATTTGTATTGCTTAAATTTATCGTAACAAATGATTTTGATGTCTTCAACGTATAACAAAACTGGATAAAGTGTCAAGGGAAAGGTGCTTAGAGGTAATGAATAGTATGTTCAAAATACTGACAATTCTGCCTTTTGCTTGTGTTAGCAAAAACTCGTGCTGCTGACTTACTGGTGAATCCACTGGACCCACGAAATGCGGATAAAATTAGAGTTAAAATTGCTGACCTGGGGAATGCCTGTTGGGTGGTAAGTATAGCTACATCATTTTAGCTATTTAGCCTTCATTATTTAGAACAGGCTTTTTTATTGTTAATTTTTTCCATTAATGTGGTTCTTTCTATTTTAGCATAAACACTTCACAGAAGACATCCAGACGAGACAATATAGATCCATAGAGGTTTTAATAGGAGCAGGTTACAGTACACCTGCTGATATCTGGAGTACAGCATGTATGGTAAGAACAATACAATGTGTATTTTACAAGCATAAACCTCCTAAAACCAGTTGTTTATTTGGTGAGGAAACCCGATGAGGATGGTTCGGACATTTTTGACACAAATTATGTTGATTTTGATGTTTATTTTTATTTTTGTTTTGATTTTTTTTATGTTTTATTTTTATTTGACGTTTATTTTGATTTTTATTTTGATTTCTCAAGCGTTCTTAATCAAAAGGAAGTATTTTGGAGAACATTTCTGATTTTCATTTGATGCATTTTAAACTTGCAGTCAAAAATACGTAAGTTGGAGGGAAATACGTGTATATTTTAAATGTCAAAGTCTAACTGAAATAGTACAACTGCATGTTTTCTTCCCATATTAGAATCTGTGCGACTGTTTGCTGTGTTTCCATTCCTTTTCTTGCATAAAGTAGCAGAACGGTGAAATACTTCAAATTCTGGCCAAGTACAGTGAAAACATTTGTCAGATTAGGCTTGCAAATCACAGCTTTAGATTCTAAACTTTGACGAGAAGGAATTTAGTTTATTAGCAAAATACATGGTAATGTTCTGTAGAATTAGTTTCATCACAGTAAAACTGAAATTATAGATTTTAAAAAATCTTTAAAGAACAGAAAGAGTAAAAATGTAATCATTCAACTTTCTGAAACAATCTGTTTGTAATACCTCTTTGAGGACAAATAAGCTACATGCATCTTCTGATTAAAGATAGTTTTGGGAATACATTTAGAAATAACTGTCTGTTTTAAAAGTGAAAACTTATTCAGATCTTTATATTTTACAAATACATGTCTGAAAAGAGTAAGTGTGTGAGGAGGAGGAGAAGGCTCAAATACTAGACACAGTTTGCAGGCGTGGGCGATGAGAAGAATTGCAAAGCTCAGAGGGAGAGGAGGAGGATTGAAAGGAACATAAAATCCTACAGATATTGTAAGCTCAGAATGCCATTTGTTGGAAATAACTAACCCATAAGTAAAATTGCAAGTATATTTTCTTTAGAGTTTAATACCAGCTTTTGCTTGAGTACACAGAAAATAACATCCATTTCCAAATTTACTCTTCCATTTGGGGGCAAAATGTAGAATTTTTCTATTACATTGCAAACAAAGCATAGAAAATATTCCAGCTTTGATCGTTAATTCTTTGAATGATTCTTCTCTTATCTAACTACAAAATTACTATAGGGACTTTTCATTCTTTTTACCTGATATTCTGTAAGCCTCGGTTGAACTTGATACCTTTTTATGGTATTGAATACCCTATATTCATCTTCCTTTAAGATTGTACCCCCTGCTAATTTTCTGTATAGTTTTGTAGCTAAAGCCACATGAAAAAGGCTGAAGACTATGCAGGATTGCGTTTAAAGAAAGTTACAGCAATATCACACCTAGGGAATATAATATTCTTAGAATACTTAGGGTCGTCCAGCCCCTTATGCTTTAATTCTTTTCCATGTTATGTAAGTGCCACAGCTTTCTTCATGCTAGTGCTTTCTCAAACTCGAGAAGAAAAAAAAGCATAAAGAATCTCTGCCACTAGGAGTATCTTAATTCAAATTCACAATGTTTCCGTACTTTAATGAGAAAATTATACTTCTGCTTTTTTGTTATGTAAGCTTTAAAGACAGTAAAGGATTTGAGGCAGAAACACTGGAATTCTGTTTTCTGCCACAGATTTTTGGGTTTTTAGCTTTTAAAAAATGCTGTAGAAATTTTATAATCTTACAGCACTGACATATGATTGTTGAATTTGGTTGTTGTCATTGTATAGTCATGTAAAAAAAGTAGAGATCCATCTCAAGCTCTCATGGTTTGGGCCAGACTGGCCACTGGGGCGAATGACAGATGCTCTCCCTCACCTCTCTCTCTAAGGAGAGGAGGGAGAGAGATAGAGAGAGGTAAGGTTAACGAACCTGCACCTCAGACCAGGACACAAGCTTACCCCAAAAACTCATAGTTTCAAAACCCCTTAGGATCTGCTTTCATTCCTGGATGGTTAAGAAAATGGGTCAGAGCGCTGTGAGTCCTGGTCCTGTATCAGGTGAAAAACAGCTCTGAGGTAGGGATTGAATTGAAGACCTTAATGCTCTTTCTGACGAGGATTTGTATCAGAGGTTAACAGCCAGGGTAGCATTCCTGATGTGGAACTGCAAACTCCCAACTGACTTATTTAGGCTGCCTTTGGAAATTATGATTTGATTCTATCCCGTCCTGAAAGCAGCCAAGAATTATGAAGTACCGAAGTGTTTTAATGCCATTGTAGTCCCACTTGCTTTCTCAAGTTTGGATTCCTTGTTGTACTTAAATGTGGTTCAGAAAACGCCCTTCTAGGTTACCTTGCTCTTGTTTCATATTTAATTCACTGTATTCCTTAATGTTTACTGTTGTCTGCTGGAGCAAGAGCTGGGGGTGTTGTTTATTTTCAGCCAAAATAAGCTCAAATACCCCATTAGCCATGTTGTCCAAGACTCTCAAAGGAGAGCAAGGAGACTTCTTTGTCATGTTGCCTTGCTTGTACAAGTCCAAAGTCATTAAGGATGTTTTTGGAAGCAGTACTATGCAAAATGAGTGGTCCAGCAGTATCGCTGTGACTTTTTTCTTGGCAAGTTTCCATCCTTCCATACTCTGCCCAGTGTGGCAGTACCAAGCATACAAGAAGTGGTGTCCTGCCACTCTGTATTGATTGCACATGGTATTTCTCGTTCCCTGCTTTTTTTAACAGAAATTGAAAAAAAAAAAGCTGTCAGTTAAGGGGTAGCTATATGGTAGTAAGTGACCTAAGTCTGAGGCTGTGTTCAGGTTAGGTGAGTAATTGCTCTGGTCATACCCACCTGTCAGAAATACTACATTTGTGAAGGGATAGGAAAGGTGCCATGTGGCTTTGCAGTGGGAGCTGCATTACATAATTACACATCCTGTCCTTCATTCTGATTATGGTTTTGACTTTGGATGAGCTTTCTTGTCTCAATCGAATGAACATGCACATATTGCAAAACTGTGTGTCTGATATGAATGATGTGAATTAATGTGAATGCAAAGTATAGTAAGGTAGCGTCAAAGCAAAGATGAGATGTTACGCTTTTAAACCTCTTGCTCACAACTGAATCACTGAGCTAGTTCTCTGAACCAGCACTGAAAGAGTTTTCAAAATTTTTTTACTTCATTCGGATGGAATTTTGTATAAATCCATCTTGTAGATCTGTGTGTAACCAAGAACTTCAGGTTGGAGATTTCTGACCAGAATTCTCAGAGGGACTGATCCAGGTGTGCTCTTCACTCCTCCATCTGTGTGGCTTTTGCTGACAGATCATCTGCTTCAAAGTCGTGGTCAGGTTCTCCATCTCAATGGGCATTGTTTGAGTTTCACAACGTGGCTGTCAGACTCTCCCAAACGGGCTTGCTTGCAAGCAGTCCAGAATGCTCTGCTTAGTAGTAAACAGCACACATGAAGAGTGCTTAGCTTGCAAAATAGAAGATTCTCCATCTGTTGCATATCCGCTACCGTGTCAGATACTCTAGATAATGTCTCTATTTAAAAAAAAATGTCAACCCAGGCCTTTCTTCGATTTAGTTTAAGGTCCATAGAATTTCTGTGTCGGAGGCTGACCTCCAGATGTGCACATAAAACACCTCAGTCTTCTCGTGTGTCCTGGCTAGTAGATTTTATGAAGGACTACTTGGAATGGATGGGACCAGGATTCACCCAAGGTCTTAACTTGGTCTTGTGCTTTATGGATCTCCATTTGAGCCTCAGGTTTTTCGCTGCCTTTTGCTTGCTAATGAAATAGACTTGCTCACTAGGAATAGCATTGTCTCTGAGAGTAGCAGAGCTACTGGCTCTTGTATTGGCTTGTATTTATGGCATAACATGTTGAGCATGGAGGTTGTGGTGTATCACTGAGCAGCAGGCTGTCTTTTTTGTCATACCATTTGCTCATCACTTTTACTTAGTCTTTAGTAATGAGGACAGAGACAGTGATGATGTTTTTAAACAAAAGCCTCTGATAATGTTGCCCTGAGCATGCAAAGCATCCGTGTTCACGTGTTGCAGAGCAACGTTCAGAATACCCTCCTTATGAATCTGGCTGTCCTCGTCTGGGCTCTGCTAACACGGGTTGGCTTTGTTTAGCCAACCAACCCCATGTGTTAATGCAGCTTTCAGGAAATAATAGTGTTGTTTTATTTGTATTGTCTTTAGTATCTGAGTAGACAGAGATTCTGATCAGGATTACTTGTGCTGAAAGTGTACATAAACAGAGCCATGTAAGGACTCTACCCAAATAATGTATAAGAGAAACAGTGCAAAACAAGGAGAAGTAACTTGGTGCTAATAACCTTACAGTTCTGTTTCTTTTGGTGTTAACACCAGCGAATAAGTCGCATTGTAAGCCAGCAGCCTGTGAGCTGAATCTTCTAATTTTAGATGATTTCGCATGGCCCAGTTCTTGTGTCCCAGACAGCAAAAGTACCTCTTCGAATGAGATTTAAAGGATGAGAGGGAGTGCTCAGGTGATCTGAGTCTCAGAGTCTTTTAGACAAAAAAAAAAAAAAAGAAAAAAGAAAAGGCAGGGGAAAAAGAGAATGTTGCATATATTTGGAAGCTTGTAATCAGCACATGTATGATGTGCTGTGAAGCTAATGAAGGAAGTTAGGTGCCAGTGGGGCTTTTCCAGACTGACAGAGCTGTTTGTTTGTTCGTTGCTCAGCAAAGAATGAAACGAAGTGTAACTTAATTTTTTTCCCCAGACTTTAGTGACCTGGGTCTGAATTGATTGTTGCTATCGTTTGCTGGACCTTTGTAAGTTTTGCTAAGGAAATCGCGCGGTGCCCTTTCTTTGTCTTTTAATGATGTGGCCTATTTAAGTGGCATACTCAGCTGCTCTCATGGAAAGCTGGACACTGGGAATCTCTCTCCACATCTATTAAATTCTAGAAAATTCTGTGTTCCCTTGCTGTACTAAACCCTATTTTAATTATGCCAACGGGGAGGTGCATCTCTCATTTTCTCCCAAAAAAGGAACAGATTTGGAGCCAGCAGGGCCTTTGACAGGATTGAAACAACCCTTGATCATTTAATTTTATCAGGCTGAATTTCCACATTTGCAGTATGGAGAGGGTTGCTTGCTGTGGAGCAGAAACTGAACAGGCACTGCGTGATTTAGCATTTCCTAAATCTCAAAAACCATGGAACACAGTACTCCCCCGCTGCTGCCAAGAAATCCTGGCAAGATAAGGGAGTTAGTACTGGCAGAGGGCATCCCTTTGTATTGCTCCTGGAAATGACTGCAAGCACCATGATTCCACTGCTTTTCCTTGTTTATGGTCTTTGGATTGCAGACAGGAAAAGCACCTGAAGTGGTAAGTCTCATCATTTGACTTTTCTTGTTCATTATGTACAGTCTTGTTTGAGCTGTGGGGAGGAGATGACTGTATCACAAGCTAGGACATTAACAAGACTGTGTTTTTAACATTTATCTTAGGTGGCTTTTGTGGCGAGTGGTGATTCCTGAAATATCTTTTCATAATAAGAATGAGCTAATAGATCATAGCTGTAGATCGGCAGGAAGTCAGAGAAGGAGAAAATTGTACTACTAGTTTTATCTATCCAAAGACGATAAAAATGATGAAAGAAGATACTACTGGGGTGAGAGGGAAAGGGAGCAGGCAAACAGCTTTCAAAATGAGGGAGATGCTATTACAATGCAAGCAAGTTTACAGTTTTTATTATTAGGATTTTTATTCATGTGAGAGATCTTGGAGGGACAGAATGAAGAATGAGCAGAATATAGTAACTTATGATTTTAAAATTAAACCTACATGTAAATTCTTGTAGTTCAGCCCCCAGTTTACATTTTTGCATAATGTCCTCTAATGTTGGGTGGAGAGGTAACTGTCCTTAACTACTCTTCCTGTGTTGTAAGCAGGGAAAAAATGATTATGTCTCCATGGATCATGAGTATCATCGTGCTAGTATGTGCGAGTGGCACATACTGAAGGTGTGATGACAAGCCTGAGTCTGCACAGAAGCAGTATTTTGAGGAAAAAGGGAAAATCAAAAATCTGGTTGAGAGAAGAGAAAAACTTCAAGGCACTATGCACATATTTTTCAGTAGGCAGATACGGTACAAAATGCTGTTATTAATCACTGTGCACCCTTTTTGAAGGTGGTGGGTGGACAACCTGAAACACTCAAAAGAAAATGATTTTCCAAAAAAACTGACTTTCCAAAGCAACCACTCAGCATGTGCATGATTCCGAGATTGGAGTACAGCGAATAATAGAAACCTGTTTCCCTTTCAAGCGTCCCATGCCTGTCGGTGTTTTGTATATTTGGCCTTTCATAGCAAGCACTAACCATGCAAAATGCCTTTTATGTTCTATCCATTGCCTGGCTCTTCAGAGGGAGGTGTCCATGGGAGAACAAATTGCCAGCTGATGCGTGTATATCAAAAAGCTTTTTGCTCTTCTTTCCATGCTCCCACTTACCTGTGGAGCAGCGTTCTTAAAACTAAGCCTATTTTTAAAGCAGTTACGATCTTCTCATTCACAGCTCTTCATTTCAGCTGGGGCAGAGAAACTCTGGCCAAGAGCTGGATCTCATCTGTCAAAATAATAATTCTGGCCTATAGCTTGTTGTCCTTTTTCAGCTGGGGCTTCAGAAGAGGAATTCAGGGAGGCTGATGCAGTCCAATTGAATTGTTCTTCCAGTCCTCTCCCAGACAGCTTTCCCTAGGCATGCATCCATTTTCAATCACCAGATTGAGTACGCAGCTGTCACACAGTGAAAACGTAGCTATTTCCAATTGTGTGATTAGACATGGATCCATAATATGTGATAGTGATGCCAATGGTTTAGTATTGTGGTAGGTTCATATACAATTGCGTGGCAGGAAAGCAATCGTAGCCTCTCCAGAGCCTACAAAAGCAGCAGTGTGACCATTTATATGAAAGGTTCTTCATCTGCAGATGGAGACGAGCAGTCTAGACTGGTTTTCTGTGATAACCTTAGGAAAGTGGTAAGTAGCAATTGCCAGTACATTCAGTAAGGACGGATGATTGCCTTGGGCTTTTGCACCATATGTTGAGTGTGCAGCATCTCACTTGTTGTTTCCATTTAATAATTGAAATGCTGATTTCGGTTGAGGTAAATGTCAACATTAAGTAAAAAAGATCATGGTAATTCAAAGTCACAGTTTCTGTCAAGACACTAGTTTTTATAAATGAATATTTTTCAAAGGGAAAGTAAGTAAAATATGGTTAATTTGTATTTGTAGCATCATAGAAATAATAGCAAAATTTAGGTTGAAAGGGATCTCTAGTAGTCTACCTCTGCTTGGACCAGGGTTAGTGTCAGGGTTAGATGAGGTTACTCAGAGCCTCATTCAGTTGAGGTGTACATACCTGCCGGGATGACATTTCCACAGCCTTTCTGAGCAGCCTGTCCCAGTGCTCAGCCAATTTTTTCCCTCCTATCAGGTTAGTGTTTCCCATCTTGCTGCTTGTGTCTGTTCTCTGTTCTCTTTTCGTTGAGAAGAGTATATTTTGGTCTTCCCTGTTACTACCTTTCAGACTGTGGAGTGCAGCAATTAAATTGCCCTTTCTCCTTTCCTTCTCCAACCTGAACAAACGTGGCCCCACCAGTTTCTCCTCCTGCATCCTCTGCTCAGGCCCCTAATATCTTAGAGGTCCTCCCTGGTCTTTCTCCTGTTCAGCAGGGTCTCTGTCATCCTTGTGGTCCCAGAGTGGTCACAGGTCTCCAGATGCAGATGAGAGTGCTGAGGAGAGGTGAAGTCACTTCCCACCGTGGGCTGGTAACAGGCTTGTTACGTACAGCTGGCATATGGTTAGCCTGCAACACCACGAGAATGCTCTGCTGACCTGTGTTAAACTTGCTGTCCGTCAGGGTTTCCACAGAATCAGTCAGCCACTTATGAATTGGAGACTGGGTGGTTTTACGTACCTACAGTTGGGTGCAAAGTGTCGATAAGTACTGAAGAGTGTTCAGAAGTCCAAAGCAGCTCTGCATTGCCAAAACTATAATTCTGAGTAGCAGCAGCGGAGAGCTCTTTGTTTGGTGGCACTCACTGAGACTGCATGTGCTTTCTGGTGCACCGCACCTTTTGACATGAAGAGCAGAAAACTCTGGCTGATAAAATCCAGAGGTGTCATTGTCCTTCTTAGGACTATTTACCTGCTTATTAATGCATTTTAACGCCATTTTTTTCACTTTATGGTAAAAAACTAGGTCAAGGATTTACCCTTTTTTTAAACGAGGCTCAATTAATTTCATTTATCTTGTGCTGTGTAGCCAGTCCGTCCTACAAATATCTAGGAACCTATCACCAGGTTGCTACAGATGAACATGTGGGACATGGTCCTGCAAGAATGCTAGGAAGTATTACTACAGATATTTATCGCGGCAACCAAAAGGCAAGGCTGCCTCTGGGCTGTCCCTGTGTGCATCTGAGTCAGAAGTTTTTTCATTCATTCTTAAAGGACTCTGCAGTCCTTTAAGGAGAGTCAGGAAATCAAATGTCTGAGATGCTGTGGCTCCAGCCCATGCTGGGCATGGAGTCAAAGATATACAAAAAGGAAAAAAGAAGCAGCAGCAGCAGCGTTTTGAAAAGCTTTAGTTTCTCTTCAGCGAAAGGGTGGTATAAAGATCCTCATCTATGAGAGCTTGCAGCTCTTATTATGTACAAACAGATCTAAAATTCAGTGTATCGCAGTGGTGTGCTTACTTCTTGTGCTTCTCTATGAACAGTTTTTACAGTTTTTCCAATTTAATCTTTTAGTCCCACACAGACGTATTGAGCTATTAATACTTCATTTTTGGGGACAGAAGCTGTATTCTTTTGGAGTCTTCCTTTGTGGCTGCATTCAACTACCTTTCCCTTGTTCTCCAGGAATCTGTGTTAAACAGCAATGAGTTTTTTCATGTCCTCAGAAATCAGCCCTGTCAGCATGTGTTCTCCTAGGAAAGCTGAATATATTCCCATGAGATACAGAGGGGACGCTTGGGGCTTCTCCGTCTCATCTCAAGAGAGTAGCTATTCTCCATGTTGTGTTTAGAGATCCCTACTAGTGATCTTTTCTGGCTCATCTAAAAATGTCTTCAGTTTAAATACCTAGTTATTTATTAAGTCCTTCAGATTTTTTTAAGCTGTAAAATGAAAACTCTCAATCTTGGCCTGAGAGTAGAATAAGAAAAAAAAAAAAGTGATTGACTATTTATTAGTAATAGCGACTTTACAAATTAAAGGCCCATTCTTAGGATCAACAGAAATGTCAACAAGGGACATTCTTGCCTTCTTGGCTGCTGTGTGTGATTGCATTGAATTGTCTTGGCTATAGCCCACTTGGATGACACTGCAGTTCACAGCTTGAAAAAGCCAAGTGCCCATAAATAGGCTATATTTATAGGTGTTCTAACAACTCCAGATTACAAACTGGAACAGGAAAGTGTATATTTTCAGTAGACAAATATTTTGTAGTAAATGTTCTGATGGAGTGAAGTCCCTTCCTAGAGCTATGCCAGGGAGTTCTGCCTGATTTTTGGAATGGTTTTCTGGATCAGATGCTTTCACTGGTCTTGGAGATGGAAAATAGTTTGATGGTTAAACCACCTGGAAAGAATTAGATTCCTGTGGCTGCTTGGGTAATTGGTGATCCAGAGCAGAAAGCGAATAGTTTAACGAATTAGGCTACGTGAATCCATGTTTGTACACAAGTGTGGGCCCTCATAGTTATTTCAGCGCTTTGCGGCTTTTAATATGTTACGCCCATAAGGAGAAACTCAATTTTATCCTGACCTAGCACAGAGTTAGCACGCCAACGAAGCATTGCAATGGCCTGAAGGGATCGCTCATCACGGTATCCGCTCTGGATTCTTTCATTAATGTTGCTCTCAGTATTTTACCCCATGATTGCGGTGTTTACTTTGATGATTTCTGATTCAACCAAAATACCTTTTTAAAAACTGTCCTAGATTTACAGACATCAAGGAAGCTTTACCCTGTTTGCTAATTTCAAGTGATTAATTATAGTTATAAATAGATTTGCTTTCTGATTCAGACTTTATTATTTCAGTCCCCAACATGCCATCTCTGACACATAATTAACCTTCAGATACAAGTGTAGCTCTTTATTGTATATTGAGAAATACCCCTCTCTCAGCTTCATTAACTCACGCATGTTTAACACGACCAGCAGATGACACATAAGTATGTTAAAACATGTTTAATGTCAACTTACACTGATGCCCCCTTCACACCCCCCCGTGCAGCCGATCTGTTCAGGATCGCTTCCTCTGCAGCTGGATGCTGTTTACTGCCTCCTGCCACTGGGGACCGATGCCGAACTTCGCAGCACTACCGAAATACTCCCTGATCTGCTGGTGGAGCCCCAGGCGTTGCTGGCTGGGGAGGGACCGCAGTTCCACACTCCTTGTCCATCTCCTTTGTTGGTTGTGGTTGAGTAGAGCGAAACGCCTGTGGTTTGGGCGTGCTGCCTGTTGCCAAACCTCCAGCCTCTCGTACTGGTGGGGTGCGCTCGGGGCTGGACACGGGGCTCTCCCCGGTGCAGGAGTGGTTGCACTGCAGGAGTGATGGTCCCCAGGTAAGTGGCCTCTCCTCAGTCTCCGATGCAGTTGTAGACCTTTAGCTTTGAATGTTAATTCCCTCTTGGTTCTGAGATAGTTGTGATGTTTTGCTGACATCTAAAGATAAAAAACAGTATTTCTGAAATACCCATAAATATGTCTGTTATGTTATAGGCTTTTGAGCTAGCAACTGGAGATTATTTGTTTGAACCACACTCTGGTGAAGACTATTCCAGGGATGAAGGTATGAATCTTTTGAGATATTTTATGAGTTTCTGTATATTTTCACACTCCTCTTAAATTTCCAGTGAGTTTACAGTGGGGTTAAGTTTTGTGTTTGAGTGAACTGTTGATACGCATTGTTTTCAGAGTATAAATACGATTTTTTTCTTTTTAGTTTTAAGTTCCATCACTAGCAATGGGTGGGCAAAAACTCCCTTCTGCAGATATTCATCTACTTAACAACTGCCTGAAGGAATTAAACTGCCCTTCTTGTAAGATTGCATATGTGTGGAAACCTGATTGAGAATAACAACATTTTATTTTAGAAAAGAAACGACAGATTAGAACTTTATAGTATTTTCTCTTGACACTGGAGTAATGTTTACATTGTGTATTTTTATTTGAATTAGGTAATTACTAATTATTTTTTTTTAAATCAGAATTAACTCCTGCTTCCATCTGTATACCTGTCCATTTTCATGCTTGTTTGCTTGTAAATGCTCTTTGCAGTGGTAATGTGGGCATCATTCACTGTTCCTAAATGCTACTAATGATGCCAGAGCTCTGCTGATCCTGGAAACCTCTGCATGGATTTGCTGCAAACATTGTTGATTTGAAACTATTTCTGATTTTTTACTAATTCCAGTTTCTTTCCTCTTCTTTTTTATCCCATCCTTTCCCTGCCCCTTCCACTCCCGTATCCTTTTTTTCTCTCCCTCATAGACCACATAGCACACATCATAGAGCTGCTAGGCAATATCCCAAGGCACTTTGCTCTATCTGGAAAATATTCTCGGGAATTCTTCAATCGCAGAGGTAGTACCTCTTCTTTTTGAAAGGTGCCGTGATGCAGACAGAAGTGGAATTGCTGTTGCTGGTTGTAGCATGTCCCACTGAGGAGCATTTCCAGAAATCACACAACAAAAATTTCTTTTTGAAAAACAAAATACACAGCAATCTGTGACAATTTTTTTTTAACTAAACTTTCTGAAAAATACCTATTGGTACATTTTAAATTGCATAGCAAAACTTGGTTTTAGCAGCTGATACTCAAATGTTGTTTTGAGAAGGAAGTTTTGCTGAAAGCATCTTTCCAAATTAGCCACTGAGCAGTGTGCAGGTGTCTCTTTTTTTTTTTTTTACCAGGATCAATCTATTTCTGTCTGTACCGGGCCAGTGTTAGTGTGTGCATGCAATGTACTGATTAAACTGTTGTATGTTTCTGTTTTGCTGGCAATGTTCTCCAATGCAGACCACATAGCATTGATCATTGAACTGCTGGGAAAAATCCCTCGAAAATACGCTATGTTGGGGAAATATTCCAAGGAGTTTTTCACCAAAAAAGGTAACGGTATTTATGCAACACTAACTTAAAGCATAATACTATCCAAAAGGAGAATATGTTCATTTATGGGTACTGAAGAAATATATCAGTTTAAATGAAGAGCTCTTATTAAAGAAGAATTTTGATGTAAACTTGGCTTTCTGAGAAAAGCCACAGTTTGCAGTATTTGTTTCAATATTACATTTAAAATTCATTTCGGGATGTACTCAATGAAGTGTGGATGTTAACAAATGTCTGTGTGCGTCTGTTGTCCAGTGTTCATGTAAATGTAAGGAATCAAGTGATGCACAGCTTGTGATGTGGAAAATCATCTGTCAGCTACTTCTGATTGTGCATAGTGGTCCGGCAGATGCTACTGATAAGGAATAACCGAGGTGGGAAGGGAATACCTGGGCAGTAGACACACAGCAGCTGTCTTTTATCTTTTTGCGCTTTGTCTTTGCTCAGGCTGCTCTTCATGACAGGTTTTTGACACGTGAGGGAATGTGGCGATGCTTCAAGTTTCTTTTGTACCCTCGGTGTGTGAGACAGCACTGTGTCGTATCGAGGGACAGGGGATGTCAGGAACATCCAATTACCTGGTGGGGAAACATCTGGGGCTGTCAGCGACAGGCTGGCGAGCACGTTTCCTGCCGAACAGTGCTGCGGTGTCCCTCTTGCCCGTGACTCCTCGTGCCTGAGCGCACAGCTCGTCAGCAGGGCCAGCGCTGGCCAGCTGAGCTGCATCGGGCACGTGGGGGGCCGGGGGGGCCGAGGCGGTGGGGCTGTGCTGCAAGAGGCTGGGTTCACGAGGCAGGAGACAATCCAGCCATTCATCCCTGCTTGCATGAGAGTCGTCTGTTCTCTGTGTAGTTATTTCTGGCAGGGCAGGGACCGCTGTGTGCATTCGTTGCCTTAAGGAGGATGTAACGGCGTTAAACACAGTGCAGGGAAGGGCAACAGTGATGATGAAGGAGAGAAAGCAACTGCAATACGGCGGTGTCTAAAATGTCCGGGGCTTTTTAATGTGGAGGAGAGGAGGTGGCTGGAGGAATAAAAAAGGTTTACAAAACTGGGAAGTCAGTGGATGAGCTGAAAACAGAGCTGCTGTTCTGTTTTCCTGTGAGATCCGGGGGACACACAGTGAAACTTGCAGGGGGTGGCTTTAAAAGGAGCGCTTCCCTACACAGCAGGCAGTGGGCTTCAGGAGCCGGCTGCCATGGGGACTGTAGAGAGAGAGGATGTGTCAGCAGGCTCAGAAACAATCTCATGTTAACTGAGATGAACAAACTCAGGGTCGACGGGTCTGTAAATGTATAAAGCGGTAGAAGGGTAGCCTCCGGCACCCCCGGACGGGGAGACAGGGGTGGCAGCTGCTGGAGCAAGGGCAGGGCCTGCAGAAGGGCTCCTCTGCCCTCCCCACCCCTTCCCATGGCCACTGTCGGAGGCAGGCACTGAATGAGAAAGACACCCCCCCCCCCCCCCCCGATTTGGATCTTGTTCCTAATTTTGACTTTACACCAGATGGGTTGGCATTTTCTAGTGACATCATAGAACCTTAAAAGGACCTAACAGTTATACAATAACCGGAGTGTTTGTGGTGCACAGAAGAGGGCAGTCTGTAAAATTCCCACGCGGTGAAGGGTTTCACAGGCTTCCATGAGCACCTTCCGCTGCAGAGTGTCACTGTTGTCCTCTAGGGCCTGAACTTCAGTGACATTCCTCAGAGGTACCATCTGCCCTGGCTCTGGGTAGGATTTAAGCGCTTTAAAAGGCTTGATTCACCCACCACACAAAATGAAGTGCCAGTTTGCTGTGGAAGCTTAAGGACCGGATCCCACCTCTTCCACTCAAAACAGAAAATCTCTAATGCAAGATGAAGGAGTAATAGCCCAAGCTGCGTTTTCAGATCATACCAGTTACTCTGCTCTTGCAACCCAGGAAAACTGAGATGATTTGTAATGGAAAAATGGAGGTGGTGAGTTTCCTGCTCACTTAATTGAGATTTTTTCATTGAATCTGGCACCAAAGATCCTTTTTCTTTCTCCTGGCCACCCCAGCCTCTCTGGTGCCCCCAGGAGGGATTTGCATTTAATGGGCTGGCAGGGAATGGTAGGCTTCACAGTTGGCCAGCAAGGTGCTGCGTTTTATACTCACCTGCTGGTGGGCTGAGCACTTGAGATCAGAGGCCGTGTACTACAGGCCTGAGGCTCTTCCGGAAATTTCACGCTGTGGTGTAATGGTAAGCTTAGAAATCTGACTGTAGGCTCCTGTTTTGAAAACGTCAGCCTTGAGTGAAAATCAAGAAATCATGGTTTGGGTGTTGCTCCTGTCCATAAGCAAGTTCAACCTCAGAGAGAAGCTTTAAACATTTGAATTGTCCCACTGTATTCACAGGCACAAAAGAAAAGGTGTTATCAACTAACGAGTTTACAGGGTCGAGTCCTCTCTCAGTAATTGCCTGAAGCAGTTTGTGACATTCAAACAGAAGAGCGTGTTTAAAAAAGGAAAAGCGTTTATAAGTTACTTCGTAGTCACCGGAACACAAATGCACACCTACTTTTTATAGGTTCTCATCTTGACTGAGCCCAGTAAAAACTCCACTGAGTCCTTTTCTCCAGCACCTCCATGGAAGCTATTTTGTCTGTAAGAAATGATTAATGCACTTTGGCACTAAAACTTAACACCTTTTTGTTTTTTCTAGACCGTGGTCCCTTATATTTTTCTTCTGGCATTTGCTTGCCCCGTTTCCCTGTGAGCTAAGGCTGTGCAAGATGCTGGCTAGGGACGGGCTTTGCCTGTTGGAAGTTGTAACGAGGAAAAGCACTGCTGCTTATTTAACATCCTGGAAGGGAAGGAGAGGGCTCTCCTCCACCTCCCTCGCTTCCATCTACTGTACCATGAGGCCTCACCAGCAGTTCTTGCATTAGTTTTCGGGAACATGTCCTCAAAATATGTAGTAGCAGATTCTGGCCCACTGTTACTTCCCCAGTCCTTCACATCATCCGTTTCTTACTGTTCAGTAACCCATCCTCCTTTTGCCTGGTGACACATCTTAAACTTGTCATTGACAAATTGCATAGACTGGCTCTGTTTTTTTGTATTACAGTCAACAGAGAAAGCTTTAAACAGCATCTTCCCCCATCTCCCCCCCGGCCCAGGTCCTTCAGAGATTTCTTTAGTAATTTCCTTCTGACTTAATGTTCCATTTTTCAGAAGGTCCGTTGCTGCCTCTGCTTTAGCCACAGGGGTTTTACGGTTCTGACAGTTCTGTTGTCCTCTCCGGTTATTTCCTGTGTGCTTCACTAGCAAAAATCTAAATAAAGAGCTTCTGTTAGGAAGTTTTCACTTACTGTGACATTTGTAGCCTTTCTTTGAAAATTCACTTTAATGCCCTGAATACTGATGGTGTCAGACCGGTGGGCCTGTGCTTTTCGTTTCTCCCTTAAATACAGGTCCTGTCTTGCTGTCCTCCAATTACGTGGTACAAACCTCAGGAACTAGATGAAAATACGTGTTGCCAGACACCTCCATTTCCTCTGCTGCTCTCCAGTGATTTAGGATGGAAATGAAACGAGGCCACCACATTAAAGTAAACTCTTTTTCATCCGCCTCAGTTGTGTTAATTGCCTTTCACTTACCCTGTTTTGATTCCATGATCAGCAGCATGATCTTTATTGAAAACTGAAGGACTAGTTTAATTCTTGGCCCCCACGCAGATAATTTTTACTGTATCCCATCTTCTTAAAGGCTTTTACACTGTTCACAGAATTTAACTTCAACCCATAGTGCTAAAATAGTTTGTTCCTCAGTAGAAAAACGCTACAGAATGTTGTGTGCCCAGGGTGTGCTTGTCTTAAATTGGGAATTTCGAATTTAGCCTCCATTTTACAAAACCAGAAGAGTATTCAGACAGTGTGAACTTGCCTTCCAGGGTGACAGCAGGAGCCTCTTCTTGCAATCGTACTTTATACAAGCTGAGGGAGGAAAGGTGCCTAAAACTAAAAATTTTAATACAAAGGTGAAGACGGTACTGCATAGAAGCACACACGCGCTCCCCCAGAGTTAGTCTAGTTTGGTGAAAGATGACAGCAACCCTTGGAATGAATGCTGTACGCTGGAGAAGCTACGGACACAGCCTAGCTGGTTTTTTTAGCCATTATTTACTTGCAGTCAATAGTGGGTCACTATTTTCTGTTGCTTTTGGGTGATATTTGAGTTTATGTGTTATTAGTAGAAAGTTTACTGCTTGTTCTTGTTAGTAGTCACCGATACACGCTTTTGGAGACCTTCAAGAGGGTAAGATTTTCAGCACTTAAATTTCGGAGTTGCACAAAGATTTTAAAGGGCTGAGAGTGAGCCTGGAAATGAATTCCCTTCTCCGAGATGTGCTGTCCTTTCTGTACGTTCATCCCGTGGGACAGTATGGGCCCAAAGCAGAGCTCTTCTTTGTCTGGCTGCAGGTGCTGATGGGACACACTTGTACTGTGATTGTACAGACATAAACCAGCAGGAGACACCCTCTGCTTTCATTCCTCTCTATTTCGGCACCCCTCCTGCCCTGCGAGATGGGAAGGGAAGAGGACAGTGGGCCACCTGTGGGCAGCACATCTTGACTTTCTGTTACCAGCAGGTCTCTTTTTCTTGTGAGCGAGCGACCATTTGTGCACTTGTTCTTTTGAGGACTTTACGGTAGCACCCAGAGAGCTGCTTTTTCAAGTTTTGCACCCAGCACAGAACCTTCTGCTGTGGCCTGAGGCAGCAGAAGTGTGTCCTGCTGGGCACGTGCGGTTCTGATCTATTGCATTCAGGTGCTTAGACTCTCAGGAGCAATCTGAAGACCTGGGTTTCTTCTCCTGCCCTGGAACTTCTGTAGCCACAGGGATGTACAGAAACTCAGATCCGCGAGCTGACGTCTGATGGCATTTTATGGGCAGTAGATTACAGCCAGGGACAGCAATGAAGCTGACAAACCACTTTGCTTAAAAATAGTATGGTCTGCGTGCCCCCATCCCGGAGGGTGTAGTGAGCTTGTCGAGCTGTGGGTGAGTCAAGGTCAGCTTCCAGTATTGTCTGAGAACCCATCACCCTCCTCAGTGGTTCAGGGGACATCACAGAATCACCACAGGGGTCTCTGAAGTGCTTTTTGTAGCGTTGCATGGAGACTGTCTGGCTCACGTATCTGCCTGGGAAGAAGGGAGGTGGCAATGGAGGGGCAGGGAGCAACCAGAGGAGTGTTTCTTCCCCATCGTGCTGGGTGACCTGTGGATAGACCTGGATAATGTTGCTGGTTTGAATGGCAGAAAGGTTCTCGCCTCCGTCATTTGTTTTGGTTGGAAACACGTTGCCGGGTTGGCACATTGATCTCCTCTTTGATGGAACTCAAATCCTGCAGCTGGCTGCTGCCACTGCTTCTGGTGGTGATGGGTTGAAGGAGTCGGAGGCAGCAGCAGGTGCTTCCTCCTCGGGAAGGACTCAGACCAATGCTCTTGAGTGTGTTTGCCTCCGAGGTGGAGCAGAATCTCCCAGAATCTCCCAATGCCAAACCTCTGGGCTTGGCTTGGGCTTGCGACGAGTCGCTGCTCTGCTGTGTGGCCGGCAAGCGCCACGTAGTGAGGCAGTGAGCTGTGCTGCCGAGACCCCCGGCTGAGGATGGGGGCCGTTTTGTAAGATTTGGATGCGTTGGCTAAGAACAAAAGGCCTACGGTGTTCTTTGCCCGTGCGCGTGGACGAGTGCCTTTGTGTGCGGGAGACAGAACAAAGACAGCAGGAAACGTCAGAAATGCTGCGTAGAGCAGAGCCTGGCCGTGACACACGGTTTGCTGTAGGAATGGTCTCTCGGTCTTGACATCGGACATACTCGTCTCCTCTGAGGACCCCAAGCAAGCTGGCGATGTGCTGCCCTTCCTGAATAACGATTCTCGGCCTGCGCAAGGTGCTGTGAATGCAGAGTGGGAGAAAAACGAAACAGGGATTAGTCGCTCGCAGGGATAACGAGGTTTTTTTTCTAATGCCAGTAATCTTTCCGTTGGCAGGAGAACTCCGACACATCACCAAGCTGAAGCCTTGGAGTCTCTTTGATGTGCTCGTGGAGAAGTACGGTTGGCCTCACGAAGATGCTGCACAGTTTACAGATTTCCTGATCCCCATGCTAGAAATGGTCCCGGAGAAACGCGCTTCAGCTGGAGAATGCCTCAGGCACCCCTGGCTCAATTCTTAGCAGAGTCTCCCAGCTGTAAAAAAATAAAAATTAAAAAAAAAAAAAAAAAAAGCCAGCAACCACTTTCCAATGCATCGGACCTAAATGGTGACTGTCACAAATTCTTTAGCAGGATCACACGTGAGCTGGCTTCAACCCTCAGACCTTTGTTTTGCTTGAGGTACTGTTTGACATTTTGCTTTTTGTGCACTGTGTTCTTGGGGAAGGGTTAGTCTTTTTGTCTTCAGCTGGTAGTTTACTCACCCACTTTCTTCAGAAAACACTTAACCGTGTCTTTAAGCATTGTTTCTTGTGTTGTGTGGCATTCAGATGTCAGATTTTTGAACAAAGGAAACTTCCCCCCCATGTGTTTTGGCAAGTTTTGTAACTATTTATGAAAAAAAAAAAAATATTTTAGCTGATGCATATTATATAATTTACGAGCGTAAGAAATTTATCAAGTCAGAACTGAGTTACGGCGAGGAATTGTACAATTTTATCTTCTGGCAAAGGGACGTCATTCTTGTATTATAGTGTATGTAAATGCACCCTGTAAATGTTTATTTCCATTTAAATATGGGACTGGGGACTCAATTTCAGAGTAAAGCGACTAAGTTTTAGAGAGCTTTATAGCAAACCAATTGCATGTAGTGGACTTTAAACTGCTTTAAGGAATTGTGTAAACTTTCTATTCTGTAGCAGTTCCCGTTCATTGGATTTTAAACAAAGTGGCTCTGGTTTACAGGATTTCATTCCCCAAATGGCACTTTAAAGGAAGGCTAGACTTCTTTCTAATAAAGTATGCATTATCATTTAGCCCTTTTAGAACTTTTGCCTATTTTAAGTGCTTTTAAGAAAAGAAAAATAGCAATTTCCCTTACAATGTGATAGTGAAGACATGGTACCATATGGTGTTGCCTTTTTATAAGCACTGTAAGTTGTACTATACCTTAAGAAAAACAAAAAAAAATTAAAAATCGAGCATGAGAAGCACTCTCTGTGTAGAATTTACTGATCTTTTATAATAAAAGTGTGCGCTTGGAATCAGTTAAGGAAGGATAGAGCTGCAAGTATTTACAGTGCAGTGGGTAAAATAATGCGAGAAGCAAGATCATGCTCATTCCATTCATAGCTTTACATGTTTCTAAAACAAATTGCACTAGCTTTATTTTTTTTTCCCATCAGTAGACGTACAACCACCCCTTGGAAGTTGCACGCAACAATTACGTGTTTTCTAGGAAAAAACAAAAAAAAAAAAGCTGCATAGGCTGAAGCTTATAGGCAATACAGATTTTAGAATGTACAGTACGGAGGTGTGTTTGGGCCTCTTTTAGAAGTCAGTGGGATGAATGTAAGCTTATTTCGGATCTTCATGTAACTACGGTGCCACTTTTTCTTGACTTTGTCCATATGAAATTTATTCACATGCCTTTGCAATAACTAGATTGTGAGAAGGTAGCCCCATGCTGTAACAATAACCAGTTGTTTGAGGTGCTTGCAGTTGTCTAATTAAAGTGTTTTGTTTTTTCAGTGTGCTGGTCATTGGCCTCTTTGCTAGCCCTGACTCTGACCCTTTGCTTGCTAGACTTCTGCGGGGCGGGGTGGTGGTGGTGGGTTCTGTAGCCTGGCCCAAGCCAAAAGCAGCTTTCTGTGTTAATTGATGAGATATGTCACCTGCTGCAAATGGGAGAGTCCTGAAGGGTGATGTGGCAGGGGGGGCTGTGTGGAAGGGGGGTGAGGTGAAACATAACAAAAACAAAAACGAGTATTTCATACAAGGTGTTTAACTGGGACAAACAAGCTAACGATCACCCTGTCCCTGAGAGGCTGGTGCAGCTGCTCCTCCAAACAGAAACTGCAAAGCCACCACTGGGCAGGAGAAACCCCTCCAGGCACCAAGGCCCTGCCAGCAGCTGGGTTTCAGGACCGGCTGCCCTCAGCCTCTGCGCCCCGAGCTCTTCCCACCAGCACCGCTCTTAACGGCCCGTGGACAGCGGTGAGGACACGGCTGCAGTGGACTCCAGAGCTAGAGGTAAAAGTTCCGTTTGGCTTCTCACCCGGCCAGCCGCGGGTAGTGCCCCGACAGCGCAGCACAGCGGAGCTTGTCCCAGAGTCTGTAGGAAACGCCAGCGTGATGGCAGTGCGGGCCCAAACACAGGCCACGCAAGGTGCGTAACGTGCGGCGCCTGCGTACACTGCCCTTCGCTGGGCCAGAACCAGGGGGTCCTGGCGTAGTGCCAGGCCTGTGCTGCAGCCCAGGGTCTCTGCTCCTCACGCTGCTGCGAGACCTGTCGCCCTGCAGCGTGCAACTCCCACTCACAGCTGAGGTGATGTAACGACCTCCTTTCATGGAGGAACAGGAGGGGGTCAGGACAGCCAGATGTGAATGCTGGGCTACAGAGGGTGATGCAGATGTTTCCAGAATCGGTCTCTGAGCAGTCGTGGGCGGGTGAGTGAGGTGGGGTGGGGTTCTCTGCTGTTGTTGAGGGCGGGCCTAATCCTGTTCTGCTGCTGCTACCGCCCAGCAGCGTCCTCGCTGCACTGTGTTTTGCAGAGCCAGCAGTTCAGGGGCATAGTGCTAGTGTACTTTTTTTGCTAATATTTTTCAATAATTACAGGCAAATTGGAATCTAAAGTAGCCCCAGTTTTTTTCTACATGCTGAAAAGAATTACCACTTTTTCTCAGTGAGTAGGAAAAGCCACTTCCCCTCCTCTCCCCGTGCAGGTTTTCCTCTCTGGTTGTAAGGCGGAGCTGTGGAGCAGTCCTGTCACTGCTGCCATGTGAGGACCGTGTCACACACATTACAGGATAAATCTGCACTTGGCAAGTGCAACAGCACCCTCTTGGCTGCTGCTGTTCAGCAGCAGGAATAAACCACATCCTTAAAAAAACCAAAATAATAATAGTGCTTTAGCGTTCCTAACACTGCACAGCTCATTTTAGCACCACTTGCCCAGCTCCCCTGCGATGAGGGAAGCTGTGGGGTGGGGGCAGGGATGAGGGAGGCAGCCTTACAACTGCAGTTGAGCTGATTTTTACACTTTCTGGGAAGCCTGACAAGGTCCCAGTCTCACATTCTGCACTCTCAGGAGGGCCTGACCATCTGCTAGAGGAGGAAACAGCCCTTACAGGTACACAAATACTCCATGTAACACCCCACGAACCCCTCAGTAACCTGACACAAGACCCTGCAGGGCTTGGGCCAGTTTTTTCTGGCCTCTAGGCTGGGCAGGGGCACTAACCCCCCCAAAGCCAGTTCCACACCTGTCTGTGCGCAGCCGGCCAGGGCAGGGAAGGGAAGAGCCCCTCCACGACCACGGGGGGAGTCTGTTTTACAGACTGGGGGCCACTTCTTCCCTGGAGACACACCACCCTTCCAGGACAAGTAGTTAAAACTGA
The DNA here is from genome assembly GCF_963924245.1 of Chroicocephalus ridibundus. Lineage (NCBI taxonomy): Eukaryota > Metazoa > Chordata > Aves > Charadriiformes > Laridae > Chroicocephalus > Chroicocephalus ridibundus. Next base: position 205,709,797 of record NC_086284.1, read on the forward strand.
CATAGTTGTGATTTATTAACATGAATTAAAATGCCCAACCAGTGCTGCAGTGTGACAGTATATTAAAAAAAAAAAAAGATCATATACTGTACTACTTTCACAAAGATCACACTTTCTTTTTTTGCAAAAGAGACTTATTATATACAATACTATATCAAATGAAAGAAGCGTTAAGCAATTTTACAAGCAAAAGAAATACAGTATTTACAGCACTTGTCAGAGACATTAGAAATGGTCTATACATTAAATTACATTTTCTGCAAATAACTGATGAAACAAAAAGCCATGTCCACACCAAAACTATAAAAATTTGTATTGCATTGTTTCCTATCTCTATGCACACAAAGAACTGTTGACAGAAGAAAATGAAAAAAAAAAATTGTTAGTGCCATCACGTAGCCTGTGTACTTATTTAATTACATATGTATAAAAGTAATATAGAAAACATTCACTAAATGAATTTAACTGCAACAATAAAATTTTAAAGATTATGCAGCATCAAACCTACTGCCAGAAAAAACAGCTGGAATGTTCACTTACAAAATAAAAAGAAATACCTAATACTGGCTTAACAGCACATCTTCAGGAATCTTAAAAAGCAAAAAATGGAAAGAATACAATGAAAGAGCACTGGTGTTTGCTTTTATACAAAGTATCATGTACAAGCTTTAAAAAGTACCTCGAATAGGTACATATGAAATATACACAGTTTATATTACAGAACATTTTAAAAATGTTTAGAATTAAAGGGATCCGTTTTAATGCCACCCTGACCCATGGTAATTGTTCTGAAAAGTGGGCGGCACCTGTGCTCTGTGGATGGGGATCTGTCCGGGCACCGGGGAGGCCTGCTGCGGCCCCTGCACCGCGTGGGGAAGGGCGACGGAGGCAGGGTGGGGGCAGAAGCCCGCAGCAGCGGGGGTTGCAATACTGTTTGGTCCTTGAGGTTGGATGTGAGGACCCTGACCAGGGAGCGGGCAATGAGGTCCTGTTCCAGCAGGCTGATGTTGAGGTCCAGGTCCTAACGTGGTGTGATGCGGGGCTTGGGAGGAATAGGAGGACACGCTCGTGTGAGCGCCTGAAGGAAAATGGGGGGGTCCTTGATGAGAGGGGTGGTGTAACCCTTGTGCCGATGCTGGGTGGTGCCCCGAGCCTATAACGTTGGAGGGCGGGGGCGGAGGGGGGGGAGGCGCAGAGTTTACAACATGCTGGTGTTGTGCTTGCAAACCTTGGTGTCCAGTTGAAGGATGGGGAGGTTGGTGGTGGGGGAGAGGACCTGGGGGCGGAGGCGGTGGTGGCAAGTGATGACCAGCAGCTTGAGAATGAATGTGCGATCCAGGAGCCACCGCCACAGCGTGAACCGGACCGACGACGTGTGCTACAGAGTGCTGCTGATGAGTACTTTGCTGCTGTACGAGGTGAGGTCCTGGAGCAGGTGGTGGCGGAGGAGGAGGAGGAGCAGCAGAGGCCGACGCCTGGTGATGAATACTGGGATTCTGAGACGGCAAAAAATGCCCCGCAGTTACGTGGTGTCCCGGCACCGTCTGCTGACCCGCAGTGCCGGGAAGTGCTTGATTTGGTCCAGATGAAAACACAGTCTGTTGGGGTATGCTGCCCTTCAGCTGGCTGTAACTCTGAAAGTTTCCAGAGGGCTGCTGGTTTTGATAGTAAGTAGAAGAAGGGGGTGGGGGCGGTGGGGGGGGTGGCGCGCTGCTGTTCAAATTTTGTTGGTTAAACTGGCTGTAAGAAGCTGAAGATTGTCCTGAAGTTGTCTGAGTAAAGAGGGGGCCGCCAGCCTGCTGCTGGTTACTAGGCTGAAGGGTTGGTGCTGCCGGGTAGAAGTTTCGGTGCGTTTCCCTCTGGGGGGTTCCAACTTGAGGTGACTGAGGATGATGAGGTCTGTACGGAGATCCCAGCTGCTGCGAGTGAGGCTTTGGTGACAGGTAACCGTGCTGTACGGGCGCGTGGGGGGTGGAGGGCTTGGGAGGGTTTTCCACGTGAGGCGAAGGGGGGCAATGCAGCTTCAAAGGTGCAGAAGGCAACTTCTGTGAATGGGAAAGTTGCTCAGCGGAACTGCGCAGATGCGATTGAGATGGATGATTTTTTGAAAGTGCTTGGACGTTGTTTGTCAGCTGTTTTTGTTGCAGCTCGGATTTTGGATGATTCGCACATTCGGCCTCGGGTGCATTAGCTGCAGTTTCCCAGTGCGAATCTGGTTTTGTGGGTGTTTTGCCAAGTGACTGCGTTGAAACTACAGGACTCGGTGAAGAGGGCTAGAATGAGAGAGAGTCAGTCAGTGCAAAACACTCAGAACACTCAACCAGGCATGCATGAGAACAAAAAGAACTTCTCCCAATACTGGTCTCTCCCTCAATGGTGAAAAAAAGTGTTGGAGGCACAGGTGTAAAAAAACAACAGCAACAGCAGAAAGCTTAAACTTAGCATGGCCCTATTTTCAGCAAGTATGTATCAATCATTCTTGAGAGTCAGAGACTAGCAAGTGTATTTTAAGGTAGTAACAGAAGTCAGAATCTGGTATTTGTTTTAGATTTCTGAGTCTGAAAGAAATAATTCCAGACTAGACCATTTACAAAATAAAGCCATTTTTAGAATGATTTAACATTTTTTAACTGGCACAGTACAAGCAGACAGACTAAACATCGCAACCTGAATGACTTCACTTAACACTGTACAGGCAGCTACTCAATCTCTTTCTCCGAATCAGCGCCTCTACTGACGCAGAGCGCCAAACCCTGACATGGCAAGAACAAACTCCTGTCAAGGGCAGAAGCAGGTAAATCCCATCACTGCCGTCAGAGCTGCAGAGGCGCTGAATCCACGGGTACCATCTCTCCTGTGTCTACAGAAGCAAGACAATGTATAAAGAGGTATAGCTAGTGGAAGAACAGCACACAAACCAGCTTTTCAGCATGTACGGACTATCACAACTATTCTTACAAATGTTTCCCTATGTTAAATTACTGCACGGGTAGGTTACATACATACATGTTCATCTAAGAGGTAAATCATGAGATTAACATATTTTTTTAAACATAAATCAGAGATGTATGTTCATATTTGTACACATATTATACGACACACGTGTGCGCACACAGCATTACCTTGCTCGCTTTTGATGGACTCCTGCAAGTCTTTTGGGAAGTATCTGGGGACGGACATTCAGAAGCAGGCTCTGGATTTTCAGGATCAGGTTCTACAGACATAAAGCAGAGATAAATATAAAAGTGGGAAAATCCAGGTCTTTGGCAAAAATTGCTAAGTGCTTTATATTTTGACTTTGAAAGAGCCATTAAAGCTCTTGTAAGAGACTATTCAATAATTCAACTGTCATACAAGGTCATCTGCTTACTGACCTTCCATAAATTCAGTGAAAGAAGGGACCTTAAGCTGCAACGGGGAAATGAGATTTGAATGAGATGAAGGTGGAGACTGAACATGAGACGGTGAGCAGGGGCTACAGGGTGATTCTCCCCCTACAGATGAAGCAGACCCAAACATTATATTAGAACGATTACGGACTACCACGGGGGAACTGGTTAGATTTATCTACCCTCGACATGATAAATCAACTCACCGCTGTCCTTGTCTTTCCTATGATCACTGAGAAGCAAAGCTCGCTGATAACTTCGTTCTCTCACTTGTTCCACAGAGGTTGATGCAGTCCTGGAAGAGAGAAGCACACTTTAAGTTTACTCCCACAGACCAAATTTATGACAATGCCTACGCAAATACTGGGTCAGAGAAAATTTACAGCGTTGATTTCATATAAAAGCCAAATAACTGGTTGTACATGGAATGTGATTTGTTAAGTATTTTCTGTCTATTTTCTCCCACTTTAAATATACTTTGTTACATTACAAGAACTGACAATTCCTCTTAATATGGAAACAACATCTGTAGATCTGCAGGGCTTTTGCTGTTGGTTTGGGTTTTTGTTTTTTTTTTTTTTTTTTTTTTTTTAAACAGTTGAAAAGTCAAAAACTACACTTCATTAAAAATAAAGGCTGCAGGTACTGCTTCATATTCTCCAATTGTAGAAAACCGTTGTCTTCCAAAGCTGGAAATAACTGTTGTTTTTTTTCTTTTGTTTGTTTGTTTGGGTTTTTTTTTAAGTATTTGCTCTTTAATAGTGGATCCATAGTTGTGAATACTGCACAACTACATCTCTGTTTAAGCTGCTGTATTTAACTTGCCAGACAGTGGGTATGAAATGACAGTCGTATCTTCTCTTTTATAAATCAATTACATCCGACAATCACAATCTGATCAAGAAAAACAGTAATGACAGCACTCTACAAAGCTCCGTTTGTCTTTCAGGCAAGAACATACAGCATTATGATACTGTTGTGCTAAAATAAACATTGGTGCTTCCTGCAGGATTACTGCAAAATCTTACTACTAAGTTCTTCCCCGTTTAGCCTTTTTCCACATTTTTTGCTTACAGTATAGTACTCTGGGTTCTGCATAGCGAACTTACAGCCCCATTTCAGTGAAACTTTGAAGACTGCACTTACGTTCTCCCTTCAATTGGCTCTACAAAATCCTTCTATTCTGGAATAGCTGGAGCATCTGAGCAGAAGGATGTTCCACTCCTCAGCCCATGTTCATCCCCAACACTGTTAGGCCTTCACTACAGCACAAAGAACATCTGCAGGGTTTATGTTGTGCTAGTAACATTTTGGAGACAGCTACCAAAATTCTAGTGGAAAAATGTTGTGCAATGTTTATACAGATTGAAGTCATTCTATCTCGTCCCCCTTCACACTGTGCCTCTCCCCAGGATTTGTGGTGGTTGGAGTATCTGGTATGGCATCCAACAGAGCAGATGGTCTGCACGCAGGGGAACCATTTAACGATGATAAACAGCAACGCAAGTGTCACCACACGCTCTCCACCTGAGCAGAAGGACCCGTCAGACAGCCTGCGCGCAGCCCTGCACATTGCCCAACAGCAAACACCACAGACACACTCCAGCCAGATCACTGAAGAACAGACTTCCTCGAGTCACCTGTTACACCCTTCTTCCCTACAGTACTTCTGGAAAAATCCTGAGATTTAATATGAAAACTATTCTGCTCAGCCCACAGACGAAGCAGTGGGGATACAAAGACATGGAGTGCACAGCCAAGGCCACGCTGAGAATCAGACTCGGATCTCAGAGCCATTGCAGCCCCCTCTCCATCCGACTGCTGCTCCCTCCTCCACACCCCCTGGCAAGCGCTCACAGCCCAGGCTGGGCGATGGTGGAAGGAGCACGCCTACTCACGGATGCCATTTTCTACAGACTTATAACTCTACCTACGCAATTTTAAAATCTACAGAACTAGGCAACTTGTCTTGCTCAAACCAATACCTATTTCGCACTTAGAAAATAAAAAAGCAAAGCAGAACGAAAGTAAGTTAACCAATAATTTGGGTAATAATGGGTAATTTTTCATACATTGTAATCTTTATGAGGTACCTGCTGTATTTATGAGGAAAGAGATAAGACAACTCTTTACTAATCTGAAAGAAGGGCTTCCAATCAGTACTCTGCACTCTTTATCAAAGAAAACTAGATTTCAAATAGAAAAGACTCAGAATTAAGTAAATAGTACTTCAGCACTTCAGTCCTATAGTTTTGCGCTTACCACTGAACTTCTGGTTCATTCTTCTCACTGGAAGAAGATTCCTTAATTGCACAGTTGTTGCCAACATCTTCTGGAGCTGCATTATAAACAGTAGTTGGCAGTGGTAAAGGTAGGCTTGCAGCGTTATCAGTTTGCTCCCCGTTTTCACCACTGTTGTTATACCCATCATTAGCACCATTGTTACTACTCGTATTTCCTCCACCAGCAGCATGAGGAGATACAGTAACCAGGGGGAAGTTTTCCGTCTTTGAGCCGCTTTTTCTAGCTTCTCGTTGTCTCTTACGGTATTCTAATAAGGATACCTAGAGAGAAAAACAAAAAAAAACAACCCCACAACCCAAACATTAGAGGGAAAGTTGACTTGTTTCCTTTCTGACACTTCTGATAAAATGTATTCTTGCAGTAAGACATACCATTTACTTGGTTCTAAAAGAAAGTGGGGATGGGTCAATGCAGTGAACTTACAGGGTACTGAACAAGTAATGACTGTAAGGACGATGTAAAGAAAAGGTACTGCAAGAGAAGGAAGCATGCATTTTGCCTCAGGGAAGACGCAGAATATGATGCAGGTCAGCAAAAGGGTGACTGCTGAAGTCACACTGTTGGCTGAAGCTACGAGGGACTTTACAGCTTCTCCTGGAACTGCAGCATGAGGAAGACTACACTGACATAGAAAAGCTAATTTTAAGAGACATCACATCCTGCTCTCAGTCTGACTCCCTCATAAGAAAAACTCGCTATGCTTCTGCTTCACTCTACTGCATAAATCAAAGCATTCTGCAAGTTCTTCATACATTTTTCTTAACGTATAGAATTCTCAATTTAAAGTTTCATTTTTTTCCCCGGTTTATTTTGAATTTGTGTCTTTACTGCACTCTAAAAGAGACTGGTTAAGAACATACTTTAATGCTAAATTCCAGGTAAAGTTTATTACCAAAAATGATGACGCATGAAGGGAAAAGTAGTTTCTAGTTTATATATGTATGTATATGAAAAAAAGTGCAATCACGCAAAAATCCATGTTTAACCGGCTTAGTCCTCAATAAAAAACAGTCATCCATTTGAAGTGGGATGAACTTACACAACAATCAGAGAAGACAGAGGAGCAAGTGCCCATAAAAGTGTTGCAACATGAAAAAACCTCCTTTAACAACTGTGCAAGGACGTTAATGTCTTATGTGATCCTAGAGAAAGGCTTCTACTGTTCTACAAAATTCCTGATTTCTCACCTTCTCCTTCAGTGAGATTCCCCCCTCTGCCCTTTACACTGTAAAAAGATTCATTTTTTGCATGTGTCCTTGCAAAGCCCAAACCCCATTCTTTCAGGAGTACAGATACAGTTTTCCCTGTTTGTTTCTTCAAACTGAGACTTTTAGACTGGAATCCTGGGGGTGTCAGGGGGAAGTCACACCTTGTTTCATCTGGGATTAGTGTAGCATAAGCCCTCAGCAGTGACAACCAGACAGAATCCTTGTCAGCAAGAGAAAGGGGAGAGGGTTACTGAAGCACTAAGTGTTGCTGGGATTTGAAAAGAAATTAATTTAGCCTTCGGACAAAGAAGAATGTGAAGCTACAGAATTTTGGCTTCTTTTATGTTTTTTTTAGCTTTGCCAAACAGCAGGGTTACAGTAACAAGCATGGGATCTATAAAATTCTCAAGGTCAGGACCAGGCAAGAACAGAGGTCCTACTATCTTGCCTCAAATTAAACATAACTGAAGCAAAATAAACAGAAATCCAGTTCTGATGGAGAACCTAGGAAGAATGAATTGTGAGTGCTCCCTAGCAGCATGCTCCAGAGCACAGGGAAGGAGGCTGTGTACAGGGGGGTGTGGATGGGACGCATGTACACACACAGAATGTACCCCCAACCCCTGATTGTTCCTTCCATGAAGAAAATAAATCACAGCTTTCAAACATGAACATTTACTACCATCTGTTGACACAGAACTGGCACGCTGCTGCACTGGAGACTATTACCTTCCATGTTTGTCATCCTTTTGCAAGGAGCAACGGGAGTCTAACCTGACAGTAAAGTACAGTCAAAGACAGTTATGCAAGGGGACTTCCAGTTCTGGTTTGAGTTGCTCATGACCACACAACTTACCTACAAAAACTGTTTCATGAGACTAGCAAATTTAGATTGTGCTTATTTTTCAAACACTATATTTCATTAAAAAAAAAAAAAGAAAATTAAGCCAAGAAGAAGATTTCTTGCAACTAAGGACTTCTGTGTAGTTCTAATAATGAAACCAAGGTACCTTAAGTATATAAAAAAAAAAAAGTCAGAGCTTTAAAGACTGAGTATCAAAAATCTGTTAGTGCAATTTCTTGCAGTAATTCGTAACAAACATTCACAATATATGATCTCTATGATGCTAGTACATATTCTGTATAACAGAATATTGTAATACTTGGTGGCATAAGCAACCATTTTCAAACCTGAAAGCAATCACTTATTGAGCACTTATGTTAAGACTCATATGAATAAGTGAATCTGTATCTATTACTTGGAAAAAGGAAATTTACTAATGGATATAAGCAACTTTACTGTTTGCTCTCCGTTATTTCCCCTGAATAATGTCTACTACATAGCAGTATCTAAAAATGAGCCATTAGTTGTTTTTTTATTATATTATGGTTCTTTCTGTTATAGAAACATCACTAGCAGACCATGTAAAAGAGACCAAATGATTCTTAAAGTTATAACCTTTTTCTTCTGTGGAGGATTCTGGGGTGTGCAATTTCCATCCATCAAGTTGTCATTATTGACAGTCCTTCCAAAGCCAGATGCAATTCCATCTTCTGAAGTACAAAAAACAGATGCTTCCATGAACATGCCTCTAGCATCGTCTTGAATCAGGCACTTTGACTCGCTTATTCTGAATCCACCTCCTACCTCCAACTGATGTGAAGGAGTCAAGTCCCTCAAATTAGAATTCATTGAGAAATTTACACCTGTCCTGTCGGGACTTTTTACCCAGGAAGAATAAATTGTGCCCCGTCCACAATGAGCAGTTTCTAATTGGCTGTTTGAATCAGTCCTATCATGTGTGGGGGCTTCCAGGTTTTTATGCAGTGCACTTTGCTCAATTACTTCGAGTCCCAGCTGGAGCTCTGACACAGATTCCATTTCTCCAGTGCACTGCCGTGTGACATCAGTCCTATTCCTTGGACTGGAATATCCAATAGTCTTTATTTCTTGCAGGCCCATTTCTGTCATGTTGGAATTTCTGAAAGAATTCAGTGCTAGAATCGATGCTCTGTCATATCCCTGCATGAAGAAAAAGCATGTTAACTATTTTTCCATACTGCAACAAAATTGCAACTGACATTCAGTTGTGCCTATAAATGGAATTAAAGGCCTTCCAGTACCATCAATATATCTATTTTTAGGAAACACTACCTATTTTTAGCCAGATATTTACTTCTACTATTGTGACGTATTAGGTGAAAGTATTTTAATGAAATCAACCAAACATAATAACAACATTAACCAAAGTCAAAATAAACTTTAAATGCCAGGTTTTGTTTATGACTGGCAGAGGAAGGGGAGGATCTTCAACAGGAGCAAGTCCCTGGCCAAGAAGTTACAAAGCACTTGCTTCACTTCAACATGAAAGGGATCTTCAGTGTCAAAACATTTACTTCAAGAAGAAAATAAAATAAAAATAAAAAAAGAAAAACTTTTCTGAGACACTTTTGAATTTTGAGACAATATTAAAACGAGTATTCTGTAGAAGGAAAAAAAAGTTACTTAAGTTACAGAAACTTCTTTTATACTTCTTCAAACTGTATTAACCATGAAGAAGCCAGGACATATGCATGTCTGGAAGTAGCTTTTCTAAAGCACCATGTGTTAAGGTATTCATGAATCCTTTTAAATTATTAGTATTACAAAGAGAAAGCTCCTAAGTAAAACCTCTCTTTTCAAGTCAGATAAACATTAAAATGTTTAATTACAATAGTGTAGAAGTAATTGTTAAATCCAGTTGATAGCTATGATTGTATGAAAAATTTTGTGCATTTCAACATTTGTTAAGATTTTGACCTAAAAAAAAAAATATCCACACATGTGCTTAACTCCCAGGGGAGAGTATCTGCATCATTCATTGACATGACTCACCACAAGTGAAAGTCTCCATTAGTGTAATACACCAAGTCTTTTTATTGTTACTTTTTTTTTACCTATTTGTTTTAGGTGCCACCAAGTTTGTAGTTTGACACCCTTACAACTGTGCAGTTATCACACTGAATTTGAGCTCCACCTCGCTGAGCAACGTAACCTCACTCCTCTGTGCCAGCAGAAGGTCCCTGTGGCACCCCAGTGGCCCCACTACCGGCTTCAGCCCAGGAGGCTGCGAGTATTCCAACATATTCCCAGGCACGTTCCAACAGCACTTACTGCTCCTGAGCTAATCCACCTAAACCCATTTATTACCTTTCTGCTCTGCTCTCTTGTTTTGAGCATATTTAGGCTCAACAAAAACAATTAAGAGATGCTGGTAACAAGGAGAAATGTTAATTTAAGTCTAACTACAACCTGAAAAGCACAAGTGTTGTTTTTCTGTTCTTATCTGTAAATTGCAGTAGTTACTCCTTTCTATGGCAGCCATCAGGATTTTTAAGCAATACAGAAAAAAGAGGAGAGAGAAACCAGTTTCAAATAGAATATAAAATAGGCAAAGTGGAAATATACAATAATAAGCAAACACAGCCTGTAGGGAAGCCACCCTTTATATTCCAGGAAACTTTCAAATGCTGATGAAAAGCATTTTCTAAGAACAGTGCAGCCATACAGGTGCAATCATGACACCATTTGCGGTTTTTGGCAAGTATCCTTACCTCTTGACTGTAAGCTCGCCTTTTTATTTCTGGGGAACTGTCAGGTGAGGAAATATTCTAAATAAATAAGAAGAAATTGCAAGTCAATTTCTTTTTTAGCCTGGAGAAACATAAAATATCCCCTTATAGCAGGAGTGCAAATACTGATTTACACTAGAATGTGTAAATGCATTCTCTGAACACGCTGAAATTCATTTAAACCTCACCTCAAAGTGCATGGTATTGCCATGTAGACATGGAGTTACAGGAGTAACCGGTGAATATATGGGTTTGTAACCATTTCTACAAGCTTCGTCTTCCGTTTTTACCCGAGGAGGAGTAGCAAACAACGATGGCTCGGAGGCAGTGATGTCGGCATGAGTCGGTGTGGCATACGGAGAAGGAGTAGGTGTGGAGGTTTCTGAGAATGCAGACTCCAACAGCTGATACAGTCGTCGTTTTTTTAGTGGTGTGGTTAGATCTGCGTGTTAAAATTAGAAAAGAAGCTAGAAGAGATCTAGATACAGTAATCACTTACAGTTGGTTCAAGTACTTGATGTAATGAAATTACAGACTCCACATTAAAAAATTTGTAAAATCGCAAAAATCTCCTAAGGGCAGGCTTCCTGAAAGCTTAACTCTTAACAGTCTACAGACTTCCTAAAAAATAAACTCTTCACAGACTACAGATATATCAGCAACTGAAATTTGTGTGCTAGGATGATGGGAGGAACAGTCAATGTTTCCACAACAGGGAACGTCAACTTCTATGCATTTTTAAGACAGTTCATCTAAAAAGTGGAAATTCCAAGTTCAGGACTGTACACAGGAATCATCTGATACACCCCATATCCTTAGGGAACCGTGTTTAATTTTTAGCATGTATCCATTTTGTATTATGCCTAAAAGGCTAAACAACTTCTCCCCTGTGTACAACACTGGCCCACTGAATTTAAAAGAAATTCTGAATATACATAACAGAATGGAAGATTAATTTATAATCTAACCTCTTAATATTCATGGTCAAAAACATTACTCTCTTGTTGACTGTAAACACTATGAGATATGGCAGTTACTTATATAGTATACGTTAAGGGGAAAAAAAATCCCAACCACTATGCAACTAAGCATTTCTTTCAAAGAAAGCATCAGAAAACAGTGCAAATATCCCCGGAATTTTCATTAGCTCATCACTTTAAAAACCACAGTCTTCCACATTTAACTACTTTGACAGAGCTCTTATGTACTGCATTAGTAAAAGCTTCACCTGTTAAGGAACAGCTGTCATTCAGTAATAAAGGACTTTTATTTTCACCATTGATGGCTGGACTTCTAGATCTCTCTTGTGACGGTGAACTAAATCTATCAATCATTGATGAATTTTCTTCTTCCAAAGCCTGCTTCAACCAACGCTGTAACAAAACAAGTTCAAATCAGTGACTTTACAGTTCAATGATAAGTGTTTCAAAATGCGATACACATGGCAGAACTGGTTTGCCAACCAGCCTTTTTCCGCCTGAATTCAGGCTAGCAAATAAACTTTTTTATTTTAAATAAATTTTTAATTAATAATAACAGGGGATGGGGAACCACAGTGAAGGGAAGCATTACCTTCTTACAAGAGCCAGTAATGTTTTCCACAGGTTCTTTTTTCCTCCTCTTTTCTGAAAGGAATGGTGAAGTAAAACGAATATAGTGCTTTGGAGTTGAATATACATGTGGACTGTAAGTGAGACCTGGTAAAGAATTCAGCTGAGTAGCCAGAACTTCAGGGTCGGTAGTTATGCGTAGAGGCCTTTCTGATAGACTCTCTGTAGGCTTCCCTGTTTTATCACTCTTTTCACTTAACCATTCACTGACCAAGTGCTGAACAGAGAGAGAGAAAAAAATTAGTGTTTTATGAGGCTTTTATCAGTGGCCTTTAGACATTTTTTTAGTCTAGTTATTCACCTAGTCAACTGTTACACAAACCAGAAAACAGCCAGTTTCCAGGCTGCAAGTTTAAGAACACACAGGGCAAGAATGAGGAGTTTTAGTAAAATAATGGTGACGGCAGAAGGAATAGAGAAGATTTCTCTACATACCAAAGTTTTGGGGGTTTTGCTTTTTGGGTTTTTGGGGGTTTTTTGGTGTTGTTTTTTTTTTTTTGGTAAACTAACATTTAGTTCTTTTGTATTTAGTTCTCACTGAACGTATGATACATGTGCCCACATCAACTGAACTTACGATGTGAATTTAGTAACAGAATTCCAACAAAAATTTTAAACTTGTGCCTGAGCAACTAAGCTTAGAATAGTGTAACGTTAGCATAACAAAGTAAACTCCTCATCAGATTCCCATACTGTCAGGACTGTGCTTCAGCCAATGTGTCAGGCTTGAACATTCCTCTCTATTGCAGTTGCAATAAATTGCAACACATTTACTAAGCCACACTTGCCAAAAAAGGGTATTCTTTCCTAGCTAGTTCAGTGTTTTTGAAAAACCCGCCAGCGGATTTTAGTTCCTGTTAACAGAGAAACTAACCTCCTAAATTTTACAGTAGTTCAACAAAGTGAAGAACATGCAAAAATAGCACATTAAATATTATTAATATGACAGTAAGGCTTTAAAATTAAATACATTATGATAATCTGCGTTAAATTGCTCATCTTCTGGGGTGCATCAAGAAGAGTGAGGCCAGCAGTTTGAGGGAGGTCATCCTCCCCCTCTACTCTGCCTTGGTGAGGCCGCACCTGGAGTACTGTGTCCAGTTCTGGGCTCACCGGTCCAAGAAGGACAGGGAACTGCTGGAGAGGGTGCAGCAAAGGGCTACCAAGATGATCAGGGGACTCAAACATCTCTCTTATGAAGAAAGACTGAGGAATTTGGGTCTCTGCAGTCTGGAAAAAAAGACGGCTGAAGGGGGACCTTATCAACACTTATAAATACTTAAAGGGTGGGCGTCAGGAGGATGGGGCCAGGCTCTTCTCAGTGGTGCCTGGTGACAGGACCAGAGGTAATGGGCACAAACTTGAGCAGAGAAGTTCCACCTAAACATGAGGAGGAACTTCTTTACTTTGAGGGTGGCGGAGCCCTGGGAACAGGCTGCCCAGAGAGGTGGTGGAGTCTCCATCTCTGGAGACATTCAAAACCCACCTGGACGCGTTCCTGTGCAACCTGCTCTAGGTGACCCTGCTCTGGCAGCAGGGTTGGACTAGATGATCTCCAGAGGTCCCTTCCAACCCTATGGTTCTATGATCTTTTACAAACTTATTTATATGTATTAATTCATTTTTAAAGGAAGATTTTCTCCTCACTTAGGGTACGCTGGGTACAATGCAATGAGACATTTCAGACATTTATCCTCAATACTATGAAACAGCCAAAAAGTGCAGTACAACTGCCTTCTCAGGTAACTTCCTTCTTTTTTGGTATGCAACATGCAAAAAAAAGATTCTAGTCTCCCCTCTGACAAGAATTTAATAGTGACGCAATAAGCAGGGTTACAGGATGGCTCAGGTGCCTTTTGAAAAAAAATAAATCTAAGTTAAGTATGTTTGGGCATTTAAAATAAAACCATCTTGAAATTGTTGTTCATGAAGTTTCAACCCATGACTTCCTCCCTTTTCCCCCACACCAAATAAAATTTTCAGAACTTGTAAAGTGCACTGAAAATGAGTCACTTTTTAAATGCAGTCTATAGAATTTTAAAGCAGAAAGTTCTACTGCTTCATTCACACTTGCAGATTTAAGATTTTTTGATGCCTTTAAATATTGTAGCATTTCTTCAAGCTCATTGCAATGCAGCCCAATAAAATAATAAATTAAAAACAAAGCTCTACAGAGAATACAGAATCTTCCCTCCGAACACACACATAAGTTTTGAGGGTTTAAATCCATTCACTTCAGAACAGACATCTTGGAAGTACTAGAAGTTAATGACTTCAACTGAGATATTGTTTGCTACCATTAAAATACCTTCTAAAACATACGATGAACAACGGAAGGCAACTTTTATTTCCTCCCCCCTCCCCCCCCATTTTAAATTAACAGCTTTAATTACGTTTTTGTTATGTCTGTTTTTTCAGCCCTCTTAGAAAGTACTTCCCTTAGAAAACATCTGTTCCAAAATTGTTCTGAAAGATGTATTTTGGAAGTCTCTTAAAGTCCAAAATATCTTCTAACAACGGATGCTACACATACCCTTAATCTCTTGATTTATAACCAGTAAGGGGCTATATAATGGTGATTTTTAAATGAGTCAATTTTTTAAAAAAAAACGTGTATGTAGTTCATACTGATGCAGCAATCCGTAATTTTTTAAAACTCTGTTAAAGTCCATCCTCTTCTCCCCGTCCCTTAAGAGACATACCTTCTTTGTTTTAGGATACTTAGTAGGGCATTTATTAAGTGCTGGAGCTTCCGTTTCAGTAACCATTTCTGTAACAACAGTTTCTGTTTCAGGCTCAGCTACCAGTGCAGCATTCTCAGTTTCATTATGTTGTGAAGTTACTTCCACGTCAGGAGAAGATGGCTGGATGTCTGAACACATGCTGACAGTTCTGTGTCGTCTACGTTGTTGTCCAATGTGAGTTCTACTCCGAGAGAAGCTTTTTCTCTGTTTAGCTCTATTAACTTTGGCTGGGGTAGGCTTGGTGGCAGTTTCTTCTTTTGCTGGTTCCTGGTACAAAATAAAAGTCTAGTAAACAGATCCCACACACATGTAAAGCTACTTATCTTTCTTAAAAGAAAGTGTCAGTTCCCGCTTTACAGGTCCAAAAGGCCTTTATCTCATTTTTGTTGTTAGAACTAGAATACTTCAGATATAGTATTTTTATCCTTCTTCAAGGCAAACTAGAAGATTTCCTGTATTTCCTGCTGTATCATTGACAGAGTATTCACACACACCAGTCACTGGTCAGATCAACACAGATTTGTTTAAGAATTGGCATACCACATTCATTCACCTATAAGCTAGAAATCAGCTGCTTACATCATGATGTCTTTCAGTCCAGTAACATTTTTGTAATTTATAGTTTACTAACTGTTCTGCATTGTCATAAAAGGTACTTAACAGCATGCTGACATAAATTATCCAGGGAAACAACCTGAACTGAGAATCTATAAGATTATTTGCAAGGTAAGAAGCGCACTAGCATCCAGCAACAACAAAGAAAAAAATGTTTATGAAACATTAAGTATCATTAAACACCTCCTACCCTGAACTTCAAAGAGAGACTGAATTACACAGCTGGTATGTGTGTGTGTGCACATTTGCATAAACTAATGTAACTGAAAGTCCTCATAAATGGATTCTATACGTATTTTCTTGAAAAAAAAATCAGGAGATAATACAATATAATGTCAAAGAACTATACAGATTTTGGTCAAATGCATTCGAGTTCAGGGGAAAAAAATTCATCCACCTCCACATGCAGCTCAACATCCAAACATACAAGTATGCCATGCTAAAAACTAGCTTTAAAATAAAGTTACTGATAACTACCTGAATAAATTCAGCATCATTGAGAATCTGTGCTTCCTTGCATTCTGATTTAACCTCAGTTTTTGCTGTGCTGATTCTTTCCAAAGCCTGTTCTCTTCTTTTTTCTCTTTTTTCTAGTCTGGCAAAAGCTTGCAGGATAGCTTCCATTTTCCGTTCTTCTCTTGTCTGATGGATTTAATAATAATCATGATCAAGTTTGTCATCAGCTTTTGTGTATGTAAATATGTAAATAAATGTGGTTGGGTTGGTTTGTTTGGTTTTTGGTGTTTTGGTTTTTTTTAAGTATTTCAGAACATGTTCAGTGCATGTTGACATGCAGATCAATTTCAGGGAAAACTCAGAGGAAAGCGAGATGTTAGAATGACTACTATTATTACAGACTTCTGAAGAAAGGCTTGCATTCATACCAACCCTGACAAACAAGAGTCCTGCTTTGTATTTCAGAACTTGATAAAAATAGTGATTTACTAGCAAATCAATGGCCCATAAGCATAAAAAGGACACATAGCTCTGAGCCACTTACCTGCATGTATGGTATTTAAAAACAATTAAATACTAATGACCAGAAAGATATGAAATACTAATACATGCACGAAAGAACAACAGAAAGCTCCATTATCCCTCTGACTCAATTTCCCAAGCGTCACAAACTACATCCAAACATAAAAAGCTACAAACTACAAGTCAAAAAATCAAAACTACATCAGATTCAAGTATCACTATTTCAAAGGTAACAACAGGAGCTAAATTTTCTGTCTATCCATAATTCAGATCCTAGAGCTATACAGAGGCAGATCTCTTCATCTGCCCAGAGCTCTGCTTAAGACAATGCAGGAGGTGGCAGAACTGGGGGCTTCTATCACAAACTTTTTTTTTTTTTATAAGTTCCTGCAGCTCAAGAGGGCATTGATATAAACACATTGTTGCTATCAAAGAAAGAAGAATACCCGCAAATATATTGCTCATATGAGTGAACGAGGAACCCAATTTTGTTTTGCCACTGAACCTGCCTTTGTTTCCTTGGTAAAATGCCGGAATTCAGGCAAACTTGCAGTTTCTTGAGAGCAAAACCAGTACAACCAACAGAATGTGATGAGAATTATTCCTCAAAAGCATGACAAGACGCTGTTATATGTTAATATTAGAGCTCATGCTGTCTGTCTTCAGATTTCATATTAAAATATACATTTTACTTAAGAATATTTTGCTTTCTATTGTCTAATAAACACAAGTATAATCAATTTTGCTACTGACAGCGTTGTAGGAAATACTGACCAAAAGGAATGAATACCCAATCCCCTTTTATTTTTTTAAGGTTCGGGCAGATGCAGACAGTTTTGGTGCCACCATGAACTCCACTTATCAGAAGTTCTGTGAGCACGAACAATAAAATGAAAGTTCCAAATATTAGTATTTCATTATACAACTTGGTGAAAATTTAACCAGTAATTTCAAGTATCTCACATTTTGAATGCCCCCCCCCCCCCCGCAAAAGGCACACTTAAAAATGTCAGTTTTCATAACATTGTTCTACCAACCTCTGAAAATTAGGATTTCTGAGGCTTTCTATGTTGGGACCTCAAAAAAAATTAAGCAGTCAGGCAAAAATCCTGACTCCCCGTACTATCTATAAAGTGGCTATTACAAATAACATGCAATAAAAAAGAGTGAAAAAAAAAAATCTGCATGATTTCTACAACAGCATGTTTAAAGGCAATAGAAAATTATATACAGCTGAAGATAAAAGCAGGTTTTTGTCAGGAAGCAATGATCAAGCCAGATGAAATGCTCTCAAACAGCAAGCTTTTCATTTTAAGTTCAGGTTCATGTAAGGATCTGACTTCATATATACTCAGATTCTACAAGCCTACAAAAAGGCAGCAATCAGCATGGGAAGAGCAGGTGTCACCAAGCCTTAGTGACAACTTTAGGCAGCTACTTGCTTCCCAACTTACCATCTTCCTCTTCCTTTCTGCAATCTGCTCCTCTGATTCCATTTCTACTTCATTGCTAATGGGAGTTTTTTCTTCTATATCATCAATAAAATCTGGCTCCTGAAAGACAGAAACAACTGCTTTACAGAAGCTCCACCGCTCTGGCAAATGAGGGAAAACTAAAAGCTACACAGAACTAAGAATCCTCAGAACACTACAGCAAAAGTAACCACACCACTAAATCAAGACACAAATGTGAAAAAAACTAACATCCACTTCATATAAACCTGTAGATATTATCACTTTTCCATTCTGACCTTAGACACATTTGTATCTTTTTTCTTTAGCATGCTACTTTATGGAAATTTTGGGGTTCCATCCCCACTCGCCCACCTCACCAACCAAAAAAAAAAAAAAAAAAAAAAAAAAAACAGAATTAAACCTCCAAACCAACAGAAGCTTTTGGGCACTAACACTGGCCACTGATACAGCCATTTTATAATCTGTTGAACAATTAGGAGTTTTACATTACACCCGCATTAAAAAACCCAAACATCAGTTTTAATGAAATAGAATGAATGTCAAAGGAGACGTTAACGGACAATTACATAGAAATTCTTCTCAGTTCAAAAGTGTATTCTATTAAAGTTGCATTTTCCATTTACACTCTCACTACAGAATCTAATAACAGTGCCATACCATAAGGAAACACAAGAGTTAGGTAACTAATAATGGTTTCCGATTTTGGGAAGAAAAAAAGAAAAAAGAAAAAAAAAAGATGAAACAGTAGCTTTGAAAAGATTTTAAGTGTTCACTAGTCCTATAGCAATTTCACTTTGACTTGGACTACACAGGTTTGGGGTTTTTTAACATTTGTCTTAAAAGTGTATTTACGTTTTCCTGAACACTTTCTTTACCTTGGCATTATTTATTTCACCCCAGGAAAAAAACCTATTAATCGACTGGCTTCTATGTTTAGACACAAGTTTTAACAGCTTTATTCTTCTCACAATTCCTACTGTTTTAAGTTCTGGTTTAAAAATAATACTAGTTTTCCTGTGACTGTTTTATATAAGCACTGTACATTATGTTAAAAGCTTGTGAGAAGGTTCCAAATACCAGTTATCACTTGTTAAAAAACAAAAAAATCACTTAAGATGAGAAAGTTTCAGTGTTGCCTCTGGAGATCCTAAGTCAGTCACATGCCATGCCTTCTGGACTTCCAAGCATTTTTAAACTATTTAGCTACTAAAACCCCAGAACAATTTGATCATTTTAAGAAAACTGGGGGTCAATATGCTCATTTTCACCTTATTTCCTTCATTCTTAAGTGATGTTAAAAGATTAAGAACTTGGAAATGGCTCCCTCCCAGAATAACTCCTTTCTCTCTGCTACTAAATCATCATCAAAAACCATCATATAAGAAAAAAAAGATTTTAAAAATCACCACCATCACCCACCCCAAAAAAGAAAGAAAAGAGAGATAGTTACAAGGTAACCACCTTCTCATATTAAATATTTATCTTTAATAGCTGTTCTGCAAGATTAATTTAATAATTCATCTCAAGATCTCTCCCACTAGTTCTTTCAAGCTAACATATGAAAAGAAAGACTAATTTAAAATTGACTACCATGGTATATTACCAGGTAGCTTTACTATACTATCCACCTGTTATCCAGTATTCAGCTTCAAAAGACACCTTCCTCCTCCTGACTCCCCAAACTCCATTTAATCTTGCACACAGAGCTGCAGTCAACACTTAATATTCTGGGTTGAAGTTTTGTTTCAACAGGAGGGTTACTTATTGCTACATTTAAAATACTACGCTTCTGAGTAATGCATGCAACTAACCAAAATACACTTCAGGGTGGACAGGGAGCTCCTGAAAGCATGACATGAGGCTTTCACATTAGAGATCCACAAAAAACATGTAAGAAAAACGTAGAGTTTAAACTGGTATGGGAACGAACGTATCTTTAAATACAATCAAATATTCAGGAAAACTGAGAACAGTTTAAAAAATTCTAAACAGCTTATCCATCATTACCCCATTCAGTGACTTGTTAAAATTCCTTTAGTAACTACGAAAGGACAGTATTTGTGTTTAAAAGCTTTTCTTTCTATCATCTTTGTGCCAATACCTGATTATTAGAAATGGACAGCCTGAGGGGAGAGAGCTTCCTCTGTTTATTATCTGCAATTTTCATTTTGGTGGCTGCTCCTTCACAGTCCAATGTGATGTTCTGATTCTGAGTCTCCTTTTCTCTTGAAACATCTTTCTCTTTCTTTCCCTTTTTCCTTCTGGTTTCATACCCAGTATTGATGTTTTCTGTAGGTTCAGAACGTCTGAGAACTGGACATTCAGGATTTTCTTTGAGGCAAGCACAATCCACTTTGTATTTACTAAAAGTAATTAAATGTGAGAAGGCGTATTTTGATTAGGTTGTACAGCAATGAGACTTTTCAACACTAAATCACACAAGCCGATACGTTTCACATTAAACATTTGCTATGATGCAAGCCAACCATATTAAAAGCAGTTGGCTCAAGTTTTCACCAAGATATACAATACTACTGTAATTCAAAAATCTTATCTACTGATCAACAGAATTTGTGTCTGTTTACCACATGGGAGTTCTTTTAAATTCAAGGTTAGTCTTTGCTTAAAAGATGGAAGATCTCTAAAACCTGAGTATATCCTGGGTGGAAATATGACCACCACATTAAATAAATTAACAGACACATAGAAGGCAGAGTTCTTGCTTTATGCAAAGACGGCAGAAACTATTTACAGAATGAGCACGCTGGAAAGAACTCAAGAGTCACCTTGAACAATTTTAAGTTTCACTTAGATATGTAGGAACTGTTATTCAAACACATTCAACTTATACAGGCTGTTAGCTGCAGGTATTAAACACAACTACTACATATTTTTAAAAGGATGAATAACAAAATGACAAAAAAACCATCAACCAGGCAATTTCTCAGAATGTCTGCATGTGAGGGATGTAGGAGTATATCTATAACACTGAGCAGTGCAAGTATCTTGAGTTAGTCTGAATCCAAGTTGATTAATACAGGTAGTATCCTACGGACATAACTAGTTCAGGTCATAAGTAGTTCATGTAGTGAAGTCACATCTGCTCGGCACTACACCCAAGCTGACTTACAAGCAGACCACAAGAAAGTGCATGACCTTGGTGCAGCAAAATGTGAAACAGTTAAGGACTGCTTCTGAACCCAACTAAGTGCACATAAAGACACAGACAGGCTCTTTCTAAGGTTAGTATTAGCCTACGTGTTCCTGCACAACATACCTATACCCTAGAACATTTCCTACTAGCTAAGAGAAATCATTACTAGATTATATCACTCAAAGGCCTTATTTGGCCATCAGATTTCAAAGAGGTGTTTGAATAGCAATGCCTACCTATGCAAGTGGAACTTAATTATTTCCTTTACTATTTCAAAACGATGCTTACAAACAATGGGAACGACTCATGAAAGCTTTCCCCAACTCATCAATGGGGCAGTGGTTATATTCAGGAAAATGCGTAATAGGTTACAGAACCTAAGGCACTATGCATTCAGTGTATTTGAACGTTCTTAATCATGCATTAAACAAACGCTATTTATAACTAAAACCCACAGACACTGTCTTCCTGAACTTACACTGCAGAGTCACTCTGAAATAAACAGGGCATTATCAAATAGTTCTAGATTTTCTTCCCTCTACTGTGCCCATACTAAGGGACACAAATTTTCAGAGTATATCTTCATTCATATTCATCTAAGTTTGTATCTTTTCCACATCATTTTTAAGTAACTGCAACATTCATGAAATTAACAACACATATGTAGTAATAAAAATACAGAGGAAACCCTGCCCACACACACACTGTTCATTGTAAATACATAGCTTAAGGAGCCCTGTTATTAAAGAAAGTAAATGATATAAAAACAAGTGTGTTTTTTGCAACATAACTTTGCAACATAACTTAGTAAGTATTAGATGTATTTTACAACACCATGCTTAGATACTTACCAATTTCCGTAATCAAAATCAAATGCTATGGTAATCTCTGCTCCCTTTGGAATGTTATGGATGGAGTAAATGTAAAGATGAATTGTTCCATCTTCAATTATATGCCTCACCTATATTCAAGAGAACATTATTGTATTATCATGAATTAAGCTGGGCTTTTTTGGTTTTGTTTGTTTGTTTGTTTGGGGTTTTTGTTATTCTTATGGGGTTTTTTCCCCCCCCGAAAGTACCTGTATAGAAATTGTAGGGATTACTCAAATTTTAAGTCAGGAAACTCAAGGAAAAGGGGACTTCTAAGTAAATAAAACCTAATTTATGTATATGCTCACCTCTGCATTTGGCGTACATGAACGCCTGATGAATCGAGCTTCGTTTCCAAAAGTCCTTGCATCAACACACATTTCTAGTCCATGGAATTTGGAATAAAACAAGACAAATGGGTATGGCCTGAAAAAGATACAAGAAAAACAGAGTTTTATCACGTATAAAGATGCCAAATGTCACCGATTTCTCACATTAACTTTGTAACATGATGTTTGGCATGATACACTAAATTTGTGTGTTAATCTCAGAATGACAAATTTCTATTTAAGCTTTGTGATTTTAACTAGTACATTCTCCACATGTGTTCTCAGAATACCAAAAGTTTGATTACAGCCCTGAATGTAATTCTTCTGCATAGGATCTGAAGGGAGGAACAGCAACAGGGCAAGCACTAGACATGGAAGACATAAGGTTAAGATTCTTCATCTTTCTTAAACCTTTCTTATGGCAGCTCCTAAAATGAAACTCAGGTGGAAATCTGTTGCCTCGTAGAATCATCTGAAAAAACAGAATAAAAATAACACCCCCACACCCCTGCCTAACACCTGCGGTTATCACTAGCACCCAACCTTCCTGAAGAAAGGGGGGACCTGCTTTGCCAAGACACGCTTTAAGTTCTGCTATAGCAAGTGCCAGGGAACCCTTCCATCTTTACTGAGCAAAAGCTCTGTGTTCTCTTCTCCAACAGGCCTCCTGCAATGTCCCAAGTAGTTGTGTGTGCGCAGTGAATGGTAGAATTGAAAATGGCCTACAGGAAGAAGGAAGCAATCATACATCACTCAGTAACTTAACCAACTTAACCAACTCTGGCAGTAAAAGGGCCCAAAGTTGATCTGTGCCGGATTCTGTTCTTGGACTGATGGACTTAAAATCTATTTCTCTCACAATAGAGAGTATCTTTGCTGTTACCTTCTGAATTATTTTAGGATGGCAGAACTTGCCAACCTCTGGTTTAAGGTGCACAACTACCTAACTGAGAATGCGGAATCCTGTAATCAGGGAAGAACAAAGAAAGAGGGAACTAACTCCTGAACAGATCTGTAAGGACGTCCAGAAGAGAAGGGGGAGACCAGATTCCAGTTGCAATTATTTTTAATCAGACAACAGTAAAATGCAAGACCATGCTGGTAACTAAGAGTCACTTGTACTTGAAGCAAGAGTTTGTCAAAAACATGTTTTAACAGTCAACCTTATTAGAACATTTGGAATAAACAAACCTTTTAAAGAAATATCCATTAGCTTCAAATTGTTCTCTCAGCATGAACTTTCCTCTGTATTCAATAATAAGTGCATCAGGAGGCAAGTCTTTGGCAGCTTTTAGAATCTTCTTGTTTTTTTGCACGTAACTCTATAAAGACATAAGTAAGTTTATGAAGTATTAT
This sequence comes from Chroicocephalus ridibundus, assembly GCF_963924245.1. Lineage (NCBI taxonomy): Eukaryota > Metazoa > Chordata > Aves > Charadriiformes > Laridae > Chroicocephalus > Chroicocephalus ridibundus. The sequence goes on from NC_086284.1 coordinate 205,733,443, forward strand.
TTTCTATCATTTTTCTATTATTATTAACAGCAGATTATACTTTCACAGCTACTAAACAATTCTATATTAACTAAAACACCCTGCTTTTTGCAATTAAACCTCCAGACTGATTTGATTAAACTGTTCTGTTTCCTTACCAACGCAGCTAGTTATGAATTTAGATCAAGGAATGTTTTAGCCCTAGTTCTCCAGCACATGGCTGAAACCCAACAAATTCATGTTCTCACAATTCAAGTACTATATCCCTCTCCACTCAACTCTCACCACCACTATGACGAACTGCGGCATTGTTTTGCATAACACTTTCAAAAGGCTTAAATTCCTTCAAACAAAACAAAACATGCAAACATAAAAGAACATTCATGATCCATTCAAGGTAACTGAACAGAAAGATAACAAAATAATAAGAAATCTGGAAACTCACATGATTCTTTTTTTATTATTTCCGTATCTTTAGATGGAAGGATGGCCTTTAATTAAAAACCAATACATATCCTGACAATTAGTGAACTCACACTTCTCATAACTCTCATCACCAATCAAAAAGGAAGTAGCCTCTATGTAGGCAAAAGGCTCTGTAAGCAGAGATATACCTCTGAGGAGGGTGTCCCATATGCCATGATAGTCTTTGAGGAAAAGCAGCAAAGATGCTTCCATTAATCTGCTACAGTAACTACTCCTCAAGATTCCTGCTACAAAATGCTATGCTCTGTTACATGGCTCTGATTTTAAGCCGTCAAGTAACTGATGTTAAGGACAGAAAAACACACTGCACAATTTCTTCATAAACTAGAAATTACAAGAGTAAAAAATAAAAAAAATCCGTATCAGAATATCACCTGCCATCAGAACATCCTTCATGAACTACAATGAAATTCTGTTCTATTGGAATACCTAAACATCTAGAACAGACTTACTGTATCTTAAGAAAAATGTGGACAATTAACATGTTGATACACATATCAGAAAAAAAAAAAAGATTCCAACTTTAATGTTTATGGTTGGCCTCAATTATCTTAAAGGTCTTTTCCAATCTATACAATTCTATGATTCTATGACCTACTCTAACCACTTCTGATATTCCTCACAGAGCAGAGAAACAGCAGCAGCAAAGTTTACTGCATTACGCTCACCACAAAAGACAGTCTAAGGACAATCCGATGTTCAGGTTCAGGTCAGCACCTTAGTTATTTTTATGAGAACTGATATGCAAGTGTAAACATAATCAGGGGTGATATAGGATGTATGAAAATCAATTATGAATTCTGAAAAAGCTGTTCAAACTCTGATGCTTAGATATGGTGAGACAAGATACAGAAAATGAATGTGAAGTCCCCTTTTTTCTTTTTTTTATTTGTTTGTTTTAAGGCATCTAAATGGATATCTTTGTCATAGCACAAAACCAGCAAGCATGCAGTAAACACAACATGACATAGCTCATTACCTCTACCGGAGGCTTGAAAATCAGATTGCTGGTGTTGACTTCTTTTTTGTCATTTCCATTGCCTAATCTCAGAGCTATTTTTTGTGCCTCTCTCTGGACACCCTCGCTGTACTGGTTATTATTTGCTTCTTCATAACGATCCATCCATGCCTTGATTTTAGTTTCCCATCCGAAGTTTGAACTGTCAGTAGGATCAATCTCTGGAGCTGAGCCCTAAAAATTGAAGTAAGTGATGAGATATTACAAGGTAAGGAAAAGATATTACAATAAAAAAGTAAGTCTACAAGACACAAAATGAAGGGCAAAGGTATGCCGCTGATTTAGGGGTTGGTTGTTTGTTTTTTTTAGGAAGTCCGGTATAAAATTTTGCATTACTTAAAAGCACCGAGTTGAATACAGTAGCATTACATTTGTCCTTGTATGAATTTTATTATTTCATAAATATTGCCCAAGTTCAGCAATACATTCCCCCTTCAATAAGGATTCTAGCTTTTAGTGGGATGAGAATGGAGACTGACATCATTTTCTCCCACAACTGCACTGCATCAAGAATCTGTGAGTGCAGGAGTTGGCGGGTCAGATATCCCTTCCTACTCAACTTTTGTGGACATATGCAAATATAAAGAACTCCAGCTTCCATTCTACAATACACAGTTTTTATTTTCCCCTTTCAACTTCAAGGGTCACGCTGTATCTTTTTTCCACTTCACATCTTACTAAACTTTACTAATTCTATACCTACAACATTAAGGTTGTGACTCTACTGTTACAGGCTTTGCACAGATCATTTCTCTCCCCTTATCCATTCCTCACTAGACAATTTTCTTCTGCAATGCTTCAGATCCTTTCACTTTTAAAGAAAGTGCCATTGTACCTCCAGACCTCACAAGCAGCAGCCAGGCTGCAGCCAACCAATGCTCCTTATGGACAGCAGCAGCCAACCAACGCTCCCTTTTCTATCCACCTGAGCAGAGACACTATTAAACATTAATAAAACAGCAAGTAGTTCAGCAATTCAATTTACCTCTTATGGATTACATTTCTTTTGTGCATCAAGAGAACCATACACACAAACAGTATTAAAAAAGGTGTGATACTAAGAAAACCACAAAAAACCACAATGGAACCTTACAAAACACCACATTCAAAAAGCACAAAGTAAGAGATTTTTCTTCCCCAATTGTGTCTTTGCTATTGGCAAGTCAAATCTTATGTATCTGAAGTGCAAATTGTGTCCCACTTGCTTTTATATATTCCAAGGATGAATGAACTATTGGAAATACCTAGTTTTCACACCATGTGTATTTTTATCTCACAGAAAATTTAAAGATTGCTGTGACACTTAGATCTTACAAAGCAGACATCCCAACACAATTCCTTAAAACTACGCCAGCACTACTGAGTAGAGTCCCACCAGATGAGTACACGTGGGTACAACACAGCAGAACCGCTAATTTAGCTTCCAAATGCAATATAGTCATTTCATTCTTTTGCTGCTTAAATCTATGAAAAGCTGGAGCTACTAAGTTCAAATGAGGTCTGCACCAAATTTTACTCCCTTGCATAGCACAAACAAGCCCTAATTCTTCCACTGGTTCTTGAAAACCAAGTATTCTCAGAATAAAAATTTACACTATACTATTTCAGTTAACTTTGCAGGACAAAAAGATCTAGTACTCATGCCTTAAATTAAAATTACTATGACACATATGTAGTACATCAGTTATCAAGAGTATTTTAGTGCTTAACATATAGCCCCAATTGCACTCTAGATGCTTCGTATTAAATTAAGTAACGTACAATTATGGTTTAAAACAAAAACCAAACAAAATCTCATTACCTTTACTCGCGAAGATTTCCTGGATCCTTCTCGGAAAGCCTGAAACAATACATATTTATATTCTTCAGAGGAAATACAAAATCTCTTAAGGAACTCAAAATTTATTAACAAATTAACAGCTTCTCAACGTGGACCACCCTCAATAAAACATGTAAGATGATGACAACAGAACAAACTATGTTGAAATCCCAAGACGGTAATATGTTACATCTCAAAATACATTTTAAAAAACAATTCAGCATTCCAAGCTAAGTGCATACTATGTGTTAGAGCAACTAGTCCAGGTACCCTTACCTTTCTCCCATATGACAACATGGCTCTCTAGAATTTCAGAATTCAAGGCAAAGTAACTGAAAAGTTACTTACAGAACACTCCATACTTATCAAGTAAATCTGTAAATTGCCCACATCCTTCTCCACACTATTTATGGAAAGAGGTGAGGGGGAAGCAAGTGTCACAAATGTCTCACAATGTTAACTTTTGAAAGTAGTTTGTCGTTCTACAACAACATCTCGTTCTTTCCATCATCTCACACAATGTTGTGAGATAACAGAAGAATATGCAGTAGTAAGTTTATATTCAGAACTGTTCATTGAAAAGGAAACATTTTACTCAAGATTTCCAAAGATACTGGTTACTAATTCTGACTTCTAGTTTGAAAGGACAAAACTCTCATCCAAGCCAGTGAAACTGAACTGCACAAAGGAACTTGTCAGTTTAGGAAATTCCATGTACTTTACTTCTTCACATATATTATATTTGTCTTCACATACATTGTATTGTTCACACCTGTAGCTAAACAGTATAATGTCAGTATCCTGTTTACCAAAGTAGTTTAGTTGTTAACTTTCTGACGGCACACTTCCACACAATTTCAACTCAAATAAATGCACATGAAGTCACATCAGGACAACTGACAGCAAACATTTCTGATCTTAAAACAATCCACAAAAAAGAGTTTCAGACACAGAATTCTTCTTTGGGTATCTAAAGCCTGTTCTGCCCCAACTCTAACCACATCAAGTGGTCCAGTAAATTCAATTCCTCCTTCCAAATTCCGCCTTGATTATGAAATGGAACTTCCGTGGCTAGTACATATTAACTTGAACTGGGGAGGCGGGGGGCAGGACAGTAAGAGGCAGGGAAGATTGTACCATTTACTGCAGAATATTACATTTCAATCTAAACTCAGGTAGTAAAATATTATTACTAACAGCAGTCTAATTTTTAAAACAGTGTCCCTTGGTAAGAGATGTTACATAGTTATAATTTATAACACAGAGGTAATAAAAAGAGAAATTACATTCACTTACTTTTTTACATTTTGCTATGTTCTGTTCTTTTTCTCCACTTTTTTTCCTTTTCTTATCATTGACTTTTGTAACTCTTGTAGCAGTTAAAGTAATTGTAGTTGGTGTGTGTTGAAAAGCAGTGTACAGTTCCACAGGAACCTCATCACCACTCTCTGTTGCGCTGGTATCCCCATCTTTAAAACAAAGAACATTATGTAAACGGTGAAATACTGCAGAAAGAATACTCACTAGTTACCCTACACTTGCTTTTAGAAAACAAAAATGCATACTGACAAATGCTTCAGGCACTCAGATGCAAAATTCACCAACAGTTGCAACAGCATGAAAACTAATGACCAATGAGAAGCTGGTAATTAACAGATGTTTGTAATGCCAGGTAAGAAAAAGATACCAGATTAATTCTGTTTTCTGAACGGAATTATATAAACATATTCAATTATAAGCAAAATTAGAATCAGAACAAAATTGGTGAAAAATTATTTGTTAACTCATTCACTTATATATAGCTTTTACTTGTAATATGGCTTTAGGATTTTCTCAGATGACTGTACATAGAGGGGATTAAAATTAATGAATGCCCAGACTTTCTTGTGAAGCCCTATTAATCAGTCACGTGTAAATTGTAATTAACTACTTCAGCTATGATTTGGAGTGTCAAGTGCCTTTTTCAGGGTAAATATGTCAATTTAGCCAAAAGCCTTCTCTCCTCAAAATCCCCTAACAGTAACATTCTACTACTCAGGGAAGAGAAAAGGGAAGTCTATTTTACTTGTTAAAACAAGATCATACACAAACTGACAGATACTTTTTCTTTGTGCTGTGCACCCACAGACCTAAAAGCAAAGCCTGAAATTTAGCATACATCAGCATTTATGTCAGACAAATACATTTCCTGACCTGAAACAGGATTACCCTAGTTCTGTCAAGATGAAAGGCTGTGAAGTATGTGAAGGACTGGAAGCGAGATTGTGCGCAGAGATAGACTGGTGTTCACATGGGCTCAGTATGGACTTCTTGTATTTTATCAGCTTTTACAAATATTCTGCCTTCAGTGAATCTACTTCACACTAAGCAAGACTTTTTCTGAAACTGTATAGAAGCAGGCTTTACAAATATTTAATGTGAGAGCAGAGAAAACACTCATTCTGAGCTCAGAAGGATGTTGCCTTAATCAGTGTGCTCAACAGTCCTAATTCTTGAAACCTTCTTTACTAAATAAAGAACTCCAGCTACTGGTAACTCTGGATTTTTCTTGCTCACAACATTCCTTAACAGGATTCTTCTGTGCATAGTAAGCAATCCAATTTTACCATCTTGGTCGTTCTTCTGAACAATTTATTAGGAGCTGATGAAGTTTTCTCAATTTTTTTACATCTCTGCTGGGACTATTTTCTGAACTAGCATGAAAAAAACCACATAGAAGAAATGTCTGATCAAAGAATGAATAGTAGAATAACCAATGATTGAGAAATGAAAACCCAAGGGCCTCTTGAAATGGTCAATGTTTGTCATCCATGGACTAGTGCCTACAGAATCATTATGTCACAGGCAGACACCTCCCCCCAACCCCGGCCCCAACACCCCAGAAAAACCCCACCAACACTGTCTTCCTTAGGGAAGCAACATTTCACTATTGTTGTCTACACTGTGCCCTAACTTACTGTAAAGAGTAATTACCTCAACCGAACACATAATTACAGAGTTGTTTTGAGACACTCCTTCCTAACCTACATAACCTGCTTTCACTTTGAAGAGCCTTAGTAAAGCACACTAAGGGAAGATTCTGTATCTTGGAAGGCAAGATACAAACTCTCCAAATTTCACAAGAAGTTACGGGCCCAGAGTTATTTCCCCATAAGCAGCAAGTGATTTCATCAGCACTAATTTCAGGACCAGACAGCTTGAAGCAACATCCTTGATCAAGTTACACATCTAGATACTATATCCTAAAAAACAAACATAAAAAACCCAACACCCCCTCCCAGCAAAATCCAACAAAAAAAACCAAACCCATGATGTCCAGGACAGAACTGACTAGGGGCTTAAAGGTGCTCACTCCACCGAACCACAGTAAGCAATCCAATGCATAGTAAGGCACATCAGAATTACACTTTTATACCAGAACAACAAAACCAACACCACCACATACAACCACAGGCCCAGGACAATGGATTTAAAATGTTGCCGGGGAAAAAAGGTGAGGCGGTTACACATAAAAGTTTGAGACTGTCACCAGATTTCATATCATGTGAAATGTTCAGTTAAAAGCTCATTTTTTGAGGCAAACCAACTGATCTACTACTTGCTCCCCACTGTTTAGCTTCAGATGCAACATGGCTAAACCAGCAACGTTTTAGAAATCTTTACAATAAAAATCATTATACTGTAAAGTATTCTCGTATCTAAATGAAAAGAACTCAAAGAACAACCAAATAATGCAATCTTACCTTTAATAAAACACCTTTAACTTAGTAATAACTAAGTTACAAGTAACATTCCACTGCTTTTGAATAGTTAAAACATTTAAAAGAAACATTCAAATTGATGCCACTTTTGCTTTTCCTTCTTGGAATCACCTATAAAAATTAGCCATTTTTATGAATGTCTGATGGTAGACAGTTCATACCTAAAATTACTTTACGTCTGATTGAACCATGTAATATCAGTCAACATACAAGAAGCACATTTAGCCAAGCAAATGTACTGACTAAATGAAAATTAACTAGAGATGCAAGCATACATTCAAGTTATGTATTATAAGTCACTGTAACTAATTCTGCACTTCAACTGAGACTAAACAGGATTAGAATTTGTCTTTGTTTTTACTCTGTTTTGGTACTTAAGATTTACCATTTAGTGTTTCTTTTCCTATTGAATACATAGAGCAGATTTAAAAGACCATCAGAATTAAGAACTGAACATGAACATCAAAGGTAAAAATCTCTTCAGCTCCTTCTGCAATTTTGATTCTCCCTCTTCCCTGAAGTTTATGGTAAATGATCAGATAGTGTGCCTACAAATCCTCAGAGATGACTTAAATAATGGACCATCAACTTCTCCTGTCTTGTATGTAAATTCAATTTCATCCTTACAATATCATCATACCACTTACTGAGCTCATTAACTCCAAATTAATTATAATACGTAACTTGTTCTATTATTTTAATAGAATACTCAAAAAATAATTTTAAACTCTAAATAAAGTTTGTACTATCTAGTTGGTCAACCAAAACATACAGTTTCATTTTGTTAAAATGAAGACAGACAAAAAAATTATTGTAGTGTTCTAAATAAGTCATTAATGACTTAAGGCAGCTTTGCACTGGACAGCAGAAAGTACAACTGCACCAAGAAGCACTACTAAATCTCACACGCTTCTAAGCCACATCACACACTTCAGAATTTTCTGAAGGCATCTGAAGTAGGCAGAAGGACCTTATCTGCGTGGTGTTTTTTTAAAGAAATCCTAAGACACACACACACACACTTGCATGTACCCCAGTACTTGAGACATGATTTGGAAGTAAAACATGTTAAGTTTAGGAGGATGACTTCCTCCCAAATTACGACTTTTGTAATACTTGAAAGTATCACTTGTCAATCAAGAAACCCATGACACATTTTGGTAACAGCTGGACAGAACTCCTGACAAGTTAGGCTGGCTGAGTTGTGACATTCTTTAAGCGGTATGAGAGCTAATTTCATAGAGACTGAAATAGGTACTTGCACTACAAGCCTCATCTAGTTATCAAAGGCCAAAAAAAATGCCAAAACACGATATAATTGTATTACCTAAGCTTAGCAACTTTTCTCATTGCCAAAACAACCCCCAAAACACACCAATACACACACAGAAATCTGCAATCAACAAATGAGAATTAGGATTCCCTCTCAAAACTATGCTAGACTATTTTAGATCTCAATTATGTAATTCTTAGACAGGAACATCACCCAAAATGGAAGAGTTTTAAAATATTAGTATGAGGATATGTGCAGCCTATACTACAAAGGAAAAAAAATGACAGAGCTGTGAAATAATTTTTTTCCAAAAAGGGACTTAGTAAAGACGAAACCTGAACCTTTTCCGTCTTATCTTCAGTAACTTACTCAAAGTAGTTGTTATTATAAAAGCTACATTCATTATTATGAAACTTTAACAATGTTCAAACAGATTGAATTATTCCACAATCATAAGAAAAAAGGCAGTGGTGACAAACTTTAATAAAACACATGGAACTGTAACAATTCCAATATAATGTTATCTTAGTAATGATACAGTCAAGTAAAAGGCATTGATTTACTGAACCTTATATGCTGAAGGCTATCAAAATTGCAGGAACTGTGTTATACACTCTTGAGTCTCTACAGTTGATATATACTTTATTTTATAACGTTGACTAAGGAAAGATCTTTAAACTTTACTTACCTGACATATTTTCCCTTTTCCTTCGTTGCAACAGCACTGCCCTTTCTTTATCTAAATTCCTGAAATCAAAAAATAAATTTTATTCCATTCTTCATACTTATGCATCAATACAAGCATTAAATACAAAATTAATACAGGTATTGAAACAGACCTTTTCATAGTTACCATTTTCCATTGACTATTACAGAATAAACAGTAGACTAACTGAATGATTAGATACCTAGAAAAAACATCAGTTGTGCACTGTCCAATTCCATTTTAATGCAAAGCACGTACAAGTATCAAAATCACTTGAAAACATAATGAAACTTGATAGCTCAGAAGAAAGACTGACAGTTCATGGATTACAGATAAACAGGCTTTAAACCACTTTCCTGCAGATTCTTGAAAACAATCGTCACAATACTCAACAAATATTCTATGACCATAAGGTCCAAACTATTTCTCAGAAATAAAAGAATCATTTATTGGTAATTAAAGTGTTCTGAACATGCATGTCTCTTATTCACTGTTTCATTAGCAATCTTCAATGTAAGTAACAGGTAGCATTTTATACTCTACATCACAGGACAACTATGATGACAGTCAGATACAATCTACCTACCACACAGTCGGAACAAAACACCTTCCTTGTCACATCATATGACTTCGAGTAGGGGGAGGATGGGGGGACTATACAAATACTTATTCCAGAGCAAGAAGTCGCCTCAGTGAGCACTGCAGCATATTGCAATGAGGCCATAAAACTAAAAGACACTGAGAAATACTGGTGGGACAGCTGTCCTGAAAACACTGCTGCTAAGGGTTCTCAACGTGTGACAGCCATGAAACAAAATATGGAATGGATTGTCTATGTATCAGTCAGCCTGATATGGGATATAGGAATCACTGCTCTTTCAATAAGCATTTCAAGGCTTTATCCCTGCCGCCTAGTGAGGTAAAACAATGACTACTGTGAACAAGGGAACGGAGACTGGTAAGATCATCTGCATCAGACATGTAGCTCCTTTAACTAGAATTGTCAGGATTATGCTACATGGTCTGTGTTTTGTCTGTTGGTTGTTCCAGTACCTCCTCTTCTCTACTCATTCTAGTTATTTAGAGTTCAAAATCAACCAAACTACTCACCTTGGTTGACAACGTTCACACAGATATATGTCAGGAATATGCTGCCTGTCAATCCCCATGCAGTCAATGTGCTGCCAGACACTAAAAAAAAAAAAAACACCACATTTTTATTTTAAGTACAATTTTTCTAATTGTTTGCATAATATACACACATACACACAGAGACAGAGAGCGAGCCATTCTTTTTTTCATCACAATCTTTACTCAGATTGAATACTGCCTAAAACTAGATCTCAATCACTGTCTTCACCACCACTCTGCTAGCTGATTTTCTATTCCACTGATCACTGTAATTCCAATCTTGTGGCTGTCTCCAGGTGTCTCTCTGCTTCTTTAGACTCATTTTCCCTCTTGGAAATTTTTCTCTAACACTGGAAATAAAAAATGGTAAATTATCACAATAGAGAACAAGATAAAGACAAATACCCTCAGCAACAAGACTTATGCTTTATGTAGTAACAGGAGATTTGTTTTTAAACAAAAGGATTCCACTTCCTTTTATAAGTATACATATAAAAATATTATTTTTATTTTTCTATATAAATATATATACACAGATATATGTTTTTATTTACTTATATATTTTAATAGAACATGTATGTTTTTATACACACACCAGACATGACTGGTAACACTGTTGTGCAGCACAGGAAGAGCTTCAACTGCTTCCGACAGTCAGGGATGGGAGGCTGCTTGCTAGACTGAAGGCTAACCTAGGACAGTAGTTTATGCTCATCCCCACATTGCTAGAAGGAACTGGGACACAGAAATCATTGTTATCCTCCCACTTGTGAATTTATCACAACTCTCTCCAACTCCTCACAGAGAATATCTTCTTCAAAAGAAGCACTCTATTGAACTGGTGGCAGCCTACAGCTCCACTGCTGAAAGAACATCTAAATAAGTTTCAAAATAAGGGAAAATTTTATCAGAATGAAGGACCATCAAAAATGAATAACAGGCTTGTTACATAAGTGGACAGAAGAACGGAGCTCAAATTAATGTTTTAATTAGCCACAACAATCATTTTAGAAATAAACAATGACCTGATAAATTCAGCAGTGTTCTTTAAACATACTGAATGTAAAAATACAGGCTAATACTGAGTAAGTCCAGAAACATAAGATTTGTTTTCCCCTGTTAAATACATCCGCTCTAAAAATTTCTAAGCTCATTTTTCAAAGTCCAAGTATTTAATAGCACCTACTTATTTTACTACAATCAAGTAGCGGCTGAACACAGACAACCAAACATTTAACTTCAGCTTCTCCAGTAAGAATCTAGGTTAGTCTTCTCATAGTTACTAAAATTATTAAAACTGTCCTTTGAAGATTAAGAGTTCTTATCAGAAAGATCATGCACAGAGAAACTAATATTTGAGAATTTTTTTTCAGATTATTTTGCATCCTGCAAGTTACTTGATTTACATATACATAATTTACCGAGATGCTTTATTACTCAATACATGCAGACTAAGAACCAAACCATACTAACAAGTAACTTGGACAAAATACCAAAGAGATATCCTTTTTAAAGAGTGGAAAAAGATATACCCTCATGAAGCAACAATGAACAAGTAATGCCATGAACAAATTAATATGAGTAGTCAAGACAGACTGGAATAAAGCATAAAATACTCACTGGTCTTAACCAACTACCTTGCCTGTTAGAAAGCCATACAACCTTCAAACAACGTTTTGATGGAAGGAAATTTCCTATCACTCAACACAATTAAAACACCATTTAGTTACACTTATTTTCAGTGCAGCTTGAAGTTTTAAGTAATTTTTACCTTTCAAAATAATTTAATATTCATTACCTGCATTTGTCACAACAGATCATATATCCATCATCATGTGTAAAGCCACAAATGCATCTGGTAATATCAGTTCCATAGCTTCCATCCTCTGACGTACTGATGGTAGTAGCACTGGAGGTTTCATCAAAGTTGGGAGTGGTAAATATGCCTACTTCATTCTTGCTTATAAGCACTGATGGAGGAGGAGAAGCTGGAGGCGTTGGAGGAGGCCGAGCACCATAGTTATGGTCCTAGATTTTTGTGGAAAGGTAAGTTATAGCTCTTAAATGTTCATACGCTGATGGTTATTTAAGACAAAGTATGAGAATTCACTTTGTAAAGAACTTAAGAGAATTCTTAATTTTCAGCAGTAGTTTAAGATTTTGTCATTGCTCATTCTTGGTTTTTATCTTTTAAACTGTGTTCTACATTTAAATGCACTATGTTCTATATTCTGCTTCTAATCAACCATCTTCAGTCAAGTTACCCAACAAGAGATAAAAATGTAAGCATGAATCATAGTTGTTTCAGTTAAGAACACCAGATTTTACATAATCTATTTTACACAGAATACTCAGCATGAAACTTACTGCATAGGGCAAACCAATGTAACTGTGTGAATGCGAACTGCTGGTATACAATTGGTGCGGATAACTGTTCGATTTTTCAACTACCACAGGGCTAGCTTCTACAGATTCTGGTCTGCAAGGCAAAAGACAGAAGAATGATAAATACAATTAATATGTAGTTTTTAATATTACAGGTACTTGTTGCACAACTTCTAATTAACTGCCTGCTGATCGTGTTTAAAGAAGCATACAAAGGGGGGAGGGGGACAGACTCAACCGCCTCCCCCCCAAATAGCCCACTCACCCCAAAAAAAGGGAAAAAAAAAGAAAAAAGGGAAAGCCACTCCTCTTTAATTTAAAATGAGGGTTCCAGAGTGGCAGAGAACTTATGCCTCTGCAGTTACAAATTTTTTCTCAGAAAAAAAGTGCATGCTGAATCATGTGACATAATCTGCAAAACTGCGACAGGAAAGTGTGTTACACACTTTGTCAGGGAGTCAACAGTCTGTGTGCTCAAGTCTACAGAGTTGTAACAGGAGCTGCAGAAAGGACATCAGCTTAATCATGACAGAAGCAGTAATCCAGAGAGCTGCAAACCGATAGAGCCCTGCATGGCCACCAATGCCGTTCGATTCTCCAACGACACCTAGTGGCAGCATTGGTGCACCGCCTGCAATCGCCCAGACCAACCTGTACCCAAGGCGGCAGAGTACTATTTCTACAAACAGAAATCGTAAGTAGGGCAAATCTATCTAAAAAAAGCAACGTATCGATTTATATTTAAATAGAAATAAAAATTTGCGAGAGAAGGTTCTGTAGTGAAAGGCAGTCCCTTCTTTAGCATACAAACTACAGTTCATATGCACTAAACCACAACATGAAAGATGAGAAAGGCAACAGAATAATGAAATAAGATCTTTGAGCGTAAGAAATTACACCTTCATTACCTTTCCTGAGCAGTCACGTTAATGTGTGCATGCAAGCATATATATACTCTCATGACTGAGACGCTTTTATTCAGTAACTTGTAGGTTTTTCATTGCACTATGATTCAGTCACACTAGGACAAACTTCAAATGAACACAGAGTTACCTAATTGGTTTGGGGGGTTTTCTGTTTGTTTGGTTGGCTGGTTTTTTTTACATTGAAAGGCAGGACAAAATATCAGTATCTAAAACTGAAGTGGCTTTTGACTTGCATCACAAATCAAGCCTGGTTCACTTTCATAGTTTTAGTTTTATTATGCTTGAAATCTATTTCCCATCACAAATATCTTAATTCCTTGAACTGATTTTTTTAAAATAAAGTTGGTATTTCTGAACCTTTAAGTTTAAATAGATATCAGTGTTTTTTCTTAGACATTAAGATATGAAATAGAGGCTTTTCTGTTATGCCATGAAGCGATACTAGTTTGATTTAAAAGGACACCAGCAACTTCTGCTTGTTAGTAACATTTTTTCTAAGAATATAATTATTCTTTAGCTTTCTGAAAACAACATACAGTATTTTCACATCTCCTTGAAAGTGTCCTACTAACATTTTTGATGGCCCATTTTTTTCCTTAGTTTTTCCCCATGTGAGGTTGCCACACGATAAAGTTGTTTAAAAAGAAACACTAGTTAAAAAAACTAGTGGGTGAAGACTTTCCAGAGTCCAAAGAAAAAATGTCTTTTAAAAAACATTAATGTCTCTAACAGTCACCAGTTGCATTTAGAGAGCATGTGAGTGCACAAATCATGTGACACACTAAGATTAGAAATACAAGTTCTGACTAGCATGAGACAAAAACCAACTCTGATGACGCTTGTCCTGCGTTACCTCATAAACCCCCCAAAATACTCATTACTCTCTTACTTCTCAACTTGAAAATAATTTCATTCAGAGTTTACTGGAATTACGTTCTAGAGGCAGCTCAGAATTTGCCAGGTTCAAACCCATGATTAAAAAACCAGACCAAAGTTGGAAAAGCTGTGCCTTTCAACACATTTGCCTTTACCTCTTCACTGACATAATGCATTTGTGCAGTAATCATACAACATTAATGTCATCCAGTTAATCCTTCTCACAATATACCCAATCAAAATGGCAATAAATGAGGCGTTGATTATCCATCCATCCACCATGGCTAAGACAGAAATTAACTTATCTCTCTCCAATTCAAGAGGGTCCTGACCACTCTATTGCTTCTAATGCTATTCTTCAACATCTATTGAATGGGAAAAGCAGTAGCACCATTACTCGTACCACTATGCATTCAACGCTCAACCTAGGTCTTGTCTGCTTCAGTATATGGAAAATACTCAGTTTCCGTATCAGGAAGGCTCACTGATACAGGACAGGGAGGGGAATTCAGGTACAACCCATCCTGCAGCAACACCACAATTAATTTAGGAGAGTTTCCTTCATTAAAAAATAAGTATTATCATGACCTAAATGCCAGCTACTTCAATGTGGGAGCATTCAATGAGAGATACCAGAATGGAAATGTCCTAAAAAGAGAGGTAATGCCTATTTCATCAACTGACTACAAAAATTAAAAAGGTATTCTAAATCTCTCGCAAAATACAAAACAAGACAATACACCCTACTCCCTAAATTCATTTCTACCTACTCTAACAGTTATAAAGAGAACCAAGTTTAATATTTAGAGGCGTAACAGCTGTGAAAAGCAGTAGGATTAAGCTGCCAAAACCAAAATACAGCAAATGCCTTTATCCACAAATATTTTAATACTCATAAAACAGATTCAGATTACAGAGCTAAAAAGGAAAAAAGTTCAACTTTACTTTAGCAAGGAAAGCCAGAAAAAGGGTGGGAGAAAATCAGGTGAGACACAAAGGCAATTATATCTTTGTATTAAAATTTTTTTTGACGTAAATACAAAATTAGAGCAGAATCAGCTTTCAGCAAAGCTTTTTTTAAATGCTTATGCACAGGAGCCACAGATACTACTTTAAATTTTAATAGAGCCTCACCAGAACTTTGAATGTAACAGTTACTGTTCTATTTATCCACTCTAACGCTAGATTGGCGTGGGGAACAGTGTGGAGAAGGCTCAAGAAAAAAGGGAGAAGGTGGTGGAACATTCACCGAAGCTAGAAGTTAATCACCATAGGTTTGCTTTACAGTCAACAGGAAAGTGATACTCATCCCATAAGTAGTACAAAATGAGTATCATTTCTCCACAGAACTACAGACAACTTTTTAACTTCGGCAGACAGCTCTGCCAACGCTTCAATATGCCCTTCCCCAAATTCTTTGTTACCCCTCCTCTGCCCACTATGTGCATAACCCTGTGCTGAAACAGAAAACACACTCTCTATACTGTCATTTATCAAAAGGTCAAGGCCGCCTTCTCAAATGAGCATCTCAGAACTGGGGAATTTTGTGAAGGAACACCTCTTGGCAAAATATTTAATTGTATGGCCAATTAAAGCATGAGATACCACTTAACTTAAAAATCAATTTAAGAAAAAAATTTTTTGCTCAAGTAGCAAGGCACTAACTATGGTATTACAGGCAAACACACCTCCACTTGCACCACCGACATTCTTATGGGCATCCTAAAAAGCAAGTTTTCAGGAAGAAAAAGTGTAAGCATTCAGATGTGAAAGAACACTACGAGGTTTTCCTTGCTTGTATTTTTGAATATAAGCCAGTTCTGTAACAGACTGAGGTACTATGCTTGTCAGTCTTCTGAGCATACCACATTTCTAGCTTCACCTCAAAGTCTAATTAAGGGAGATATTTATAATTTTCATCAAAACTGAAATATTTGTAATACAATACAGTATATTTGAAGTTAGACCAAAATCCTAATATTATGCCCTAAACCAGACAAATATTACCACGATAAACTGATCATGATGTTTTGCTAAAGTGTCATGTGTATTTGTTAAGTGTTGTGGTTAGCAATTCAAAACTGTGCAAAATATTCACAAGGAACAAAATAAAAAGCACCACAGAGAGCCTCCCCCATGCTCTTGGGCTGCAATAATTTAAGACACTCCTGTAACTTGAAAACAGAAACACAGCATTTTCGCAAACGAGTAAAAAAAAAAGCAAAGATAGGCATATTTAAAACAAAAACTCAAATTTTCATTCTGCAAGTGAAACAACTAAATATTCTGGGTCATTTCTGACTGTTTCTATTTAAAAGCACAATGCAAACTGAAGATATTCTCCATGTTGCCAGCAGATGGCATTGATGAGAAATAAGTAACACATGAGATCAGTTTACAAAAACTGAGTCCCTACAAGTTTATAGTTAATCTCTATCAAGGAAATCAACTATCAACCATTCTAAGCAGTACTGAGTTGTTCTTTAAAGTTTTGTCTCACCCACCCCATTCCTTTTAAATACTGTTTTGTTTCTGCCCACATAGTAAGGGGGGGGGGAGGGGGGAAGAGGGAGTGGCTTTTGATTAACACCCAAAATACAATCAGCCCTTAGAATCTGGGGCCATCAACCACTTCTATAAAAATATAAGTATTCAAATGGAAAAGAAAATCTCACTAAAAAATTTCTAAGGCAGGTGGGTATCCAAGCTTTAGGCTATAAAAACTTAACCAACAGTACTTCCTGAAAACATTTGTCAAAACTCAAAATGAAACCTCTTGCTTCCAAGGACATTTCAGCAGCATCAATCTGCCATATGCCAGTTTAACAGGTCTAATTTTCAAGGACTTCAGGTTTGTTTTCCCTTTGCACCAGCCCCCTGAGCGGTATCTGGCTGAAGGTCAGCTCAGATAAAGGAATGTAATATATTTTGTATGAAAAACAGGGTTTTTTTATGTTAAGACACTTCATCTAACCAAACACATCTGATGGGCTTCACTACCTAGAGAACAAAGAACTGAGCACTACTTCTCTACCACAGTTCTGCTACTTAAGCACCTCATAGCAGGCCCTACATGTATAGGCTGGCCCGACACTGTCTGTAAGAACTGGCAAGCTTCTCATCACCCTAAAAATACTTTAAAAAAAAAAAAAAAATCCCTGTTTCAACAACAGTAATGGGAGGGTAGGTTTTCATTCATTTAAGACTACAAGTGTTCATGATCTTTTCTCCTGAATATTCAGCTCAATGCCAACGATCCATATACTGTGGTTGATAGGTTCATTATACAGGCCTTCTCTCTAAAAAAACATATACAGATATTAAAACCAGTAGAGCAGTACCATCAATGGTATTTCCCAATGTGTAGCTTATATCATGCCCTAAACTAGACTAACACTCTTAAGTCAGGTAGCCCATTCTGAACCTTCCAAAATGGCTGGCTCTGCTTACTACTACACAGTCTTTAACAGTAAGAAGTCATGCATATTCATCTTTAGTAAGCCATTTACAAATAAAGGCAAAATATGTATGCGTTCTGACTACTATGGCACTACGAACATCAATCCACCACTAGAGAGCTCACTTAGGTGCAAGTACCATAAGAGACAGACTATATTCACCCAATTTTTCCGACATTCAAGTTATTCTCCACATAACCATTTGCTACTGTTATTAAAATATTGTGTGAAACTACATAATCACATAAACTATCCACCTTTTTAATGGGCTTATCCCTTAATTTGAAGCACAAGGAAAAAATCTCTCAGCCCTAATAGATGGCACTAAGCTAGGAGTTTTTTCCTGGGCTCCTTCTCCTGCATCATCAGGTTTGCCATTCCCCCATTCTTGTGTTTGTCCATGCTTCAGCAAACGATGAAGCAATATCAGACCTGTCAGCCACAATGAAGAATTTCCAACTCCTCCCTCTTGGGAAAGCCCCAGAACTCGCTCAAAGACTATCTATGATCGCTGTCAATACAATCTATATCCAACATGCTACTCTCTGGAAGAAAACATAAAAACCCCACGTAAATCACACAGACAGTGACAGAAAACGTTTACAACTGTATAAGCTGGTAGGTTAGGGACACACCTTTGTATCACACTTCTTTAGACGGTGACATGGCTTTTAAATCAGTGTAAGCCAAATCATGCAACTACACATCTTTCAGGCTAAGTATGGCAGAGATGACACGAGTCAATCTAATCGTTAACAGCCACTTAACATCTGAGGAAAAGCAGTTTCTAACTGGGTCGCCATGCCACAGTTATCAAGCAAATAACACACTGTGAACTCTATCTTGTTTATACTGACAACTATATTTATTTATTTTAATTTCAGCATGGCATGCTGTGTCTGCAAGGAACGTCAGCAACCTCGGGAATCATGACCTTCTCTAAACATAAAAGAAAACCACAGGAAAAGATAATGAAGACAGCTGTGAATGGGTCACTCAAGTTAAAAAATTTTCTGCACCAAGCAAACTAGTGCTCATGATAGGAGAGATCAACAAAACAACTTTGAAAGTTTAATGTAACAAAAAGCTTCAAATTGCAAATTTAGTTTTCTTCAGATAAATGGCGTAAAGTTAGAATAGCCTCATAAATAACTGAAAGCACAGGAGAGAAACATCCCCTTAAAAAGCTGGTCATGAGTTCTGCTCCCAGTGTATAACATTTCTTTCAAAGTTTGGATGAAAAGCCATTTGCTTCTTAAATGGAGTGATATTACTTAACACACGCTCTCAAGCAAAGGCTATATGTAAACTATTTAAATTCATGTTAGTTATTCAATGCACCTGTTAAACGAAGGACCACTTTATGAAGTTTATTTTTGACTTATGAAAGACTTCAAACATGTACATAAAGTAAGTCTCCTCCATTGTTTTAGTATCGAAAACAAACAAATATATTTTTATGGTAACCAAAGACAGAGGAATTCTTCAACATTACTACAGAAAGGCTCAGAGGAAAGCAAAGAGGAAAGCGCAAGTGCTTAAAAAAAACCTAAACCAAAACCCAATTTAATATAAATGATGAATTTAACATTTTTTGTTAAATCTAAGAAATGAACTGAATGTATATGCAAAGAAGTATACAAAATACAAGAAATGTACAAAATGTGGCTTACGTAAACTGATCTTTAACACCTCCTTTACTGTCTTTTGACATACATCTCTTCGTGAAAAACTCACCTGTCATATATTCTACCAATGTAAAAGCAACAGAGAGAACAGGGGGAAAAAAATCCAGATACTATTCTGAATACACAGAGCTCAGTGGGATGATGTACCTATGTGCACCAGTAATAGTTGTAACACCACCTTGGTCTTTTACCCCGCAAAGAACCAAGTTGTCCAAAATGCTATTTCTCTTCTCATAGCCAAGTTGATATTACACCCGTGGAAAGACGTTTGTTTGACAGGAAAAATCTGTAGTCGAAGATCAACTATACCTAAACTCCAGCTTATTGATACTCTACAGATTTAGATGCCACTAGAGGAAAAGAAACAAAACCACCACCACCACACCACCAACCCCAAAAACCCACCAAAAAAACCAAACCAAAGCCTTTCCCCAAAACAAAAACCCCTGAACACCGTGCCCCACCCCCCCAAAAACCACACAAAACCCAGGAATTCAGTATGCTTCTTTCATGCAAATAAGAGTTTCCTGAATTCAGGATTTCATTGACTCTTTGTAAGACTTTATACACAGTTATCCACAGCTACTAATTGAAATGAATGACTAACAAGTGAATTTCTACTTGCTTTTCAATATAAAATAACTTCGTGAAGACATGGTATTACACAATTAAGCTAGGCCTTCAGCTTTCAAAAATAAAGGTATCCATGTCTAATTACTACCGCTTTCTTGCAATTTACCATGCCAAATGAATTTACCTTTCTAACAAGGGAAATCAAAAATATTTTTTTACATGTAGTTAAAAGGAAACTGAGATGGTAAAATATTTTAAGTATGGAAAGCAAATCACACAGCATCTGTATTTCTCAGTCTGATAAGCAAGAAAAACCCAGCATCTGTAGAACAGTTTAGCATCTCTCCTTTGCCCTCCCTGATTAAGAATAAAGTGACAGTTATTAATTTAAGTAATTAAAGATTTAATAAAACTAAGGAGACTCCCAAGTCCTCTCCAACTGTATTCAAAAATACTCACTAGGTAAAAAATAAAAATAATAAAAAGGTAAGAAAACTTACAAATGATGTTCACATACTTACTCTGAGCCTGCAGCCATTTCCAAATAAGAAGTATCTGCTGTGTCAACCCCCAATGGGATCACTATGCTCATGACGTTCGTTTCTGATAAATTCGATTACTACGGAGTCCTATGCATTGGTATCCAAAACACTGGGGCATGCCAGCCACAGTGCTCATTGCAAACATCTAAGTGCATCCACAAACCCTGTTAAAAAAAACAAACCAAAAAGCAGAAGATTCAGTCAGTTCATTTTTAAAGCCAGGCAATTTTACATCATGTATTAAGAAAAACACAACACACCAACACGCTTTTATCTGTCACAATGACTTCATTAGTTTTACTTTACACAAGCAAAAGGAAAAGAAAACATTCAATCTTCTCTAAGAGTTCTCAACTTCACTTTTTTAAGACTGTGATGATCTTATGTCCTGAACTTAAAAATATTACAAACTGACAAAAATATTATTTAAATTGGTGATTTAAAAAAAAAAATAAAAATCATTCATCATGTTCAGTGAGGTGACAAAGATTTATAGCAGACTTACTGAATGTCAAGTATGTTTGCTTACTGCTCTATATCGTCAGAGCCCAGCTGGTGCAATTTTTAAGAGAAGCCTAATTACAGAGTTTTTCAAGTATTTCTTAGAGAGTATTGTTCACTTTTGTTTTGCACTTTAAAAAAAACACTACATTTCAGTGTCCATGATACAAACTAAGGCTGTCAAAAGAAACAATACCATAACTTCCATTCTGTATTTTTTTAAACCAAAATCATTCTAATGATTCACGATAATGATATGAAACAATTTCCATCTCCTTTTAAGGGATCACCATCAGAAGACATTATATCTATTGGGTGCCACTTTTAGAAGATTTTGTGGTGTTTTGGGGTTTGTTTTAGCAGTAAACTAAAACCACTCAGTAGTAGTTTTTAATTGTAGAGGAAAGCTACAGCCTGCCTGACTTGCACAAGTCATTATAACAATCCCACCTGTGTGCCAGTTATTACTAGTCTCCCACTCCTCCTTCCAAGTAGGGAAGAACACCCAACCAAGTATAGAGAGAAAATGTACATAGCACCTCAGCTGTCTCCACTCACAGATTAAGGAACTAATGCATTTTTATAGCCTAATATAGACAAGGTTTTCCACAAGTGAACTGAAGCAAAGTAATTGAAGCAAAATACCCCCATCTTCAATACCTGCATAATGAATAATTGCAAACTCCTTCCAAAATGTCAAAACTGCAAGAACACAGACCACTTTGCAATGAAGCATGTGCAGCGCCCAATACATACATTCCTCCCATCCGACAAAGCATAGTCTCTTAGCTGAAGTCTACAAAAGCCCAACAGTTTTGAAATCAACATATTTTAACACACTCATCCTTTCCAAGAAAATACTAACAAGCCTCTGGTGAAAAATGGAGTACTTATTAAAAGGAATTCAGAAAAGCACTGTGGACTTAAATCTGAATTTTCTTCTTTTATTGGTAAAGTTGGAATCTTCAGGATAAGCGGCACCTACAGGGCATCTCTAAGGTATGAGCTGGCACCAAGTCGTCATCTAACTTCTTAAATTTTATCTTACTGCTGAAGTCTGGCAATTAGCATCAAATGTCTTGGCAAGTGCCTAAACCTTCTACAGTTCATTCCCGCTCTAGACAGTAGAAGTGTTTTGGTCCCGTTGCATAGGTCACTGAATACAATGAACTGGAAAACAATCTGGACAACGAGCCACTGGGTTACCTGCTTTCCTCATTTAAACACTGATCATTTTCTTACCAAATACCACAAATGTCAAAGTGTATCACTAGCTATGCATAAAATTAAGGAAACAACATACTATTTTCAAGAATAAGCATCAAGAAAAACCTGATAAACCAAAAGCAGGTATAGAATATTTTTAGTAGCAGGCATAAAAGAAACCCCAAGCCCCTCCTACAGTTTAAATGAGCACTTGTTCTGTATTCATAGGGTAGAACCTTGAATGGCCTCATCTACAACTTACAGGAAACATCAGCTTACCACTTAGTTCTCCTCTTCTGAAAAAGTAAGAAATTTATCTTAATTCCTATCCAATAATGGAAAGGAAACCATCAACTTTTTTAGTCCAGGTACATCAGCTAACCAGGTTAAGGGTTGTTGCACTACCAACTGCAGTTTCATCTATGCTAACAAATATTAGCATAGTAGAGATTTGATTTCATGCTTGTAATTATGTTATTCTAAAAAAAGTTTTAGTGTGTTTCAAAGTAGGTGTGAAAAGACATATTGGACACCACCACCTGGGATCAAGATCCTCACTTAGACATTTCTCACACTTAAAATTACTTTGGTTGGTGGTGTGGTTTTTCTTAATTTAATTTTCTTTAAACACTTCCAACCAGGTTGAGTAACAACTGGAAATTAACATAGGCAAAAATACCCTGGAGACTGGTGGAACTGAAGAACATGCCTTAAGACAGTGGCCTCATGGGCTATGACACCTGCAGACTTACATAAAACAATTGAGGTTACTCAATCAACATATATTCAAGTGGTCTTTACTGTCAACACAGGAAGAAGAGATACAGTTACCAAATCCGAGAATCAAGTGAAATTTGTGGCTTTTTTTTTTTCCAAAGTAACACAGAAAGGTAAGAGAGAGCTATGTATATGTTTTTAGAGCTATGTATAAATAGAAAATGAATTGCTAATGCATGGCCTAATTAATGCTATCATCTATAGCCAAGTGAATACATCACCCCTCTTGTAAGAAAAAAAAAGGGGGGGGGGGGGCGGGGAGGACATGGGGGAGATGAGAACAGAGCCAAGATAAACTTCTTACCCTACTGCAAGCTATTGAAATACATCTTTAAGCCTTAGTCAGAATACACTCAAAAATTCCAAGAGACTAATCTACACTGAATAAAATCAGAGACTTGAGGAACTCAAATTTATTTTGCCAAACAGCACTAAACAGCAGTTGTTTCATCTAAAAGGAAGGAAATCATTGTAACACTACCTTACTATTTTTTACTACCTTAAGATTTCAGATCTTCAATGCACACACAAATACTTGTAGGCTTGCAATACCTACACAGACAACTTAATTCAAACATAGCTCATTATTTACAAGTAGCCATCCTCAAAAAATTCCAGGGCGGTGGCATGTGGTGGTGGGGGCAATGACAGGAACCACCCAGGATAAATTTATTACACAATGTCCACTTATTAACAGAACTGTGACCTTATAGGCCATCCACTGATGACCACCACAGTGATGCTGGATTTGGGAGGAAGGAAAATTTATTTTTTGTCATGTCAGAACCAGAAGTATTGTCATGACACACTAAAATATTCCCAGTATTTTTACTGGATTATACTACAAAAATTGGAAAGTTCACAACAGAAAATAATGTAACCACGGGGAAACTTTCTTCCTTACCCATCTTAAAAGTGATTGCTTATCCTTGAACCTAGATATTTTAGATGACTCATAAAATACTATCTGCTATCGTAATATGCTACTTTCCAATTTCTGCAAGTATCCATCTATTTCAAGTCATTTTCCTTTCAGAACTCTGACAATCTGTCACCCACAGCCTTCTAAGAAACTTGTTTCATGGGTGCATTTCATTTAAGCAATTGGCCAGGAGAAGTGGAAAGGCAGGTGCTAAAGAAGAAGTCTTCCTACAATCCAAGCAGATTATACACAATTTACTGTTTTAAGAAAGTCTTCCTTCAAGCAGTACACAAATTTTAAAGTTAGAAAGACCACAGTGGTCTGTCCAGTTAATTTCAGACTCATATAGTTAAAAGGCAACATATAAAAACTGCTGGTCCAAAGTTCAATGATCAGCTCTTCATTTGGCAAAGTAGCTCACCTACCATACCTTAATCTCAACTGTAGAGGACCTCCAATTTTGTTGGGGCCCACTCTATTCTTTTAGTAATAATATACTGTAAACTTTGAAAGAATTTTGGCAATTTCTTATATTCGCCAGTTTTTCTTCGTTACCACCCTATCAGCACAGCTTTATTATATGAAAACATATTCCTTATTTGAGGAAATTCTGCTTTTATTTAATTGCAGTTTAAAAGTTTATCTGGTTCTAATAATACAATTTTCATCTTAAAAAACAAAAAACTTCTTGTTCAATCTGGTTAAATCATTTATCTTGCACAAGATCAATCTCCTGCAAGAAACTTATCAGACTTTACCATTCAATCACACTGGTTTACATTTTTATGCCAGTTCTTTTTCTTTCACAAGAATACACAGGTGCTTTTTGATTTAACGGCCATATCAAGTCTAAAATATTTGAAGCCTCAC
The DNA here is from genome assembly GCF_963924245.1 of Chroicocephalus ridibundus. Lineage (NCBI taxonomy): Eukaryota > Metazoa > Chordata > Aves > Charadriiformes > Laridae > Chroicocephalus > Chroicocephalus ridibundus. The sequence goes on from NC_086284.1 coordinate 205,758,340, forward strand.
CATACTTCTCATGACCCACTTTGCTTATGATACCAGAACCATTTCTTTTTTAATTAATTGTGCTCTAACAACAGAATTATTAGAGTACAATACATTCCAAATTATTCATCTGTGTGGCTTTAAACAAAGACCATCATTTATGCATTAAACAACAGAAAATAAGTTACACATTACCCCTGAGGTATTCCACTTACACAACATTATTCTGTGGTCTAACAAAGACCATATGTTTCCTTTCTGCCACGTCCTTCTAAGATCAATTGTGTGACAGCAGAAGAAAAAACTTAACTTTTTCACTAGTACATGGAGGAAGAAAAAACCAAACACACAAATATGGATGGCTCAACTCCTGAATCAGAAGGTAAATGGATAATCTCCTGAAATTACATCAGTATTTTTGAACCTAATTCTTCAGGGTCCAAACATTCAAAATCAAATCCACGATCATATGTTGGCAGAAAGGAACTCCAAGTCTATTTTATCAGCATGTCTCTTTTCCCTCCTTGCACTTGCTTCTTGTAGGACCATCAAAAGCTATATAAACAGTTTCAGGAAACAAGCAGATGATAAATCACCTAGATAGAAAGTACACTTGAAAAATAAGAATCTGAAGTCTAGCCAAACTGTCCAGATGACTCTAACAAGGTTTCATAATCCTAGCTATCAATCATCCCCTCTAAGTGTCAAGAGCTGAGACAAATTCTTCCATGGCCATTTTCCATGTAAGTTTTTTTGTGTCTTTGCTTTGGATTTTTCCCCCCCCTAAGAAGGTAGGAAAAGACATTGTTTTTTAAAAACACTTAAGTACTTTTACTTCCATTTTTGTGCATACAGTCAGAAACTGAGTTCCCAGTACTTACATTCAAACAGAAAGTAACAATATAAATCTGATCAGAGAACCCCAAGTTACCTTTATTTTATTAATAATGAAGAACATTTTTCAAACTAGAAGAAACCAAACAGTACTGGCTGTACTGGGAAAGGTACAACTCATATAGTTATATGCTACATCAGTAGCTCACCTCTGCAAGACGATTAACCTTTTTTTTAAGAAGGGAGAGGGAAGAGGAAATAGGACCAAGAAGCCTGCTAGAACCTATGCTGTATGTGAAAGAATACTAAAGCTCTCATCTCGGTGCACAGATGCAAAACTTTTCATAAAAATTAAAGATGAGAGGTGACAGAAACACCAGAAACAACTTTTTGCTGTAACGATAAAAAAATTCTACAGGAAAATTAATATATCAAGATAGTATCATATACTTATTACAATAAGGTAGGCTTTTTTGTTTCGTTTGGGTGTTTTTTTTAAATCCACATTCACCCCTAATGCTACAAAAACTAAGAAGGGGAGAAAAAAATGAAATCTGTTTTTACTATTCTTCTTAGTACATATGACAGCTTTTTACACAGAAATGTCATTGTTCCTTGTCTTTCCTTCCCCATAAATCAGTTTCCAGATTCTGCTGTCATACCATAGATAGTAAAGTCAAAAAGCATTTAGAAGTTAGGGAAAGAATCCACTATAAAAGTCAGGAATAGAATACAAAACAAGGTACAATACAACTTTTGTTTTCTAATTTATAAAGGGACATTAGTGAAATAATGAATTATGCTTATGACTAAATTATTTCTTAGCTCAAATCTAAGAATTTTCCACATGCATAAAACACTAATTTTATAAGCTGATCGCTAAATCAGTTTGTTTCTCACATCACTAAGCATTACAAAAATATTCAGTCTTTTTGTTCCTGTTTTTATGACTTCAATATACACATATTCTCCATTATTTTTTTCTAGCAATTGCCTCTACCAGTCACCACCTGTTGCAAATCACAAAATGGAAAAAAAAAAAGTAGTTACATAGTTTAGATGTTTCAAGACGTGGAGATTTCATCACAGAATGCCTCTGCAGAGAGAATTACCAGGGCCTCCCTAAACGCAGAGCAGAAGTTTAAGGGCGAAAAATCTAATTATAATTCGATCAGCCTATAATTAGTCTATTTCATGAGAGGAAACAGTGCTGGTTAAGACAAATCATTATTTAGATTTTATACTGGTGCATGCAACTTTACCTCAAAGTCCTTAACTAGTGTCACTGCAGAAAGGTTAATATACTAACCAAATTACCATCTCTATACTGTATCTGCTCTGCATCTTCACAAGGTCTATATTATATAAAATATACTAACTAGAAGGAAAGATTAAACAAAACCTTCTAACCTATCTCCATAGGCCAACGATCTTTCCTTAAAAGCAAAATGATTTAACTTTAAATACATGTTACAAAATAAGTTAAAAGTGATAATTTAACCATATTTAGTAAATCGATTAACTGAAAGGTCTGAGAATAATTATCACCCCTGAAAAGTTATCACGTATTATCACATCTGAAAAGTTTCAGCCAGTGCTCCCCAACTTATGGAGAAATGGGCAGTTCACCCCATGTTTAAGTAGAGCTTATTTCCCCTGCGTACAAGTATGGAAGAGGCTCTCTTTTGCTTAACTAAGACTACTGGTAAATCCACTACCTCACACCCTTTAACCACAGGCAAAAAATTAGTAACAATTTCTTGGAGTAATGTATTTAAGTATCAGAATATACACAGTATACATAAAGATTTGTTTTTTAAGGGATGTGTACAAATCTAAGGGAATTAACTTGAAGCTTACTGGAACAAACAGATGAAATTGCTGAAACAAACTGATCTGCACAGTCAATTTTCCACTCGTGCATGGACCAAGGAAGTAGTAGTGTAGAGAAGAGTTACCAGATTTAGAGGTAAAAATGATTCAGACACAAAATACACAAACTAGTTGCATGATAGTCTTGAGTCAAGCAAGACCTTTCAGCTCAACCAGCACAAGATGCTAATCTGGTTGTAACTTCAAGTCAATTTGAACGTAAAAGCAATCCATCTGTACTCGTACTGCACTAACCCAAACCAGAACTCCAACTTCCATTCGCTCCCAGTAGAAAATCCATGCTACTCTGGGTCCAGGCTGGCTCCAGAACCACACAGAATCACTCTGAAACTAAACTCAACCAACTGGTGGAGTTTCCCATCTTATCAGGGTCTTTCAGGCAAGATGCAAAGGCTTCCAAGATCATACTACTGCTTTCAGACCTCGTCTGACTCCTACTGATTTTGATGTTAGTTATTTATACGAGTCATCTCCGGTAATAGAGATAGATGACCAAAAGGTAGCACGCTTTTTGATTTTCTTACCACACCAGGAAAAATAGTCTACATGGTGTGTTGGTGCCTTCCTTCCCCTTAAAAATGCTTTCTTTACAAGGGCGGTGGATAGAAATATATTTGAAGTCCTGGTACGCAATGTAGCACACAGGAACATAGTTAAGTACCTTATAACTGAGTGACACCACATCAAGCCTACTACATACGCCAGAAAAAGGGAAACAGAATTTATAGGACAAACACTTAAAAACATCTTCTATGCATAATTTACCTTTTATTGAGCATGCAATTTAAAAATCTTCCTCTTCCCTCCCCCCGATTACATCATCTGTGTATACACGTTTTGCAATCATTAGCAAAAGCAATTCTTGTCATGCCTTCCTGCAGATTTACAGGCCAACAATTTTAACCTGTGCTCGTGGGAACCACCCTTCCCACAAAGAAATCCACAAGAACGGACCTAAGAAAAGTTGATACACCTATGCCCTAGCATAATCTATACAGGAGAAATTTCTAAGTAAAAATGCTCCTATAAATACAGTGTCACAGTCCACAAATCCAGCGTGAAAACTACTGTCCTGAACTGTCAGAGCCAATAAACTGAGCTTTGCTACCTGGCTTCCCTGCCTACAATCTTTTCTTTTTTTTTTTTTTTTCCTTCACTTTTTTAGTTTTGTTTTTTTTTAATTAGGGGAGAGGGTTTACAGGGAGAGAAGAAAACTTTAAGAAGATTTTACTAACAAAAATTTAAAGTTTTGTTAAACTTCTGCTTTCTATTACTGCTCCAAGCACTTGTGTCTTCACTATACGATAGTCATTTGGAAAAGCAGTGATAGAAATTGACATTTTAATGGTATACTCTAGATATCCTTCAAATAGTGAACTACTTTGTGTGCATGCATGTGTATATATACACAGATGTACATATATACATAGATGTACATATCTACACCCAAAGCAATCTGGAAAAAAATATATGCAGTATGTATATACATAGCATAAATACATATATCAAAGTAATCTGAATATTTATTTATTGCTGGCTGTTTCTAAGGAGATAACACATCTTTAATCAGACCTAGAAGCAGAATACATGAATAAATGACTAATCTCACCCACAAAGAAGTTCTTTCTCCATTTCCCCCGCCATGCTCCACCATGGTAAAGATTTTGCTAAGAGATTAAAAGGGATATCCAACTTTCAAATGTTACACCACTGCAGTTGCGGTATGATGTATGCAGGCTTAGTAACAACTATGACTCCAAATTCAGACCTTTGCTACTGTTTGCTGCTCTCTATGGTAACCTAACAGGTAAATTACCAGTCTACTTCAAATTTGTGCCGAGACAAAAAAGGGTAGTAGGTAAAAGACAGACAGAGTAGGCACACTCAAATACAATTAGGACCCATTAATGACCAACTCCCGCAAATCCCATAGAAGAAACTATTTGTTCTAAAATAAATCTGGTTTCCTATGTATTTGTACTTTGTGCCCAAACATTCCCACTGACCTAATGTTCTCTATATCTCTCTCATAGCAGTATCTTCCTCATTACAATGTTAACTGGTCCTCGGCTCACTCAAAGGCCCCTCAATAATCTCTTATGCCATCCACACTGACGTACATGTTGTTAGTAGTCAGGTCTACCTCACCTCCTCCTCACATGTCCTGTCAGTCAACCAAAAGAAAAAAAATAAAAATGAAAGGAGTTGCTATGGCTGGTTTGCAGTTACACACATGACAGATAATGGCTAAAATCATTATGCTGCCTCTCACTGTTTCTTCCAGGACACCGCTCATAGCTGCCCCTTTGCATCCCTTTTTGGATTTTCATTAAGCTTCAGGGATCTCAAGGGTATGAAATTCCTAACTCTATCAAATTTTGTTTTTTTTTTAAAGTTATCAGTTGTACTGACAGAGACCTAGTGATCATTAGACAAACTTATTTAAGAAACACAGCTATTACAGAGAAACTACTACGGAGTAAGGCTCCTCCTACTATTTTGCTTTTAATTCAGTGCCAATATAGACTAAGAACAAGCACAGTGAAGACTTCATTAGCGTAGTTATGAACATCCTGATACAATACATACAGGATTTTACACTGAACAAAAACCTCAGTCGTGTTTGGAATGACAGCAAAACTTCATGAATTAAGTCTTCAGTTTGGGATCTAGAACCAAGAAGGAAAAAAAACCCTCCTCCGTAGTATTCAATATTCATGCATAAGAAAACCCTTGAGTTTCCATCATGTAAGTATCAATTTTTCAGTATGCAGGTCATTACATGCATTACACCAGCTCTAGTCAGTGGAAAGCAAGCTGCCCTTTCAAGTATAAACATAGAATCAGTCTGTCAGCAAAGTTTCTGCTATACAGAAGAGCTAGTTTCCACTGGCTGTAAGCTATCTTCCCTTTACTATCTGGTCCAAGAGCGCTCTTTCTTGAGTATTCCTGCAGAAGTGATGGAAAGCGCTCTCTCTTCCTCAAATATTTATGCCAGTCCATTAAAATATGGAAGACTTTCCCTTACCTCTTCTCTCTCTTCACTCCTCCTTTTCTTCTCTCAGTGGAAGTTAGACAAAATATGGGACTAGGAAGAGAAAAAGAACGAGTGGTAGAAGGGAAATAAAGGTAAATGCAGTTACACAAAGAGCAAGAACTAGTTTATTGAACAGAAATGTATCAAAGTAGTAGCGAGCAGAGGTATACAGAGAAATACCATGCTTACAGATTTTATTTTTATATTTACAGAAAACAATCCCCAAAATTGAAAATTAACAGCCAATCACTTGATGCCTCTAAGTTTACTGAACACCTGCCATACTTCTCAAAATAAACCACACACAAAAAGGTCTATCCATTCAAAAAGTAGCAATTATTTGAGCTGGAGTCAAGGAGTTGTAAAATACAAGACAAGTACAGCACAGGAAGAAGAGTAAGAGAAAAAATTACTTTTTGATAGCAATATTGCTTATTGCTTGCAGAAGTATATACTAGCTTCCCAACATTAGTGTCTTATACTATTATCACTGTGAGATGTAAAATTCCCTTAAATAGAAATTCAAAGGTTAAGAAAACAAATAAAGTAATTTCGCAGTAAAAAGATCTTGGCTTTAAGTCGGTCTTTGTATCAGCTCTTTCACTGCAAACATTTTTCTCCATCTACCATAAAGTGGTAAATAACCGCTGATTAAACTTACACAAAATGTGTATGTGCCTTACCAGTCAGTCTCCAAGAAAACATTTACACCTGTTCCTTTAAGTTATTATTCTTGACAAACATTTCAAAATATGAAGTGTTTTTGCAAGTACACACATTCCACATTCTGTAAGAATACTCTGCAAGTCATGTCTGCAACTGTGGGGGCTGAGTATATTTATTTTTTATTAAATGTAACAGTATACTTCATGGTGATACAGTCACTGGAAGATCTAAAATCTAAGGCCCAACAGTCCTCCCAAAAAGAAGCCTTTTTTTTTTTTTCCCAGAGAGGGCAGAAAACATGTGGCTACAAATACATATTGGTATTGCTTTCAACAATCTAAATATTTTGCTGACTTCATGACATCACGTAAATTTTTTCTATGCTGCTTAATAAGCCTTGGGAGCCTAGTGTAATTATTAGATACCTGATACATAAGCAGTAAATTCTTTTGACTTACTTGAAGTCTGCCATTTCAGCTAAGCAAAGTTTTATTTTTATATGTTTTCACTTAGGCAGGTTCCAAAAACTAGCCCCTCTGTCTTATCAGTGGCATTTGACTGATATGAATCAGTGCTTCAACAATGCTTCTACTCATACTTGTGGAAGCAGTTTGTAGACATTCACCTAGTTGCTGAAGTTACACCTGGGAATCTAAACACAAGCAAGTCAAAAAGCTGTGCTCTTTCAAACAGAAACTTTAATTCTTTCTAGCAGTTAGGAGAACTCTTATGTAATTTTAACTATAGTTCAACCTGGACTATATTTCTTGGTAACAACTTGTCAATATTTCAATTCTTTTTATTAAGGTTTTGTGAGGAAAAGGGCAAGAGAGGGTGAGGGAACAAAGGGAGGGGACCATATCACATTCAAGGACAGCCAAAAAAATACAAACGTATAAGGTCAAAAGATCTTTCCTACAAAAAACATTTACTTTTCAATCACCATTATCTTGCAAAACTATATTGACTAATTTGTGTTGATAAATTTAGATTCCATGTATTTTTAACTTTATTTCTTTGTGTGTTCAAAGGAGATATCAGTATGCGTTTTTAATTGTAGTAACAAAGATATGAAATACGTCATCTTAGAATAAACATAACAAAGACATTCTGCCCAGCAGTGGAAGCACAAAACACAGCTTTAAAGTTCCAATACCACTGCCACAGAGAAGGGAAAAAAAAGGATGCAGAGTTTGTCTTTAATTTCTTCCAGAAGACGCGATTGCAAAGTAAGAGACAGCAGAGAATGAACATTATACAAAACCACTACAGTCATTCATAAAAATCCTGCAAAATGTTATTAAAGAATAAGATTCCCATCAAGTCTTTCTACCCTAAGCAAAAAAAGAGCAATTAGCCTTGTTACTTGGTAAAGTAGAAGAATCTTGTGGTTAAATCAGTAAAAAAACTATTGTGCTTTTTATCAGTTTTACATAGAATTATTCGTGTTTCTTTCACAGTCATAGAATGATAGGTTTAGAAACCAAACAAGACATGTAATCTCTGTATACCTTCCCAAAAAGTTATAAATAAGTTGCTGTAATTCTCAAGTCTTCACCTTCAGCTTAAGTAGAACCTACTAAAAACATTCCTCATTGGAGAAGTTTCCTTAAACCAACAGTTAAGACAGGATTAACTGTCTAGACTTGGAATATCATCTGTCTTGTGATATGGTTTTAAACACAGCCCCATTATAACCATACTAATTAGGAGTTAACTCCTTTTGTCTACTCAAGGCAAGTTTAGAACCTCACCCACTGTTAAAGAAAAAAGTATCTTTAGACCCAGTAGACCCAGTCAAGTTAAAAGAGTTAAAGAGTAATGAACACCGAACCAATTTAAATATTCAGAGCTCCTCAGGGTAAGAGATCCAAACCTGCCATCCTGTATACATTTTAAGTTCTCACTTTGTAAAGGTAGGATATTAATTTCATCACTTCTGTGACTGATGAAATAACCAACAATGGACAATAGATTATAGGTCCTCCTTCTTAAACTGTAATATAAAGTACAATAATGTCATTAGAATGTAGTCTTATCATCTTGTCTTTGAACTTGATGGTAATATATTTTTGAGATAGAGATATGAAAGTGAATGATTACCTAGACTACGATGGCATATAAAACAATACAAAAAACACAACTACAAATGAGAATAAAATAAAATTTAAAAAAGCTTCTCTAAACCTGAACCTGCATTATGATACTTTAATATCTACACCTAATGAAAATGTTAACCTAAAACTAGGATTAATACTATTTTGACATTCCCATACTTAGCCTGATTTGCGAAACTGCTGGGCCCTTGCAAGTCTCACCTAAGTTTTACAACACAGCATCTCCATCTAAGCAGTGTATGAACTATCACATGAAAGGAGAGATAGCACTCTTTCAATAAAATATGCAAAATTAACACATTTTACTTGCACAGGATACAATATGTGTGCTACTTCAATATAGTCTTCATTTGTACTTTTGAAACACCTAACTTGAGTGGACACTGATTTACCATAATTCTTAGCAAATATTTTAATTAAAAAAAATCCAGATAAGAAAGCATTTAAGTCAAGCCTGTTAAAAAATATATACTTTGTACAACAAAGCTATCTTCAAAGGTTTACAGATAATTATTAAAATTTTCTAACAGCCAGCAGAGCTTAAAATCTTGCCTGTTTAATTAACACCACATTAATATATTGAGATTTGTAAGAGGAAGTAAAAATAATCTCAGTATCTCCTACCAAGTATATGAAACCTTGACACGGTTTCTTTTAAGTAACTTGTTTGTTATGCCTTAAAGGTAACAACAGTTTTGTCTTTGAACACAACTATAGGAGGTTTTTTGTAGTATCAAGGTCGTGAGCGATATTTTGGATCCTCAAAGAGATTAGGTTAACTTTTGTGAGTACAATTCTTTGGTTAGTAAGAAAATGTGAATATTGGTGTACTTCGAAATATTAATCTTGCACCATTCAAAAGCCCACTGCAATTAGTATTTTACATAATCCTGAATTTGGAAGAATGAAAAGTATTTTTTTTCTTAATCCACATTCTACATTTGGTTAAGTGGTTGTTTTGTTTTTTTTCACAGAGATGCCTCAAGTTTCATTCTTAGCAATAAATCAAAACTACTATTTGCACAGTGGAAACATTTAAACACTGTACCTGTTCCAAAAACACTGCCCAATAAAATTTGCTTTTGAGAGATTCACAACTGCTTGTTCGTATGAAAGTCACAAGGCCAATAACACAGATGGACTTCCTTAGGATCTCTCCAGAAGTCTGAACTGGCATTTATATCTTCACCAATCTACCACCCCCCATTCAATTTTGTTAAGTGTTACACAAAACCAGCAAAAAACTTTCATTAAATCTTCATTTACATGAATCTATTTAGAACAATGCCACGATTCTACAGTTATGTACACCACTCCTTAACTAAGTTCCACGAATAGTCCTTACTAAAATTAGTATTAGCATGCACGCAAAATTAAGACTGTGCTTACATCAACCAGAGATCAGGACTAGAGAGACATTGTAGCCTTCAGTGTGACACCAATTTCTGTTGCTTTCCAACAGAATGTTAAGAGTTGTGTGTGCTGAAACTGTACCAAAGATATGAGGTAATGCAACTCCTAAAAGTAAACTGAATGTTGGTGCTGTGAGAAACTTTCCCTAGATATAGTCTAAAAAGGCAGTATTATTTCCCTTCTGAAATTTCCCAAATGGCAAAAAAGCTCACCCAAAAGGCTAAGTGACAGTTAAGCAGATTTTTCCTTTAGATATGAAAAGCTTGAAAATATGTACGTGGTTTTAAAACTGCAGTCCATATTGTTGCATTTGTAACACAATATTTGTAAATCAGAAACGCCTCCTGAAAAAAAATAATTTAGATTTCAAACCTTCCTTCTTTCAAGAAGTTTTTATTAGTTTGGGGGCAAAGGGTATTCCATTTTTTATGAATATACTTTAACATATCAACATCAATGGAGTTAAAAAAGGCAGAATTTCCTTTGTAATATTGTCTCCTTAAAACAGATCACAGATCTGTTTTTACAAATGGAGAAACTGAGTCACATAGGCAAACTGACTCACTAAAACTCATACAGGAAAACTCTGGAAGATTTCAAAATTCCCAAGAGGTTCTTATGCATAAAATTCACAATCTAGAAAAGCTGTAAAATTTGAGTATGAATATTTCAATCTTTGGGTCTATTTCATTTTACCCCAAAAAACCACTTTTTCTAAAGTTAACAGAATTATTTTCTTTTAGTTTTAATCTTGAATCAGATGTCTGCTTGAGAACATGACTGAAGCCATGAAGTTAGACTGCGGAGCTGCATAGCCCTCTAAGTCACAATAAAAAAATTATTCACAAGATCAGGAGCTTTAAACCTAAGGAGAGGAAAGAAAAAGGCAAAAGGTTTCCAGAAAGGCCCATACTTACACTCCCTATAATCTTACTCGTGTACTTTTTAATAAACAGAGTAAGACATGGTTTGTTAAAAGAATCAAACCTATATAAATAAGGAAGGTATGACAGGAGCATGCATTACTGGACTATTAACGCATCACTTGGTGGTTGAAATCACTCAGCCTTTGGCCTCAAAACATACGAAAGGCATGCATTAACAACACTCGAAGTCTTACTATCTTATTTTTCAACTTTAGGTATACCTTAAACCACACATCAGTGCTTCTAAATGATACTAAATAAAATTCTTCAGAGATTAGAGGTAGTTTTGCCATTCCAATACCTCACTTTTGATTGTTTAAATCCAGAAGGTTCCAAAGCTATATTAGAATAGGAATTCATACCTCATTAAATCAAGGACAAGATTAAAGACAAGCATACAAAAAAAAGAGGGACAAATTAATTTTTTTGGCTGTCTTTTAAAATGTACAGTTTGCAGCCTCCATAGTTTGTATCAGAGTACACTACACCAACTACTAAATAATAAATCCTTGTGACCTCCCTTCCCCCCACCCAAACATATTTATAGTGGTGATACTAAAAGGTTCATATTTCATTTAGGAAAAAAATTAGAGGTTAGGAAGTGCACTTTCCCTCAGTATTTGTATGTGTATTACTACAAAAACAATTTATACAGCAATATACAAAATAAATTGAAGACAAAAAATGTAGTACCAAGATTACATGGTGGCAGAAGAAATTCCACGTCTTAATAGTAACAGGTTACAATCTCACATACGTTATTTCTGTAAGTATTAAGTTCTTTCAGTACTCTCAAACTATGAATACATAGAATTACTACCCCTATGTCCAGCAAAGGTATTTCCTGGAAGGTGAACATGACGTTCACAAATGTGATTCCACAAAGAATTTAGATGACCGTTTTAGCGATCTTAATCCACTCCTTACTTTGATCAATTTTACCTCTTTTATGTCGTTAATAGGATGGACAGATACACAGTTTCCATCTCAAACACAGGAGCTTTTCCAAATTATTAAACCGACGTACATATTACCTTACAGCAACCTACACACCCCCCTCACAGAAGCCGCTTGAGTCTGTTGCCTCTTTCCACCCCCCTTTTCCCCGACAAGAGTGGTCTCGTTCACTTGCCTTTCACACACATAACCAATAAAATTAATCAGCTGGAACACAGCATTTTTAAATCGCAGTAAAGTCAAGAGATGTTTTGTACGTTATTTGAAGGGAACAGTCTTTTCATTTAAACATAATAAGACTCTAATATGCTGCAGACAAACGCGCTGCATGGGGTGTGGAGGACCCGAGCTGATTAGATTACCACAACATCAGCCTGAGGCCGCCATTTTTAGAATCTCTAAAGGACAAAAGAGGGAAATTAAAAAATTTGCTCCACATTTTTTGAAAAGTAACTTTAAAAGTATAGCGATCATAATCAATTAATCATGCATTAGCAGTACAGCCATGGATATCTCTTTCTTTTCGCTGATCTGAGCCCTGAATAACAAACACGTTTCGTTATTATTCCTTTAAGGTACTGTAAATAAACAGACTAAAACATTCCTAAATCTAGATGCAGCGCTAAACTTCTGCTTTTAACGACACGTAGTATGTACCATTTTAGGGACCTCAGGGCTTCCAGCCACCGCACATTCCCTAATGGCTGAGTATGGGGGAATACAGGACCTTTATAATCAGGCTATATTATGTTTCTCTACCCTATTTAGTACTACACAGTGAACCGTTTGTTTCTCTTCCCCTAGGTCTGCAGCAATAGGGTCTACCCCACCAACATTTATTTCTTTAAGGGAAAAAAACAGAAAAGACTGAAATGTGCCACCCAAGGAACACGAAGGCTGCCTGCAGAGAACTAAAGCGAGAAAGGGATGCACCAATATAACTACTTACACCCTCGAGAAAGGGGGTGGAGAGAATGATCCCCTTTTAAATTGGCAGAGAAACTCTTGAGGACTGCTCTCCGTTTGTCCAGGTTACACCACGAAGCGGAGATATTAGCAGGGAGGGGGGAAAGGAGGCGGGGGTGTGGAAGGCAGAGAGATTAGGCCTATAACGAGCCATTTTAGCACCACAAAGCAAAAATATACAGGATGGAGGAAGAGAATAGGCTTCCCTCAGCTTCATAAAACTCAATACGCAGTCCCAATAACACACAAACCCGTTCTTAAAACCACCAGTGTAAGGAAGCGTATGTTGTCACATAATAGCCCCTTTCGGCTCTTTTTCTAAGCATAATGCATAAATCTGGCATAACTGCCAAAAAATTCTCCTCAGCTCCTCCAGTTACAGTAACCCGCCATATTCACAAGATATAGCGACAGCCTGCCATTTTTTTAACCAAACCCCACAAAAGGGAAAACAAATTCAAGGCAACCTAAACAGAATTTAAACACATTTCAGGGCGGGAGGGAGTTACGCTCGCACCGGGGGTAAGGAGACGTTCCCGTCGCATTTCGCTCCCCTTTTGCCACCCCCCTCCCCGAAGCACCCACAGCAGAATACACTGGCAATAACCGAAGACTCACCTGTAATGGTCACAGGCCAGGCAGCAGGACCCCTGAGCTGAGCCCCTTCTCTATCCCAACCAAAACAATGCAACAGCCCCACTGCGGATATCCCTACCCTAGGCAGGACTCAACCCTCAGCAGGCTCTGGTAAAAGAAAGAAAAGGGAAAGAAAGGAAAGAGGAGACCCCCCCTCCCCCCAAACCTAGCTCAGTGCGCAGAACCCTACAGGGACCAGCTCGGAAGCGCCTTTGCCTTAGGACCTGTGTACAAACCCCGCTGCCGCCGCTGCTCCCGTGTCTCCCTCCTTTCAGCCTCCTACGCTCCCTTCTATGTCACTGCCTCTCTGGGAAAATGGCGTCCGCTCTCCCCTCCCTCCCCCTGCACGGGGCTCACCCGCCCCGCCTGGCAGGGGCAGGGTTACCAAGGCGAAGCCAAACAGCCGCCATTTTGCTTACGGGCTGAGAGCGCGGTCCGCGCCCGCCACTGAGCCCTCAGTGTCCATTTTGCAACAGCGCCCTGCACGTTACGCCGAACGGCTCCGGGTCTGGGCGCGGCCGAGACACCAGACTGCGGCAGGGGCTGGGCAGGGGGGCTGTCGAGGAGGTGCGGAGGGAAGTAGGGCAGCGGAGGAGGGGCGGCCGCAGCTGGGGCTGGTGCCGGGGGCGATCCGCAGCCCCGGAGGCGCAGACCGCGGGGGAGGGGCAAGGGCTCCGTCCCAGGCTGTTGAGGGACCGAAGGCGGGCGGGAGGGAGGATGTCTGACTCAGAACTGCATCCTCTGAGGCAGAAACGCCAAAACTCCCTCTTCAGCTGCGCTCCCCCCGCCACCTCCGGCTTCCTGCTCAGGGCCGTCGTTGCTCTCAGCATACCTATTCTGTATGAATCTCAACCCCTGGGGTAAATTTTCGCCACGAAGTACGCGAGAAGCCAGGCAGGGGCGCCGCATCTCACACAGAGGAACTTACTTGAGGGGCGGGGAGGAGGGGGGCGAGAAAGGGGAAGGAGCGGGAGCCTTGGTCGAGACCCGTTCAGGGCGATGTGGAGGTTTTGTCTGAATCTCCCCTGTCAATAAGGCACTTGAGGCTGCGAATCTTCCCCGAAGCGTTTTAAGGCTCGTATATAAGGCAAGTGGGAGAGAGTTTCTTAAAGCGAGTGGGACAGCACTAGCTGAAGGCGTTTCTTTTCTGCAGGGAAGGAGAACGAGCCCCGTTTCCCCGTCAGGGAACGGCCTTCGGGGAGCAGGTACCGTCTGCCTTCACCCGGACCAGCGGGAGCTGGCAAGGCGAGAGGCTCCCTCAGCGTTCCGGGGCCGACGCAGCCTCTCGCCGTTTGTACCGAGCTCCTCTTCCTTTCGCCATATCCCCTCCCAGCTCTTGTTCTGCCCGCACACCGCCCTGCCTCCCCAGCTCGGCGTCAGCCCCTCCAGCGATATGGCTGATTGAGGGAGGGGAGGCGGCGGCTGGGGTTTCATTCGACGCCCACCAGGGGCTGAGCGAGCCTCCTTCAGTGCGCAAACTCGGGGCACCAGATAAAAGCTGGGCTGGCAGCTCTTACCCTGCCTCGATGGAGCCGCCACAAGCGGGTGACTGGAGAAGCAGTTAGCAGCAGCGCCATAGATCTAGCGTCCCCCTACAGCTTGGGCAGAGAGTTTGGGGCTCTAAACAGCTGCTGCTGCGGCAAGAGGGAGCCGAGGTGAAGGGATCTGCTAGCTGGTTGGACGCAGAGGAGGCGGCTGTAATGGGGCGTTGAGTCTGAGGGAGGAGGAGGGGGGGCGATTAAACGTCTTGTGATCACGGCGGAGTCTATGGGTATTTTTTCCTGTCTAACTCTTCTGTGCGTGTGTCTCTTGTTTCTCTCTTTCTCTCTCTCCTTAGGGCGCTTGGCTGGGGCTGCTCGCTCGGGTTCTGCCTGTTGTTGCGCGAAATGGCGGCTGGCGTCTTGGTGGGTTTGGTTGTCGGTTTTTTTTTGTGTAGGTTTTTTTTTTTTTTAATTCCCTTCCCCTCCTATTCCCCTCCCCCACTCGTGCTGCGCCTCCGCGGCGAACCGCGGCGGAGACCCAGTCAGGAGGGGGGCGGGACCTGCGTGGCAGCCAATAGGTGCGGCGGCCGGGCTGGCCCGGCGTGCTCTGATTGGCTGGCGCTGACATCATCCTGCAGCAGGGGCAGCCGCAGCTGGGCAGGGTTGGGGAGCTGTCGGGGGAGGCTGGTGCAAAGGGAGAAAACAGGCGCCATGATCCCAGCGCCAGGGAGGACTTCACGGGCGGGGGATCCCCGAAGAGCTGGTGAAAAGGGGGAGAGCAGGACCAGGCCTTGGGGTTCTCCTTCCCAAATAGCGCCGGGGCTGTGAGGAGAGGAGCGGGGGAAGAGCGGGAGAGGAGCAAGTCGCGCCTGCTTTTGTAACTGCGTCAGTACAAGATGGCGCCGGGTCTCCCTGGAGAGGGAAGGGAGTTGCACGTCCGCCGGAGGTCATGTGACCGCGTTGCATTCTTGTGGGGTTTGGCTGCGGACCAAGCTGGCGGCGGCTGCCCGGGAGAGTCCGCGCTTCCCTCCCCCGCCCCGCACAGGGCTGTCGGTGCCGCCTGGGCTCCCGCTTCCCTTCCCCCATTAACCTAATGCAGGAGGGGGAGGGGGGGTGTGGTGCGTGTGTAGCTGCCGCCGAGGAAGGTTCTCGCTCCTCTCCTCATTCTCCACCCCTCGCCAGGGTGTAGCTGCTCTCGGGGGAAGCTTTCCATTCCACCCCCTCTCTGCGTCAGGCTTCACCCACCGCAAGGGAAAGTTCCCCCTCGGCGCCTACTCGCTCAACTCGAGTGCGGGAGCCGGCGGTGCGCGGCTCCAGCGGCCGGGTGTACTAATCTAAATGCCGCCCCTTCTCGCTCGGCTTCCCCTCCTCCTGTACGAGGGCATTTCTGTCTGTAAGTTAGGTTCCCCGGAATAATTTATGGAAAGAGCCAGTTTAAGCGATGTTTAAATGACCTCATTAAAACAGCCGAGGAAGGTGTACAGGCTGTGCGGAGTTGCTCTTCTGACGAGGAGGTCGTCGCATTTCCAGTGTTGCTTTGCCGGGGGTACGGAGTGGGGGGGGACTGAAGAAAAACCTGCAAATTATTAATGACTTTATTCTATTTGAACAGAACTTCGTTATGGAAAAACGGATCGATGTGCGCTTATTTGTATGTTGTTGGATCCTGTTGTAGGAGTTGAGCAGCTTTTGCGTGGGGTAATGTGGCGTGTATTACAGAGTTAGGCCGCAGATGGCCTGCATCTTTAACACAGGGATTTAAGTATATACTTAGTGAAAATGAAAACTATGGTATGCAAATATCGTGAAGATGCCCCATGTCTTACTTTTTGAGATTCATAAGAAAATGAACTTGTCACACAGGTCTGGGTAGGCTTGGAAGCTTGGCAAATATATTTTCTGGTTTTTTTTTTTATTTTAAGTATTTTGATGGTGGGGGAAGTGAAAAATGTATGTTTTCCAATCCTAACGCTTTTGCTTTTTTTTTTTTCTTTAAGGAATGCAGCTCGTGTTACTGTTTGGGTGGGGTTCTCATCTTTTCAAAGCAATTCAGTGCTAGTTCCCATGTCTTGTTTTTGTGTGGCAGGGTGTAAATTTAGCCTCTGCATCTAACCTAATGAGGAAATTAACAGTTAAAACTGTTAATGCTTTAAGGGTGGTGGCTTCTTTCATTTAGAAACGTTTCATAGCACTTTTTCTGTTCTTAATCTGTCCTCAGATAGATAGGAATTTTTTTTCTTTTTTTGTTTTCTTCCACAGTAGTAATCTGGTGGGGGATGAAGCTTGAATATTTGGTGAATGTGTTGTGTGAAAACTACTGGAATGAAAGTTACTGGGTATATGACTAATTTAGAAGACTCCTGTCTAATAGACGCTACTTAATACATGTTACATAAGTAATATGGTGAGGTGGAGTCTAGTTGCATAAGAACTGACTGGGGACTTGGGAGCTCCTGTAAGTAGTCCATATGAGTTGCAGATATAGCCTGCAGGGCATCTGTGTGTTGTGGGGGGAGGGGTAGAAGAACAGGATTGGAAGCGTCTAATAGTGCTACATTTTTCCTTTGTAGGTTATATAAAGGATACCAGGAAAGAAATGGAGGAGACAGTAATTAAGGATGACACAGTGTGAAGCTCTTGAAAGTTCAGAGTCTTGTTTGAGCCTAGCTTTTAGGACAGAAGCTCTGCTTCCTAAAAGAACAGCCCCCACCCCCTTTTTTGAATGTCAGGTGGTGGCTGTCAGCTGAGCATTGCACCAACCAATTTTGTTCTGTGCAGAGTACTACAAAGAGCAGGATTCCTGAGTCCTAGAGATTGTGAGGTGCTTTTTTTAAAAAAAAAAAAAAGGCTTACTGGAAATAGTGTTATGAAGCAGCAGCTGGTTTGTTGACCAAACATTTTAAGTGACTGGATTACTGATTCTTCTTGTGTAGGCATAGTATGACACAAGGTAAATACTCCCTTTGTAATGGAAGCTTCCAGAGAGGCTTGCAGTGTACAATGATTCTTTTGATACAGAACAGATTTATTTGGGACTTGACATTGTGAGTATTTGCTTGCAGATGTGTTAAAGAACATAAATTTGAACTGAACATGAGAAAAAATGCATTTCTACTTTATTAGTACTTCCGTTTAGGCATATATTCCATAATTATGAAACAGGGAGTAGCTGCCTGCCTCACTGTAAGGGAGCAGTTTATATAGAATACGTGGAATTTGAAAGCTTAACTATGGCAGCTAGAGCTTTAATTCTTAAACACCATTTTAGGTAGCTCACATTAATGCCATTTCTTGCCTTGAAAACCAAGACGTGAACTACTTTGAAAGTTCGCTGTGTAATTCGTATCTTATTGCAGCAGTACTTGAACTGAGATGTCTCTATGCTTTTTATGAAGCTATAGAAGTAAAGGCAAGTTTTAATGAGCTCATAATATTGTTTTGTGTGTTTCAGAGTTATTCTATTAGCTGTTCTTGGGGAAGCAGTATTAGTTATCTTCAAAGAAGCAGTAACTCCAGCAGTGTTGCAGTGCAGTCTCAAAACAATGTCTGATGCATTCTGAATTACTTCTGCAGCAGGAGATGAGTTAAAAAAAACAAATGCGCATACTACTTTGAGACTGAAACCTCAGGGGAGGGGATTTGCACAAAGGCCAGTCTGATGCAAGCTGTGTCTTAATCTGGACGGTGAGGGGAAGGAAAGGAGCTGTAGGAGAGGGAGACTGAGTGGAAATAGGCATGTGGCATGCATTTATGGTAGCCTATCAGAGAGAGAAACACTTCATACTGAACTACAATTCTTTCCTTTTAATAAGGATATTTTAATTGGCTGGATATTCTCCTGCAGTTAGACTTGTGATTCTGACTTGCCATGATAGCCAGTCTGTGCTTGTATATGTGGTCTCTGCTTTTGCTAAGACCTGTTATTTAAACACTGTTGTTTACCTTTAGCCTTACAAAGGGACTGACAAGAGTTCAAGGGTATGTAGGGGAGAAAGGAGACAGATATTAACAGTGTAATAGATCTCAGTATGCGTTAATGCCATAGTTGATACAGTGGTGGTCATGCTGAAAGATGATCCTGCACCTTTTCTCAGCTGTTCATTCTTGCTTCTGCACGACCCCTTTTTTGATAGTACAAGTGATCATGTGGGAAGTAGAAAACACTCCTGCTTGAACAGGAGTAGGAAGAAGCAGCTGCAGGGAGAATGGAGATGTGCACATTTTAACTGTTAGTGAAATTAGGTGTGTTTTTTTTCTTGGCAAAGATGCAGTTTTGGGGTAATTTTGAGAGGCAACTCTTAAAGGCACTTGGCTAGTGCAGCTAGAATCACTGCTAAAGGAGTCAAACATACTCAAAAAACCCCCCAAAACGTTTAAAACTTCTTAAGAGTATATAAGGTACTGCTAAGTATATAAGCTCTGACCTGCAGTTGGTGAGCTCATTTCAGATTCACTGAAATGAATTCACTGAAAAGGCCTACAAAAATAAGTGAAATGCTGTTTGCTCTCACCTGTAGCCTAGTTAAGCGTTCACAGGATTTTGGACTTAAGGAGCTTATTTTGTTGGAACAGGCTAAAACTTGAAATAGGCTTGTTTCTTCCAGAAGCGACTGGTAATCTAATAGCTGGGGTATTCAGTGAAGAATTACTCTTACTGGGTGAGTTCTGATCTAATTTTAAATAAAATATATAAAAAAAAAAAAGTTGCTGCAGTGGGTCACAGTGGTCACTAGTCAAATGCATGTGCATTATTTGCACGTAGTATATATAGAAGGTCTAGTGACTGCCAACTGATCAGTTTATCCACCTGGATGTGGAAAGACTGTATCCCAGGCTGGAACAGCATCAGGGCAGGAACTTCCTTCACACACCACTTCAGGCTTTGTGTTACAATGAGCTCTTCTGAAAAAGTTGAGACTAGTAAGGCTTTTCTCTAGAAGGAAGACAAGTTATTGGCTGGTTCTATATTCTTAACAGTTGAGTTCCTCACTTAAAGGAGCAAGCTTAAAACTTGTGTGGCCTGCTAATCCCAGGATTAGTGGGAATTTGCAGCAGGTCCAGCTCACTGGTATGACCTTTGGGTAGTTATGTGGGGCAGCGGTTTTTCTCCTTCTAGCATGACCTTGTTATTTGAAGTAGAGCCTTTCTGATGAACTTCTGGTTGCTTTGGAGAGCAGTATTAAGCTCTGTCCTCGGTCAATGTTAAGATGCAGGCAGTGTGAGCGCAATGGTGGTTCTTGAGGATCTCTAGGAAGAAAATGGGGGAAAATACTGCTTTTCTGAGAGTTGGGCTGTGCTAGGGTCAGAAGGTTACTGAACTGTGGGCTCCAGCACCCTGGAATGGCAGCTTGAAGGTGGTCCTATCACAGAGAAAGCAGATGTTTGTATTGCTTGTAAGCTTGGAAACCAAACAAAACTTAACTGCTGTATTTGTGTGGTTATTAAGTATTGGACAAAACAGGTTTGTTATCCCTGCTGAAACTCCTTACTGTGACTTGTCTGGAGGGAGCTTTTTAATAGGGGAAGAGAACAACTACAGGCTCAACAAATAAATTTCCTGGGCTCAAGTATGGAAGCACTGTCTGCTAGTATGTTAATAATGCACAGTCATGCAGTTGTTCTTATTCAAAAGTAGAAATGCAGTTTGAGTGCAGCAGTATTTCATGTCCCTTCAGAGGTTTAGCTTTTGAGGACTGCTGTAGTCCTGCTCAGTGTGGCCTGTTAGGACTCTGTTTCAGAAGCACAGAAGTCTGCTGGCAGAATGGTATACTCAGAACGGGTAGCTTTCTGATATTGAGAACCGCTGGCTACAATAATGAATTTTGTTTCCTGCAAACTTCAGTAGATTGGCAACTAATGAAACTTAGTATTGGTGGAGTTCAATTTTTAGTATCTGATCTACAGGAATTAGCATGTGTCTCTGTTCCGTTGGTTAAGTGTACAGATCTTTGATGGCTGCTTGATCCAGTGTTAGAACAACTGTGACAGACCAATGAAGCAGAAGTCCAGAACTACCTTGTGTGGCAGATCTGGGATGTGTCAAAACTAGTGGAGAGTGCACACAGAGAACTTAAGAGCTGCATGGAAAACAAGTATTAGCATCTAATTCTTGTGCTGAACTCCATCTTTTCTTTGCCTCCCATGTTCCTGCCTTTCTCTACCAGGTTAGATGACTGTCATGTGATTTCCCAAATTTAAGTGAAGTGGTGGGAAAAAAAAGTGAACTGCAGGTGCAAAGCAATCCATTGAAGAGACTGTAAGTGAAACTCTAGCTGGTCATGAGATTGAGAAAATAATTTAGTCTATAGCCTAAGAGGTCTTTTACCAGCTTTATTCCCTACTAAGTGCTAAACTGTGCAGTGGTTGTGCTGCTTTATTTTGGGCCATGATATTTGTGGCCCAGTGTTGTTGGGCTGATGATAGATTGCTCAGTGTTGTCTCATCTGCTGAGACAGGGTAAGTTGTCTCAAATTGCATCTGAAAGAACTATGAGCCTTCTAGTTAGAAAGCTTTATAAAAGCATGTTACTTAAAATGTCATTGTCACAGCTATCCTGATATAGAAGACTACTCTTCACAAAATGAAACTATTGCTTTTATCGGGGTAGTGCTGCACTTTGAATTCATCTCCAAAACTGTGCTCCATTACCCCGGCATTCGTATGCTGGAGCAAGCTCATAAGCTTATAAAGGCATGCCGGGCAGTTGTCAGATCCTATTTTTAAACTGTTTCTGAGAAACACTTCTGTCTCCTATCTCTGCACAAGCATAGGAAAGGCTATACTTCATGTAGGAGCCACAGTGTCTGGGCTCAGCTAACAATAATTTTTGAACTTGAGTGTCTCTTCTTCATAGATAGTAAAGTTGAATCTGCACTGACTTCTCTTGGGGGAGGGGAAATGATGATAACTGGTAAATAGTGGAAGTGGGCTACTGAGTCCTTGGCTATAACTACCTATAATAAAAGGTAGAGGTCTATGGTGCTTGACAGACTAACCAAACTTTAATAGGAATCCTGATGGCTAGTGTAAAAGCACCTGCTCTGCTATATTTAATGGAGTGCAAGAAGAGTTGAAAGCTGGAACACTTTAAATGGCATTTCTCTTTATGAATCTTAAACATAGCGGCTTTGCTTAATAATCTTATACTAATTTGCAGTAACGCATTTACTACAATTGTGTGATACTACTGAACACCAGCTTTAAATTTCCACTAATGTTGGAAAACTGCATAAAAATGTATGCAAGTAGGACTAGTATTTTAAGGTTTTTCTTCCCTGTGTCCAAGATCATCTACTTCAGACTAGGTCAGAAATACAGACACAGAATATGGGTGTTAACATTCTTGCTATACTAGGGAGGGAATTGCAAAATTGAAGGAGCACTTCAGAGAATATATATTTTGTAGGTTGGGGCAAAAATAAAGAATACTGAAGCATTTAGACTTAGTTTTGTTTGTCTTTTAAAACCAGCAAGCAGGGATATTTCAAACTGTGCTAAGTACTATGAACAGGAAGAAAAAACCATCATGCTGCTGTGAAATGAATTACACAGTGCAAAATCAACATGCTGAGCTCTACATGTCTTAGAGCTTTTTCAAGAGACTCCTCAGACACTGCAGTTGCTAGTGTATACCTAATTGATGGGAGGGAATCATTGTTTCAAAGTATTATTAGGGCTGTAGCTAAGCCTGCACTGCTTCTAGGAGTTGGCAGTGTAGGGTCTTCTGGTTTTGTTTTTCTAGAACAGGCAAGCTGCTCTTCCACACTATACTGCAGATTGTGCGCTGCAAATATTACTGGCCTTGGAAGTGCAGCTGTTAGCTAAATTGGTTTGTCTTGTCTTCTGTTTCAGTGGTATGACTACTTAATAATCCTGTTTCCATTTGAATAAATTGGAGTAGTTTACAGATACCAAGGAGAAGAGCGGCTATCTAAACTTTGCCTTGTAGGCCAAGTGTTAGTGCTTATGCGAAGGAGGAAAACTTATCGTTGGACCGGTTGTAACCTCATCCTATAGTTAGCAAAGCAAGGTAATCTGTTTGAGGGGTATGATACGTTCTGCATTTGATCTGTTTAAGTCTGTTTGCTTAAACATGCCCTTTAGTTTCAGTAGTGCAATGATAACTGCAGCATGTGTTCTAGAACTGTTTCCTCGTTTAAAAATAAAACCAAAAAAACCCTCAACTCCACACACTTTTGTAACCTTGCAAGAATATTCATATACTTGGGTCCTCTTCTGTCTGGTTTAATGGCTCTGCCTTACCCAGTCTGATAGGACTGTAGGCTTATGTCTCAAATTTCTTGTATGACTAATCCTCACATCATTTCAATGTATTTTGTAAATAGCGTATCACAAGTTAAGCAGGGATTGAGCTGTGTACAAATGCTCCTTCTATATAGAAGTGGCTTGCTGGAAGGTATGTAGATGCTGCATAAAGCTTGGATTTTTTTTTTTCCTGTAGACAGCCTGTGTATTTAACAGGAAGTATCTTGCCCCGGGTGCCTCTTCTTTTTGCTTAAATGGTGTTGAGCAACAATTATGTACTGATTGCACTCGTTACAAGTAAACTCTACGTCCTGTTTAGAAAAGGATATACATATTAACAAGTGTAAAACATCTGTTGCATCCACCTAGAAATAGCATGTTGTGGTCTTGGATATTTCAGCTCTTCAGAGGTCATTCCATATTTAAAATCCAAAGGCTTTAATGTATGTCTGAAATAACAGTTTAAAATGGGTAGTGGTGTTTTGTTACATGATGCAAGAATGAATACTGTTTTGAAGTTGGTACTCCTTACTGTTCTGCATCATCAGTCCTTTCAGTAACACTCCCCACTATAGTAACAGACCATCAAAGAGCAAAAAAGAACTGAACTGGCAGTCCAAGAAGGTAAGTGCAGTAGACCTTGCTTTTTCTGTATGTGCCTTTCTGAGACTTTCAGTTGGATCTGAATTTTGGATATGCACAGTTGGCACTGGAGTGAAGGAGAGATTTCTTTACTGCTTAGAAACACTTTTGCTGCAGCTCGTAAGCTGAAATCTTGCTCTGCTTGTCATATGATAAATAAAGATGAGATGCTTCATTAAACTGATTTGCTTTTCCCTTACACAAGTCAAATGTGAACATTGAGGGTTTTTTTTAATAATGTTTCTTGAGTCCCGTTAAGCAAGAGCATGTCTGATTTGTGATACCTTTTTGAAACTCCCTTAGTACCAAATTAAGTGATAACTCAGTGCTCAACTGGAAATGGTCAAAGAGGATTCCTGGCTTTCTTGAATGTTGCAGGGAAAAATAAGAATGAAGTACATTCTTCTGTAAGCAAGCTTCCCAGACATCTGTTTGAAGTAACTCTTCTTCAGTACATGTCAGATAAAACAGTCATAACACAGAATACCAATATATGTGAATGACCATGCTCACAATTACAGGTGACCAAAGAGGGGATGAACGGTGCCTCTAGAGGTAATTGCAGCTCTTTAGAGGGAGGGATGGTAGATGGGTCGAAGCAAAGGGCATATTCTTATGTCAACCGGGAATAGTTACTGGAAAAGTATTTTCATCAGCATTTGTGGGTTTTCTAAACTGTTCTTCACTTAGTCTGAAATTAAGTACATCGTCATCAGAGCCTCCTGCCCCTAACTGCAGCAAAAGGGTGGACTGTAAGAAGGAAACCTGTCTGAAATCCATCTGTCTTGGTTGGAAAATAAGCAGGCCTAATGTGTAGTTCTTGAACAGTGTGCAACTTTTAAGTAGCTCAAGGCTATATCTAGAGTAGATTGTAGAAATTATGAAAATGGAGACATTGTATGCAACTGCAGAAATCCGAAAAACCAGTTTGAAGAGGAATCTTCCGCATGTGAATAACATCCCTATTGCAAGTGGTTGTGGTGCATCCTACATCACATTGCTACCTGTTGTGTAACAGGAAAGCATGCCTTTTTTCCATTCATCTTATGGAGCTTGTGGAGGGAAACACAGATTGCACTTGTATTTAACTATAACTTCCTTCCTGTTGGGAACTCATGTCTGAACTATTACGGATTTCTGGCACTTAGTCTGCTGTGTGGAATACTTCGGTTTCCTGCCCATATGTGAAATTTGAGTAAGCTTTGGAGTCTTGGGGTGGAGAGGGTGACTGGGAGCCATCTTTCTGTGGGATTAGAAAGTCATTCCATGATTGTCTCCTTTCCCAGCTTTCTGGATGGGTACAACTAGGTGTACTATGGTATATCGTCAACTGGTAGTATGTCTAAGCTAACAATATAGCATTTTAGACCTATTTAAGCTTTTTTTTTATTCTCAAACTGAAGGACTCTTACTTTCAAAGCTTAAGATAGTTTTGTTATATCTGAATGACACCCTGTGTTATTTCTAAACATCAAAAGAAAAAGGCTGGGCTGGAGGCTAGCTCAAAGAAGGCATTTTTTTTGCCTAAATTTGCGCCTGCCTACCAGACTTCTCCAAAATCACTTTGTAGGTTTCCTGTGGAACAAATGAATAGTGTGAAGTACATAAAGAAGCCATGGAAACTGGCTGAAGAATGAGGAAGATTGCTCAAGAATGAGCAGCACAGAAAGTGAGGGTGCTTATCTTTAATTAGGTCTGCCTTTTACTTTTGAATCCTGTTTTAGAACAAGATATTCATGCCCAGTGTCCTTTTGTAGCTTTCTGAAAGAGAAGAAGCTCTAGCCAGCAGATCAGTAGCTGTGTTAAGTGCAGGAAAAGTGGAATCAAGAAGCCAGTAAGCATGCGTCTGAAGTCCTGCAAATTATCTGTATGACTTATTTGCCTGCATGTCATAATCAATCTCTTGGTTTTTTACAACTCTCAATTACTAGGAATTTAACTTTCATGTTTATAGACGGAAGTAGAAAGAACATGACTTATTGCAGTCTGATTTTTATACTGTCATGGAAAAATCCATCTAGTGGCAGTTGGCTGTATGTCATTTTTTTCAAATGTCTGTGTAATGTGTGTGATTATTTTTTTTCTAGCTATTTACTCATGCTGCTTGTATTAACTTGATGTTTTCTCCAGAACATTGTACCCACTTAAATATAAAGGTGTTTGTTTCCTTTGTTTTCTAACTCTGCTGAACCTGCTGATTTTTCACGACAGGAAGAGGTGCTCTAAAGGGGGAAGCTTGTGCTTGAGTTCACAAGCCAGAATAGTCTTGTAGCTTGTAGTTTTTGCTTAAATTACTTCTAAGATACTGGCAGAAAAAAAAGGCTATAGTTTAAAAACACAGCTGGCAACAGGCTCATCTCTACCCTCAGAAAAGTAAACTTTCCTGCCACAATATCCTGATCTGTTTGGATAATGATAAAAAGATACTGGGCAAAACCCAAGAGTTCTGTGTCTGTTTGCCCAGAGTATAAATATTTCAGGCTTTATTGAGTGCTTGTGTTGCTTAAATGTTGCAGCAATACTGTCTCAGTTTATTTTTAGGTTTGGGGAGCAGGAAGAGTGCTTGTTTCCTGTCTTCCCCTCCCCCAAAAACCTTGGGTACCTTAAACAAGGGGAGCTGGTTTATGAGCTCCGATTGAACGATGTCTGTGCACTTCCTGACCTCCTTTGTGAGAGGGGTAGTACAGCCACTGCAGTTACACTGCAGCACTCTGACAGTATTCTTTCTTTTCAAACAACACAAAGGCACTGAGCCTCTCAACTGAAACAGGAACGCAGCTTGCTTGTTACTTGTGTGTGAATAGTCCCCAAAACATGGCTACTAAAGCTCATAACTAGAATTACTCCTTCTCCAGTTGCTGTCATGGGAACTTTGATGCTATGCACAGGCATGACTAACATGAGAAATCAGTGAAACTGAATACTCTAGTGCCTCTTAGTCATTATAACATGAATATATTTAGGTAATAACCATTAATGTCTTCACATCAGCTGCTGCTTCTCTTCTTATCCATAGCTACAAATTACTCCTACTTGTAGGTTTTGGTACACGTCTATGCTATAAAGCAAAGGAGTATGATAACTTGGTAACATACCTGTCTAGTTTGAGCTATGCTAAACTCTTCCACTTAAAAAGAAAAAAAAAAAAAAACCACACAAAAAAACACACTGACACCTAAATTGCTACCTTGATCCGTAGAGGCATAAAGAGATCCATACCAGTCCCTTGCATTTTTCTTCTAAGCACATGGTCCTGGTTACTAGTACTGTAAAAATTGTGTTAAGACCACAGTTGTTTTCTTCTGTGAGTTCATTGGTAGCAGTGCACAGGTGTTAAATTTGTGAGGAAAAGTGTCAGGCTGTCATGTGGATCTCATTATATTTGCAATCAATGTGCACATACCCTTAATATAAATAATCTCCCTTCCTGACAAATCGGTCTACAGCAATCCACCTAAAAGTATGAAGTCTCTCGGCATTGTAAAGCGTATGCAGAACAGGCCTGGAATCACTCAGGCAAGAAGCAGATAAATACGAGCTTTGGCATGCAGAAGTGTCCCCGTGTGTGGAGCAAAGACAGAAACAGCAGGCTTGTCCTAGCATGCTCCTCCAGCAGCTACACAGAAATGTCACTACTGTGTAGAACTGTGCTTTCCCTACAGTTTTCTGTGTATCTTCCACTTATTTAGTAGTAGTGGTCATGCTCCATTTAGGGATGTTGGTTTGCAGTTTGGTCTGGGTTTTTGTTTCATTTAAAGTTAGGATTTTAGAAAACTCATCTGATTCTTCCCACTGAAGTGAAAATTTCATGCTGGTATTAGCTGCCTTGGGAAAACTAGCTATGTGTGAAGGGATACTGGTTGAAAATACAGTTTTCAGAATCTTGAACTCTGGAGGAAACTGAGTATCTGCTTACAGAAAGATTTGCAACCTCTTGCATCGCTCTTTAGGCGCAGACAGTAAAGCCTTAATCCCCCCGATGTCTGAATCATGCTAATTTGGTTAAAAAGACATAGCAGTATGGTCACTGGACTAGTGAGGAAGTTGAGCAATTCTGTTTTCCTTCAAATATGTTTTTAATTTGCAGATGAAAATCAAGAATTTTACTGCTCGTTAAACTTTTTTATCAGTAATTGTGTGGGCTTGTTCTGCAGTTTGCTTTGCAGCTCCAACCAAGGAAGTCTCATTTTCTTACAGTAATTTAATGTGAAATTAATAATAAACTAACAACAGTGTGAGCATTCTAGATAGTTGGACATTGGTAGAACTGCCCTTATCCAAAGATAAAAAGGAACTGTTTGTTATTATCTGTATATAAACATAAGCTAAAGCAGTGAGTCAATGTATGTTCACTTCAAACAGTAGGGTCTGTTAACTGCACACAAGTCCTTTGTGGATATTGAAAGGTCCGAATGTAAGCAGGACTGGTAGGTTCTTGGTATGTTTTTAGTTTCCCTAAGTCCCAACACTAAAGTTGTAGGTAGTAGAACTGAGGGCATGGGAGGAGTCATGCTCCAGTTCTTGGTTATGCGCTTTAGAGTAAAGCCTCTTGCTGCCGGTATGAGAACTCGCCAAAATCTTGTCCAAGCTGTGATCCTTTCATGGGAAAAGAGTGTATCTAAGTAGCGGGTGTGGTTTAAGAGGCTTGTGTTTCAAAATGAGCCTTTCACAATTCCCGATGCTGGTCAGATTATACATACCTTAGATGTGTGAAACACATGTGACAGTCATGTATAATGTAGCCTGTTCATAGGTATCTCTTAGAGGCTGAGAGTAACACTAATTAGATCTGGAAAACTTCAGTAAATTTTGTATACAGTAGTCACTCTGGACTGCTCTAAACCGAGTGTATGAGCATGTATTACTGTTAATTGCTTCTAATTACACTAACATTGATTAAACTTTTTTGTTGTTGAAAGATCAATAACAGGAAGCAAGTGGAAGATTGACATATATACATAACAAGGCTAAAGGGCGTGCATTAAGATGAAGTAAAGAACCTCCAAGAATGAAGGCAGCACTGAGAGGTAGAGAAAGAGGGGGTGGAGGTGGGAATTGGTGAGATGAGAGGATATCAAGCAGAAAAGTTTGGTGAGAAAATCCAAGAGCAAGAGAAGGTCCCATGATGAAGAGAGCCACCTTTAGCAACAGTGGCTCTCTTCAGAAAAACACAAAAGGAAGCCTTGTGTGAGCTTTGCTCTGAAACTTAGTGTCTGTTAGCTAATGACACCTGCTATCAAGAAGTCAATGCAGAAGTTTGCTGGATCTGGAAGCATGGGATTGACAAAAGCAGCACTGAAGCAGCTGGTGGGGTTGTTGTTTGGCCTAGGGGCTGGAGGAGTCATGGAGGTGCTGTGGCTAGTTGGAAGAAAGAATAACTAGTTGGGTAGTGACCGAACAAAGTAAGAAGTGATAGCAGTAGAACCATGTTGATCGTGACTGAATGAGTTCAGGTCAGTGTTGGAACACTGCTGGCTGCTTTATGAGCCCTAACCAGGAAGTGGTGTGTCAGGGCCTGTTGTGCATGCAAAAGGCAACAGTGGCTTAAGGTGTTACCTCTGGTTGTGCATCACTACTCTTATGGGTTATTGCTCTGACTAGAGCGTAGCGCTCCATCATCTCAGTTTTATTATCATTTGTGAGAGTGTGCTGTGAACAAGGGATGGATCTGTTTAATAAGGAGATCGCTTTCTCCCACCCCTGGCTTTAATTTTTGAGCTGGGGCTCAATGTGGATCTAAGATTCATGGAAATGAAGGGGGAGCTATTGTACGATGTTAAAGAGAATCCCTCCAGGCCCACATTGCTACGGAAACAGCTCTTCTCCTTTTTTCACTTCTATTTAAGCTGTGTAAGTGGAATTTCAAAACACATCAGTGCCTCATGTCATGGGCATGGATAACTAGAAGCTATTAACGGGTGATCAATGAAAAATTTAGCTTGAGGAATTGTTACATAGGAAGTCTAAGGCAGAGATAGGGGGCAAAGTCTCATCAAAGGCATATTGTTAAATATTACCATGACATGCTCTTGGCTGTACTCTTATTAGTTTGTCACAATTTAATAAAACTATTTCTGCAGGAAATGAAACAGGGATCTTTTACTGACAAGAAATAAATTAGGCAACAGTATGTGACCTGTAATTACAAGCTTTATAAAACAAGGGGTCCAGTGGCCCAGGCAGTCTGTTCTGACATTTCTCAACTTTCCCCTGTTAGATTTCATAATGTTACAAAACATAATAGAGATGAGTACAACTGGATTTTCTGCAGGTGTGTTTCTTCTGAGCATCAAACGTTTGTCACTTTCATTTAATGGATTAAAACAATGCAATTAAAACAGTGAGCTTAATGACAGAGTCTTACTTTCACGGGCGACTTCTCCCACCATCCCCCTCGCCTTTCCATAGTAACTCTGGTACCTCATGAGTTATTAGTAACTCTGGCAGAGACTAATGTTTACAACCCAGTCTGTTTTTTGAATACAGGCTTCAGTCTTCTCTAGCAAATTAAAACCAGATGGGAACTGCAGAGAACAGAAAGGAATTTAATTCTGTTCTGTGGCTTGTGATGTTAACAAAACTCTTTGGGTATTTTCATTGTTATTTTCCCTAGAAAATGGCTTGTATCTTCTTCCTGTCCAGTCATTTGTAATGTGCAGTCGTCTTCTAGCGTGCTGGGGTAACTGCTGTAAGCCTTCACTGAGACATGTTGCTTTGCTTCCACTACAGGGATAGGCTATGGTATAAGCATATTACATTGACCGTTTTTATTTATTTATTTTCGGGCAAAAGGATCAAAAGCTGGTAAATCCAGCCAGAAAACTTTTTCCCCCTCCCCACCCCCTGCTCTTTTGGCACAGGTGATGGAGGTGAAATGCAGTTGTTTTGCAACATGTGACAGATCTTTCTCTTTTCTCTCTTAAAGACCTTAGTTGAAAGTACATGGAGCACTAAAGGAATACTCAGTGGAATTTGATGAGGGACATAGGCTCAGTCATCCAAAACTTAAGTTGTCCTAGGATCTGTAATGCAGACAGGATGAGCATTTGTTCGTGCAGTTAATGCGGTGCTTTTTATGCTGGTTGGTGCCATCTCAGAGGAAAAGACTCAACATGTTGAATCACAGAAGCGTTGCTTCCTGCTGGGGTTTGGGATTTCCTTGCAGCTCCCCCCTCCATAGCTACAGGAGCTGGTTTTGCGTAGTGCGTGTGCTCAGGCAGGAACTTGCTGGAGGTGAAGACAGAAGCCAAACAGTTCTGCGCAGAATGTAATAGTTTGAGTCAAATTGTGTGGTAATTGTCAAAATATCATAGGGTGTGGTAGGAACTGCTGTGTCTAATGTTGCTGAGGATTTATCCCTTCATAATTTGCTTAAATGAATATCATCTGTTAATCTCAATTAATATATCAAAATGGAGGAAAGATTTCTTGATATTTTCTAACCATCTGAAACCTGATAGTGTGCAAAAATAAATTTCAGTATGCTGGAGTGTTGGAGGTTCTTTTTCTCCAGTTGCTCAGGCTTAACTTCCATTCTTTCTGATTTCACACAGAAAAAAAGAAAAACTACTTGCAGAAGAAAAAGCTGTAGCTTCAAAAAGATAAACTCAGAAAACTCTGAGCACTGGAAATACGATAAAGCTTGAGATTACTATTTAGTTTCATTAGGAATTAAAAAATACGTAACCCTGGAAGTTACAGTAGTAAATTGTAGAGTATTTTGAAACAGAAACCTGCTTCATATGGCTGTTTGCTTCCTAGGAGAGATGTATTCCTAACGGTTTGTTACGGTACTGAATTTTAGTGTCAAATATAAGATTTGTGGTTTTACTGTGAACACAAACTTTAAGAGAATTCATGTGAACGCTCCTTCTTCAGTAATTGTTCTTGATAAACCAGGTCTTACAGCTTCAAGAGGTAGACAAGGAAGGGGGATAGTCAAATTTTCAGGCAGATAACTCCAATAAACTAAATCTTTAAAACGAAGAACATAACCAATACTTGTTCCTTGGTGATCACCTCAGTTAAATCTTGCACTTCTGTAGTGCAGTGACATGCCTTCCAGTGCCTAGGAATATCAGCCTGCTGTTTACTGGGAAACATATTCCTCTGAGACCTAAGTTCAAGGACCAATCTAAAGACTCTAGTGCCTTTATTGTGCCATCTCTATGATACAGCACAGGCGTTTGTGATGGAAATACTTCTGCAGTAGAAGTGCTTCCTTTTTCAGGCAATCTATTAGATAAATGGGAATGCTTTTGAAATAAGTACAAAAATCCTTGCTTAAGCTTTCTGAATGTGGAATAGTGTGAAACAGTGCCTTACTGCTATATGCACTTTTTTCATATGCTGCTTCAGATCTGTTGTCTTTTTACCCTGCAGTGCCAGAGGAGAGCTCTGGAGGAAACCATTTCTCTCCTGTGATTCAACCCCTGGTATACTTGGTCCAGTCCTTGTAGAGCAAACAGTTTCTTGTGGTTGGACTGTCTTCTGGTGCGGCTTGGAGGAAGGGGAAAGAGTTGATCTTAGTGGAGTGTCTGGAATAAGGGACTTCAGAGGGCTTCCTGAATTTGTTAAATCTAGTGTCTTACAATCAGAGCATCTAGAAAAGCCTACTTCATACAATAATCTGTATTTGTTTCACTTTGTAAGTCCCAGTCCATTCCATGAAAACGTTTCCAGCGCCTTTGAGTTTTTGTCTCTGGGCTCTAATGATCGTAGGACATGAACTAGCACCTAAAGCACTACCAGAGATTAAATTCCTCACTCCGATTTAAGTCAGTGAAGCTTACATACCTAAATGTAGTTCTTTCTGCTATAAAAAAGACTATATATTTTAATTAGATAAGGTCCATGTACCTCATTTAAGTTAATAAGATTTTTTTGAAGCATTTTTTAATGAAAATTTTCCTTAATTGTGATGGACAGCCATGTAAACTAATGTCAGACTCTGTGTGTGTGTGACTATTTGTTAAAGGAAAAGCATGTTTTCAGAGTGTGGTTTTTGGACTTCCAGTCAGATTACACAAGCTCGAGAAGGCCCACCCCACATCCTGTGTAGAAAACCAGCTCACAGAAATGTCCATTGTTCTTCAGGATTATAAGTCACTGTATTTTCTGCTTGCCGCCTATTTCAGAGTAGTATATGGAAAATACTAATGCAAAGGAACCACAGCAGCTTAACAAGTGCTCAGTCCTGCCAGGTACTGAGTGCTCTGCTCTTACTGGAATGGGGGGCAAGGGGGTAGAGGGGATTAAAACATTAGGCTCCCTGGCTAGAGAACAAAGGTGTTGATAAAAATAGCTGAGAGTGTTTTATTAGTTATGTGAATGAATTGATAATTGACGTACTTTAAGCCTGAAAGCTGTTTCTGGAGCCATACTGCAGCCATGCAAGTATTTGCTGTCTTTGGCTGGGGCCGGGGGGGAATTTACAAGGGTGTGCAGTTTGCTTCAAGCAAAGCATGGTGAATTTTCCTTGTCATTGTATCACCCCTCCTCAGACACTACTGCAAAAAAAAAGAATGGGGTTTCTTCATCTAATACCCCAAGTAAGAGATAGGGTGATCAGTGTTTCTGAATCTCTACCCGTGCTTATTGCTGAGTTGTGTGCTATTCCAGCTGCAAGTTAACGGGCCTATCCATAAAGGGGAGCTATCAAGCCAAAAATGGTAAAACTTGTTCACTTTTCCTTAATTTTTTTTAATCTGTGTCACCTCCATTATCATCCTGGAGCTTATTTTTTAAAAAGCTGAGGCGCTATTTTTCATGTTCCGTTTTCAAACAGGAAAAGTGTGTTTCAAAGTGAATTTTAAAACCCTTGTATTATAGTTTTCCTACTTTAAAAAAGCAACAAGTTGTATTTCTTACTAGAGTTCAGTACCTATGTAAAACCAAAACATTTGTTATGATAATACATATTAGCTAAACACAAGGCTGCCATGACAGCGTTTGAGGCCGTATCCTGCTTTTCTGCAGTCCTCTGAAAGGAATCACCTCCCTTTAGTCGATGCCAGTATCCTGACTGTGCAGCATTCCCAAAACATGTGGCCCATAAAATGGGATTATAGGGAAGGCATTCAAGTAAACAGAAGTTCCCTCAGGACGAGATTTGCTTTTTCATGTGGAGCTGCTGTGTGCTTTAGCCTGGCGCTGCAGCCTCATTCCCTAGCCAGGGACGACAACTCCTCTTGGTGACCCCAAGGGTTTGAGAACACCTAGGCCACCCCCAAATTTTGGGCTTGTCTCCTCCTGGGTTGGCTGGCACAACAGAGTCCCCTTTGCAGTGTTTTTGGAAGGACACACCCCATTACAAATTAAGGGAAAATAATCCTTTCTGTGTCTCTTTGGTGTCGCTATGTAGTAATAAATGACCAGTCCCATGACATGGCTATAGCTGCCAAAACTCTGCAGTGAACATACAGCTGTATCCGCCATTAACTGTACAGTATTGCTGAAGTGGCCCAGTGCTCCCATGAATTGTGTTCAAGGGTAAGTAGCTGCTTAAAGCTAAAAACCTTCATGCTTCTATGAGCACACAGTTATATTGGTGGATAATAGTGTATTTCTGTGAGTGTATTTCTATGATTGCATAGTCCCATCCAGCTTGTTCTGTTGAAAGTACACAACTTGAGACTGGTTCAGTCTGCAGTTTGAGAACTTTCATGTTCTTCTCTGAGACTAAATCATATTATCAGCCTTGATGAGGAGTGTTTCCAGACCTGCTCCTCATGTCCAGTTCTGGCCTTGGTAATTCAGGCTGTCATTGCTACTCCACAGGATTACACTGCGTGGGATATTGGGGAACAAAGCCTTCAGACTCAGGTTCCTTTCACTGTGTGTCTCTCATATTTTTAAAAACTTGTCTTGGGTGGGTTTTGTCTTTCTACTTTTCCAGGGGCTGCTAGTCACTGTGGGAGTGGTTCAGTCAGTAGTGGAACCCTTATACCAGTAGGAAGGCTTTGGATCCTGATGGCCTTGTCTTGGCTTCCTGTATGTGTGGCTGTGTACCACAGCATGGAGGCTTTTGTCCACAGGGAAAGCTACAATTGTAAATACTCTGCTTAAAATGACAGGATTTCATAAATTCACGTGACTGTGTTTCAGACTGGCCTGTGTTGGTCACATCGTTGATGTGCTACTGAGCATTAGTGAGGAGTGTGATAGAGATCCCTGTGGGTGGAAGATAGCCCCGTGCCTTTCAGAGAGCACAGCCTTGTACGTACTGCTGTTACCTTTCTCTAGAGGTGACTCTGAACAGAAACTGTTAAACTTCTCATAATTGGTGTTAGTGTGAATCTTTGAACAAATAGCAGCACTGAGAATTTTCTGTTATCTGAAGAAATACAGGCCAGAAACTCTCCTTTTTTTTGTTTCTGCACCTGGGACAATGAAGTAGAGAGAACAGCCCTGGGAACAGGGGTGCCAGCCCGGTTCCTGCTGCCCACAAAAGCGGCGCATTCATTCATTCATGTACCCCCTATCGTAGCTGAAGCAAAGAATTGTTTGCTATGGGTTCTAAATCAGCAGTCACTATTCTCTTTCTCTTCTTGATTGGTTTCTTTTCAAAGCACTTACAATGGGGAGCACATTTACAAAATTGAGAGAGGTAAATTCAGGGCCTGTAGCTCAAATCACAAGTGACTGCACTTAGGAGTAATGTCATTGTCACAGCTGTACACAGCTTTCGTTTCTGGAGGGTCCGATTCTCTGCCCTGATCTATAGTGGGGTATGAATGAGAGAAAGCAGGCCACCTTAATTTGATGGCAGTCTGCTGGTATTGTAAGACTGTTTAATCCTGTTTAAAGCTTAGGATTTTTTCAGAAGGTCTCTGATTTCTGGGCATATTTTGTACTGAAGCCCATTTAAAAGCTGAGCATGAATTAATCTGTCATATTTGATACATAAAACATGATATTTTCAACATATTTCAACTGTGTGAGAGCTTAAAAAATAGGATTATTAAATAAATTTTTCCAAAGTTTTAAGGAGATTTTTAATACCTCCGGGCTTATAGGATCCGATGCTGAATTATGAGGGGCAGTAACAACATGTTTAATTACTGTATATTCCAAACATTGGGTAGATTATATAGATAGAACAGCAGGGAACTGAAAACGTCTTGTGAATAACAGCAACGCCTGCTTGTATTCATGTAATAATTTCTGTGTGGGGTCGTTTATGTTGCAGAAAATGGTGTTTTATGAACAAGCTTTTGAGGGGAATGATATGTTGCTAAGGCAATATTTTGTATTATGCTGTACAGGTTCTGTATTGTAAATCAAAGAAGCAGAGCCATATATCCATGACCTCAGCTCCAAAATTCCTGCAATTAGTCATGATTTAAATTATCATGAGTTGTGGGAAATAGCTTTTAGAAGTCTTGGAAAATTGGAGGTGTGCTCAATGAAGGACCTCTTAGACACTGCACAGCACTCAAGCACCAGCTCTGGCTGCCATGGGCTGCCCTGTCTACCTTACCAGGTCATCAGTCTTGCAGTATTAAAATTGAAACCTGCAAACTGGGGCACGCTAAGAGGAATCAATATAATTGCTCAGTCATAGAGAATTGTAAACTCCAAACAGATGTCCGTACAGGGGTCTTTACCAATTCACTTCAACCCCTTCGGTAATGCACCATTCAGTGATTCATCCAAGCAGGTTGCATACCCCAGTCCGTGTGAGCCTCCCTTCCCTTCCCAGTCTTCCCGTGTACCAGCACTGGCAGGCAGGGGAACTTGCAGCGAGCTGCATCAGCAGAAGAAACAGATTGATGCCAGTGTAGCTCTGTGTGTGTCATCTTGTGGGGTTCAAATGAGTGCCAATGCAAGGGAGGCAGGAGGGGGAACCTCCCGTTCAGGCAACAGTCAGTGATCACGTTGGCTTTATGGTTTCATAAGATCATATCTGTAAGTTATACGCACATCTGTAACTTTCTGGAAAGCTGAGTGCCAGCCGTCTGCTGGGCACTGCCACTCTGTCAGCTGCTTGACACACAGGCAGGTAGGGGGGACAAACTTAGCTGTCTGTGGGCTTCTGAGATCTTTCTAGAAATTTCTAGGATTGATGGAGAGAAGTCTTACGGATGAAGTGTGGTTCAGATGACCCTATTCATATGTTTAATATGTGATGAAATAGGTGACTCTTGGGTGGCTATAAAAAAGTCTAGACTCAGGCTTGGGCAGCTGCAATTAGGCAGATGAGCTATGCTGAAGGAGACTGAAGACCTCAGTGCAATTTTCTGGAAAATAAAGCAATCCACATAGTATAAAGAAAAATGCATGAGCGGCTAACTGAGATCATTGGTAATGACCTAGTATAGCTCAAAAGAAAAAAAGGCGGGGGGGAGGTTTACAAATCTCAGCCAGTTTATCTGGATCGTCAGACTGGTGTCTAAGTACTGAATTCAGTTTGTGGACTGAGGTAAGACATTAGAAGGTCACCATCACCTTGGGGAAAAGGAAAAAATCTTCATTTGTGCTTGTAAAGTTTAAAGGCCTTGAGCATTGTCTATCCAAGAACCTGCTTTAACTACCTACTGTTACAAATGATACTAGATACTACTAAAACTGGAAGAAGTTAGATGAACCAAACCTCTTTTTTCATTTTCTATTTAGTTCTGTCGTTAGCATTCTTGGCAGGACTTCATAGATGTTCACTTTCAGTGGTTTTTATGCTTGGTTGCACTTCCTGTCTCATATATTAGCATAATGATGTCATTCTCGTGCACGGCTGTGGAGGAGCATGGTGGTGTGCTCTGCCCGAACGTCTGCGAGAAAGGCTTGCTCACTCTCCTGCAAGACTCTGGTTCTGCTCTGACAGCCGAAATCCAAATGGAGGGTCCCATTTTTGAGCCTCCCTTGTATGGAAGTGGGGAGCAGAGTGGGAGGAAGAGGCAGCGGGAGAATTATTTTCTTCACACCATCTTCTTGTAGGAAGCTACTAACAGGACTGTCTGTCTTCACCTACTGTGGGTGAGCAACTGGAGCCTGCATAACTCCGTCTGCGCTTCCATAGCCCCGTACAGAGTTGTAGAAAGGAAGGAAAGGGTAGGGAAGCTGCTTATCCCTAAAGCAAACAAAGCAATGAAAAGTGGGAATGGGAGATTCAAACGTGTCCCTGCTCCTCTGGCTAGGCCAGAGGGAGGAAAGCACTGAGAAAGTCCCGTCTGCCTGGTGCTCTTTTCATGGAGCAGGAGAGCAGCAGAGTTTGTTCCTCTGGTTCTTCTGCATGTCCCGAGAAGGCAGCGAGGACGGAGTGGTTTCTCCTTGGGGATGTTCCTGCAGGAGAGGGAGGAGGGTGACTGCCAGGAGGGAGCAGGCGGCCCCAGCACCTCTGGGGAGCAGCCTGGGCCTGCTCCTCTTCCTGCCGTTTCAGGTCGCTCAGTGCGCATCAGGCGAGGCTCTGCTGTGCAAGCAGCAATTATGCAGAAGGCTTTAAAGTGATAGAAATCAGCGTGTTTAAATGAACTTGGGAAAAACTTCTGAAGACATTGTCCCCTTAAATCTGGCTGAAAGGGGCTCTTCCAGCATGAGTCACCCGCAGCTGTAGAGGAGCCCTGGGCAGAGCCTTCCTCCCCTTCACTGAATGGAGCTGTCAGAGTGCCCGGAGCAAGGGCAGGGAGAAAAATACCCCGATTCATTTCCTAACGAGATATACATGGGAGAATTCCCCACGGGGCCACCCGATGGGGGTTTGTGGCTTTGTGTTTTTTGGTCACTCAGCTCCGCGTAAGCAACATTGTCCAGCTTCAGGCTCCCACCCAGAGGACTGAAATACCCCAAGCCCGTCCCCACGAAGCAGACAATAGTGTTGATATGCCTGTTGCTGCAGAGGAAGTGGCTTCTGTTATAACCAACAAGCAGTCTGCCAAAGTCCACAGTTTGGGTGGTCGCCAGGCTAAATTTGACATAAAATATTTAACCTTTTTGACTTTTGTCGTACTGTTTTCTGGAGTTGTTTCTCCTGTTTCCTACCATTTAAATCTCACATATGGCAGGGGTTTCTTTTCCCCCCCACAAATTAATACAGACTTTTCTTTAGAAATCACAGAATTGTTAATAGAGAACCCAGTCTATTTAATAGATAAAAATATTCTCAAATGCTCCCATAGGTTGTCAAAACGGGGGCTAAGCTGTATGCAGCTAAGGTGTTGCTCGGGGCTCTATTGTGCCCTCTCCCATCTGCCCTTGCTGCAGTCAGTTTTGATCTGAATTTGACATTGGAAATACGACATACTATTGCAGAAAAGACGATATGTGAAAGGCAGACCTCAGATACATGAGGCATCAGGCGCCCTCTTGTGCTGTTTCTGCGGGAGCATCGCAAGGCGAGCAGCTTCCCAGCAGCAGAGGGTGAGCCGAGCCTCAGCCTCTCTTTTAGTTTGCGGGGAGACTGGTGTGTGCTTGGGCACCTACATCGTGATCCAGTGCAGTTCTGATGTGTGCGAGTTACTTGATGAGTCCACTGACTTTACTTCAGCTATACAATGTGACCATTCAAAATAAAGCTTTGAACAGAAAAAAGTGACTTACATCTTCCAAAAGACAAAAATAAGATTTTTAGATTCACTCAAAAGTAGCAATGTTTGCTAAGTATTAAATTTCTCTGGTGGGCCAGATTTTAAGTGGAATTTCAGACTTCACTTACTGTTAGTAATATGATGCAAGTTTAGTTTTTTTTTGGTTTAGACTATGCTGTATGTTTATAATCATTCACCTCCTTGTACTGCAAAATATCAGGAAAAGTGCTTGATCTCCCTGGAAGTCAAACTCTAGGCATAGTTTTATTAAGTCTAGTTAATAAATACTTTTTCAGATTGCTCACTGCAAACACTTGAAAATACCTCATTTTTCCAGATACCAGACTATAAGTAAAAATGCAAACTCCAGAGTATAAGAGGTAAATGGATTTACAAAGTTAACTAAATAGGTATGGCACCTCTGAAAACATCGACCTTTGGTGGCTTGCTTCCTAAAGAAATAAATTTCAGTGTTTTTTATATTTTGAACTCAGAGTTGTTCAAAGGACACGAATATATTATTTTCTAGCACAATGCAAAGTCCCAAACTCACTGATACCTCTAAGGTGCAAACAACTGAGCGTAACGTGCTAAGTGAGCTCTCTTCTTCCCAGCATTTTTCTGTCTTCCTGGCTTTCCAGGGGTTAAAGATGTTGCTTATTTCAGGCTTACTGACCCAGAGCAATTTTAGACGGGGCTACCTGCCCAGTTTTTCTGCAAAAGTTTCTAGCAAAATAGCAGTTCCGTGGCCTGAAAGGTCCTGAGGATTACAATCGTTTCATAGAGCAGTAACTAGAATATAAAAGAAGAATGGTCGTGCTTGGCCTGGCTGAGATTCATCTAGCTGATACCGATCCTGTCTCCAGCAGGCACTGTAAGTGGATGCATTGATAAAAGCCTGAGAGCAGAGCAGGTATAAATGCTTCTTCCCTTACTGCTCTCCCAGCCTCCAACCATTCTCACATCCTGAGCTGAATACGGGGTTTGTGCATTTAGCAAACCTTGACAGATTCTGTTTCCAAGATCATCCACTCTTCCGCTGAGCTAATATTAAACTTCAGTATTCACAGCATCCTTGTTGTGGTCAGCTTTGACCGCATATGTGAGTGTGTGTCTGTGAAGTTAGAATTGGTTTTCTGTTTGTGCATGATTTTATATTTATCTATATCAAATTCTGTTTGCCATTTTGTTGCTCACTGATTTATTTTTTTTTGTGCAGTCTGTCACCCCTCATTCTTGCCTCATTCTCAGTGATTTATATCATCAATAAACTCTGTCATATTCTTGTTCACCCCATTTTCTAGGTGCACTGAACCAGACAGCTCCATGTCAGATCTCTGGGGAACTGTACTGATGAACTTGGGTTCACTGTGAGTGCTCACCATCTTGTCTCTGATTTCTCATCATTTTAACAGTTATTTACCCCGACAGGACCTTCCCTCTTAAGCCATGGCGGCTTGGTTTCAACATGGTTGAAAGCTTTCTGAAAACTCAAGTACACTTACAACCAAACTATCCTTGTCCTTGTGGCTCCTGAGCCCTTCCAAGAAGTCTGATAGGTTCTTGATGCAGATTTCCATTTACAAAAAAAACCATCTGGGCTCTTCCAAAGTATCATGTTTATCTGTTTAAGAATTCTATTCCTTATTATAGTTTCTGCTACTTGTTCATCAGTGAAGCTTTGTACAGAGTTACAGTTCTGATGATGATGGTATGACTTCGGCAATGTGATTACATTTTGTAGTACTTATCTATGTTTTCTGTAGAATGTCACAAAAATGCCACAGCATGGTGTGTCTGTAGAGGGGAAGTAATGTCCGTGAAGTATTTTCAAACAAAAAGAAAATGCTGTGGAAATGCACAGAATTAGTGTTGCTATATAAGTTTAATAGGAGTTATCATTTGTCATAGCAACAGAGTGGGGACCACAAAGTGGATCAAATTAGGGTTTTGTGCATATTTTGAAGTTTCTAAGAGTTATTTGCCTGTACCTAATGGCATACTTGAATTTTACCCAGGAAAAACTAGAAATTCCTTTAGCACACAGGTAAAATTTTTTGGGGTCTGGGCTGAAAACTTACGACACTTGAGCAGGAGCAGTTTTGGGGGATCGGATGTAAGGATTGTTTCCAGCAGAGCAGGTCCAACCCTTGGAAGGTTTCAGTCTGCTCTGGGGGCCATCTGTCATGAGTGGTTAGCTGCTTTGTTCAGTATGAGGGACCATCTCATGACCATACCTGATTCTATGTGAAAAATAATCCAGAAGGTCATTTGGGAATCTGCAGGCTACTAGACGGGGGTGTGAAAACTGACTTTCCTTTGCCCAGCGAAGTCTTTGTGCTTCCTTTTTCCTTTCATGAAGAGGACGAGGAAAGGCTCCAGGCAGAAATGAAGAAAGAAATGGTTTTTTCTCAGTAGTTGGGTCTTCGGCAAAGTACTGGGTTAAGCTCTTCAAAAGGCAGCACAACTTCACTTGTGTGGTTTGCATAGTTGAAATAGCTAATGTAAATGAATTGAGACAAATCTCCTTAGAAAAATCAGCCATTCCTGAGCACAGAATGTTGTCATTAATAATTTGAGCAAAGTGTGTGGTCGTCGTTGTTCTTTCGTTAAACCTACCTACTTTAAAATATTAACAAAAGGCTCCTTGTGGCTGCACAGCTTAACCTCAGTGTTTGAAAACCTGACAGTGCCAGGTCTGATGCAGCTGCTGGTAAAGGACCATTTGCAGACTTACTCCTAAATTATCCAATGAAAGAAAGCAAAATATGAGAAGGGGGAAAAAATCCTCAAACAAATCCATCAACTTGGTAGTAAATTATCCTCTTCGTTTTACTAAGTATCTGAATTACTGCTCAATGAATAATGCAGTAACAGTTTCCAGAAGACTGGCAGTTATTGTAATGTTTTGATAAAACAAAGAAATGCACATATTAGCATAGGCCTGTTAGGACTGTGGATTGAAATGTGTGCACAGAGCAT
The DNA here is from genome assembly GCF_963924245.1 of Chroicocephalus ridibundus. Taxonomy (NCBI): domain Eukaryota; kingdom Metazoa; phylum Chordata; class Aves; order Charadriiformes; family Laridae; genus Chroicocephalus; species Chroicocephalus ridibundus. The sequence goes on from NC_086284.1 coordinate 205,800,655, forward strand.
CTATAAGAACATCCAAATTAATGCTTTCCATCCCATTCATCTGGTGTTTCGCAGTACGTATATGTGTATGCTTCTCCCTAAAATATGCAGTAATAAGCTGGGCATACTTAAAAAGTAACGTATCCTACACTTACAAGAAGTATGGAGGGGGCAGGTAAGAGTGTGTACAGAGATACTCCCTGCGGAGCTGCTGGCTTGTGGTTACTAGGGTGTTGCATCTGTCCTTACTCAGCATTGCAGCAGTTAACTCCTGCCTTTTAAAAAAAGGAATTGCTTAAATCCATATAAAATACTTTTCTAGATGTGTCTGGGGGCCAGCTCTGAGCTCTGACTATTGCCACATTCTGCTTTTGCGCGCAAGATTGTCTTTCCAGATAAGCATGAATAGAGTTCAAATGAATCTATCAATAATCAGTGGAAAGGATGTCATAATGCAAAGTCTGATACTGTATAAAAAATATGCAAGTCCTCGAAAACGTGTTTGGAAAGGAACCGCATTATTCTTAACATAGCTGCAGGTCTGCCAGCAACAGCTCATGAAGAGGTGTGGGAATTAGCTGATAGACTCCCTGCTGGCAAGGAGAGCTAGGAGGCTGTATCCTACCGATACGAGACTGACTCCTCGTTTTTAAATCCCTTTGGCTAAAGGAAGGTAAATTACTTTTCTTTGCAGATGAAACACATTGTGAGGTAAAGCCACATTTGAGAAGAAAAAAATGAGTGTTTACTGGAAATAAAATCTTTATAAAGTTAAATGGAATACAGTGTCATGTGAGATCGGTGATTTCTTTTAGTTTGTCATAATCTCTTGATTCAACACAGTAAATACAGCTAAGAGAAGAAGATACATGATTGGGAGGTGGGGAAAGGAAGAGATGGCTGAAGATGAAACGCACATTTTTAATTACTCATTGCTCATTCTCAGATTTGGATCTGCTTCTAATTAATTAAGTTAAATTATTTTCAATGGAATTTTTCTTTGTAGCATCTGCTGCAGTGCAGAATATCTGTGGTACTGTGCTGAGTCTAAGGAAAGGGCAAACAGAAATACTCCCCTGTCCTGTGAATGCCACTGTCCCTATCAGGGCTCCCATGACTATTAACAGGCACTGTTCCCAAAATCTACTTTCTTTCAGCACCAGTTATATGAAACATAAAGCTATCTATAATGGTGCCCTCTGGTGACTTCAAAAATTTTTACACTAGAGTGAAATAAAAAAACAAGATGGAATTTGGCCTGCTATTGTGAAAGTACCCTGGCAAGTTGGACTGTTCATTAGAGATTCATGAACAAATTAGAGTTCTAGAGCTCAACCAGGCAATATACACAAGCCATACATGTACAGAAGTCCAGGACTAATCACAAGTGTTGTAGGAGCAGAGCTGTAATGAGCAGGGCAGTCTCTCATCCTGCCATGGAAGTAATCTCTTGTATATTCACGATAGAAAGAAACCCAACTTTTTACACTGCAAACTGATGATTTATTTTCTAGTGCCTAGGGAAAAGAAAATTAAAAGATGAAACAATGAAATCTCTTACTGAGTTTGTCTTGATGCAGGGAATATGGAGGATGTTAATTGATTATACGAACTCTTAGAAGTAAACCAGCTGTGTAAAAGGATGTCTTTTGTATATTCTACAATTAGTGTGGCTGCCACACAGTCTCTGGAAGACTGATCTCAGTGCACTGTTTCCTCTCTGGCATATTGCTTTTTATATGCACAATCTGCCTGCAGCATCTAATGTCTCTACATTTACAGCCCATTGTTTCCCACCGTACTGGCATACATGACCTTTTTCATTGCACTGACTCTAGTGCTCAACGTGGCTCTTACGCAGTTCTGGTTGAAAAGGAATCTTTTATTGCAGGGTTGTGCTATTTTACAGCCAGATCTATGGTCTTACAAACACCGGAGCTGACAGAAGGAAGCAAGTAAGTACATGTGGCTGGTGATGGATGGAATAGGTGTGGGCACCCCTTTCAGTATCATGTTTTAAATCATGACTACGTGCTGTGTCCTAATCAATATGGATGCAGCACTGGTGAGGTAATGAGACTGTGACACTCCAAGGCAATTAGCCCAACAGAAAACCATCCACAAGCAAGATAATGGATGGGGGGGAAAAGGAAAAAGAAAAAAAAAAAGACTAAAACCTGTGTTAGTAAAGTTGTATGAAGTGTGAACTATTATCTAATGACTATTTACTGAATTTCTAAATTAGGCACATACTCCCAATAACTGTATCAGGTTAACTCACTCCTCTGCTTTTAAGCACCGTTTCCCCACACCACGCTTGGGAGAGGCCGTGTCTTTTCGCACTCATGTCCTTTGCAAAACGGCCCATTGGGCACAGTGTAGATCAACTGTCTTTTATGCATATATTCTCTAAGAAAAAGGAGTAAACAAAATATTTGTTTTGACAAGATGCCTGCTTAGATCACAAGTGTTAAGATCAGGAGGTACAAGTATGATTTTATTCTCACTTCCCGAATAATAAAATCTGTAGAACCTTCTCCAGTACCTTTTGTTAAGTGAGTAATTTTCCCTTCAACTGCAGTCTATCTTGATTTTACAGGCCATTTGATGTCTGTGGAAGAGTTTGTGTGATCGTTTTGAGGCCTAATGCGTCAGGAAAGGATGGTTTTTCTGTACTAGCATTTCAGTCTTTGTGTCTTGCGGTCACACAGCGCTTCCTTCTGGCCTGAACAGTTGGCTTAGTTCTTCTAGGAGGAGAATAAACCCATTGATAAATTCATATGTGTTTAGTGCAGTGCTGTATCTCTGAACGTTGCAGGAACACACAAAAATGAGTACTTTTCTCAGTGACCATGCCCAACCTTCCATTTCTAGCTAAGCTGATGTTTCAAAGAGCCTCTGCTTCCTTCTGGTCGAAATGGGAGCTGGTTACTCTCTGTGTGGTGGCCTGGCTCACGTAGTTCAACCAGTTGTCTCCAAGCTTCTGCTACTATTGCAAATCTATGTCCTACCTGATGTACTTGGGCAGTGACTTCTCCTGTGCCCAGCCATCTTCCTCTGTCAAGGAACTTAACTGCTCTTGTATTTAGCCTGAATGAAGGGTAGCTGTCGGGCTTCCTGCCCTGTGCTTCATCAGCTTCTGATGGATCCAAGACGCTTGTGACGTCTTCCGCTTCCCACGGTCTGACAGCATTTGGGTTTACAAAAACAGCAGTGGAAAGAGACATGGGTTTTGGTATGGTTGCATAACTAGTTGTAGAATAGATGCCTTCATACACATCTCCTCAGCTGTATGGGACAGCATTCTACTGTCACAACTCAAGGAATGCATAAAACAACTGATTTGATTATTGTGCCCATTAAATGGTCTTTGCTTTCATTTTTCCAGCCTTCTTCATCTATGATAAGTTACTGTGGCTTAATACCTGGAGTAAGACCTAGGAAAGGAATCTGTATTCTGCAAGGATTTGGGGGACAGCCTGAAGTTCGTAAGCCTTTGGATATAAACGCGCTGCTTGCATACTTCTTTCCTTATCCTATGCAAAGAGAACTGGAATGTAGCATTTTCAGGATTGGGCCTTTGGGGAAACTAATATAGGTATTCTGGTATATAGATAGCTCCTTGGGGGAGGCTGCTGAAGGGAGATTTTTGCCTCTGTTACGAATGAGATAATTTGCTCTCAGCTGTTCTGAAAATTGTTCAAATTTGTCTTTGTTGTGTCAGTTTCCCCTCTGTAGTTACTTGCCTGCTCTGCTTGTGGCTTGTATTTTTATACTTGCTCACAGCAGAGTTGGGTCATTTTTGACAGTAGCGTCCACCGTGCTGGAGGAGTTTCTTACGTCAGTGAAAGAGCTGCTACTACCGATCATCATCCTGGACAAGAGCGGCAGTAACTTACCCTAGGACAGGTCATGAGAACACCTCAGTTACCTGAAATTGCTACGAAAATCAGGTCAACGCAGTGCACTTCTCTCTGTGCCTTGTTATGGTAGATCTAGGAACTTTGAACAGAAAGGTGTTGGCTACAATAGAGGGGGTTTAGAAATGCAGAGAACCATGCAGAGCTACAGAGAAATTTCACACCCCAGGTAGGTGGAGAATTACCCTTCTATCTCCTCAATGAGAGGGAGTCTCCAGTCAGACAGCTCCTCTACTGACATGCTGGGACAAATGACTCAGCTCTGCAGTGGAGAAGCACGTCTCCAGTGCTGCTTTCCTGGAAGCACCTTCACCTGTAGGTTTCTCGTTCACGAATTAATTTGCTTATGAAAACACATTGGCTCACAGAGCCTGGGGTGGCACAGCTGCAAGCAAATTGCACTCACGGGATGAGGATGCACAGCTGTAAGCAAGCCTAATTAAGACCTCTGACGAATTTTCCAGTATATCTACACCAGTAGTTGTCAGGATCTATGAAGTAAATAAAGGTTAGTTGTTTTCGGTGCTGAGAGTTGCTCAAGTTTGTAATCATCCTATCTTACCAGGAATGAAGCACATGAGGCATATTAAAGGAGGCAGTGGTTGCTATTCACTGGTGATTTGTCACAAATAAAAGCTTTCAGAAATAGCACAAGATGGGTCTGGCAGCAGTCAACTGACCTGTAATTTTAAGATTGGACGAATCATTAGAAAAAGGGAGTGTAGCAGAACTCGCAGCCTGGTAATTCCCATGAGCTCAGCTGGAACTGGAGCTACTGTCACGAGTACCTGAATCTCCTGAACTGTACAGGTTTGTACTGAAAGTCGCCAATCTGGGAAGAGACATGCATATTTCTGACAGAATATTTTTATGAGCTGCTTTTTTTCCTCCAAGACATCAGCCTTATCAATAGCACTGATACTAAGGTCTACTTACTATCTATAGACGTTATCTCTTATCTTCTTATTTAAGGGTAATTTCGCTAGAGAAATAAATCATTGCAGGGAGTGGCTCAGTTATGCAGATGCTGGGGCCAAATCCCTAATTCCTGTAAATAAGTTTTGCCCAATTCTGACAGCACAAACCAGTTTTAAACCTGGTTTGAAGTGTCTAGTGTTCCTAGAAGTCCTCTGATTGCATATGGCAGCAGACTGAGAAAAAACTGAAGGCCCCATCCCAACAGGTACCTGCTATCAGGTGCCCAGCCAGCAAGCATTATGTAGGAGAAGCAGTCTGGAGTCACCACCTGGAAGCTGACTTTCCACATGGAACAGGAAATTGTTGAGCGTCTGGAGTATCTGCTGTATTTGTTGTCCGCTTTTCAATCTCCTGAACAAGATAAAACAAATGTGGTGACACGTGGAGTTTGTGGGTCCCTGCGCTGGTATTATGAACGGTGTTCTGCATAGCAGAGGGTGGAGAATCAAAGTAATTAAACCATCCCACTGTGCAGCCAGCTGTGTAACTTTATGTCTTAATTTGTTAGCCCCTCCCCAACCAGGTGAAAGAGGTCTTTTGGGATTAGTTAAATCCAAGGTTAAGTCCAAGGAAGCCAGGTGGTATATTAACCTCTTCCCTCCAGGCTGGAACTAACTGCAGAAATGGAAGTTCTTGGCCGTGTTCACCTGATGGACTGCTCCAGTCTAGCAAACCTTTGCACTCTTCTGCCTGGATTTGTTCGAACTCCTATGTTGATACAGAAAAATAGGTCTGATGCCATGTACCCTTAGGATGCTGCTTTACTTCCCAGGATTGGCTCTCTTAAGAGTAATCATGTCAACACCTTCGGAGTGGGGCACAAACCCAATGTGATTTGATAGTTGTGTGTCTGCAAAGGCACATTCTTCCTTCCTGGCTCTGACACATATACCTTGGGGAGTATCTGATTTATGCAAATGGTAAGATATCAGCATGCATTGATTAAGTAGATCCAAAAAAGGGTTTTCAATTGCTATTGCATAAGGAAAAAATTCAGCTTGTCCTCTTGCAATATCCTGGCACTGTTTTGATGCAAGAATTATTTATTAGGGAGACTTTGAAGTAGGATGAAAGTAAGAAACCCTATGAGGAAAAAGTTCTGTTTGTTTCTTACATTTTCTCCACCCTTCCCTCACCCTCGACTGTTCCATATGGTTAGAGGGAAAATCTTTTCCAAACCCTTTCAATCTAAAACATCATCAGATGGAGCAAAAGGAAAGCTGAACTTGCCCCAGAAGCATTCCCACGCTGGAATGTTTTAGATGCTCCAGCCCCAGAGCTTTGGGTACAGGGAAAGTACGAGTAGCAAGATGTCTGTGTTGTTTGTGGAGGGGTGGATCTGAGAGTGTCTCATGCCTTGGGCACTGTAGGGGACTATCTGGCATAGCAGAAGTCATCCTGCAATGTGATGATGTGGGGACTTTGGTGGCAGTACCAGCTCCCAGGCTTCTTTCTTGTTCTCTGTCCCTCCTTGCCCATTTCCATGCCATGGGGCACCATACTTGTGGCTGGATGAATGCAATTCCCTACAAATGGCACTGAAGACCAGAACGCTTTGAGGGCAGGGTGGGGTTGTTCTTTAAAGCCAGAGAAGCCCAACACTGATCTGATTTACAGCATGATCCCACAAGCGGTTGCACGCAGGTGACTGACCTCACCCGTCGGTGTGGGCCATGCACTTGGCCAGTGTGCTGAATAAGGTCCTCAATCTGAGCCTCAGGGTATGCTGTGGAAGGCTCCAGCTTCAGCTCCATCAAATCACGTGAGACTGAATGAAGATGACCTCTGGCATATTGTTTGCTCTGAATGATTACGGAAAACTGCAGGGCCCATGGGCAAGAGCAGGAGAGGAGTGAGTAGTTGTGAAGAATGTTGGGCCTTACCTGCATTCAGTGCTATCAAGACCAAGGTACCTATATTAGGATTCCTGGGACATGTAATATCATAAAATCATAAAATCAGTGTCTCTGTACTGCAGAGCAACTGAGGAGGGGTATTTTAGATACAGGTAATAATTTGTTGTCTGAGCTCCATCAAAGCTGCTCAGTGAATGTACCACGTCACCTCTTCTACTGGAATAACACTGTCACAACACTGCATTCAGTAACAGGACTTTGACGAGAGTTTAAATTCAATAAAGATGGAGATACAGTCCACTAAACAGCTCTAAATTTCTCTTGTCATACTGGACAAGAGAGGACAGAAACCATTTCAGATACCGTAAGACTAGGTGAGGTAAAACTACCTTAAGTTTTGTAACACAAATCTGGATTTCTAGCAGTTTGCCAAAAAAAAAAAAGAGAAGTTAGGCTTTTTCTCTTACTCTAACAAGTCAACTGAGTAAAAGCAATTACCTGAAAGCTTATTTTTCTGTGACATCATGAAAAAAAAAAGAGAGAAACTGCATGCCAACATTAGTTATAATTTCATTTGGATCCAGGTAGATCTAATTTACGTGGGGGTTCTGTTTCCCAGATGAGGAGCAAATGAATCTTATCTGACAGACAATTGAGTTATAAAGGCTTCACATGAGAACTGTGCTCCAACAGAATGTAAACAAGACATGTCGTTTAATAAGGTCAGACATACAGTAAGGAGCTAAATTATGTCAGGGTTCGTCAGCCAGCAACACATACAGCTAGACCTTCTCAAACGGTGTAAATTAGCACACAGTAAAGCTGAAGGTTTAGATTAACCCCAGTGTTTTGCTCTCTGGGCAGTGGAACTAGGAGTTAGAGGAAGTAAGTTTATAAACCATGGAAGTAATATAACTGTGCAGCAAGTGATAAAGACTTGAATTTCTCCCAAAGACTTACAGATTTTTACAGTGTTAACAAACATCACCATAATTATGAAATCTTGCATGAAAACCCCAGGGAAACAAACTATAGCATAAATGCAACATTTGAGACTTATGCTCTGGGAACCAACAGAAACCACACAAGCAGAAGATTCGTGTAGCAAAATGGTGAAAGGGCATCCCTGCTAAATGCTTCGTGGAAAGTGCTAAGCAATCTGGAATAGTTCCAAAATATGTAGGTGGGATTGCTCTTCACAATGCTGGGATTTACTCCATTATTGTCCAAGTGACTCAGCTGAAATTGCCTACAATATACTAGACATATTTTATTGTCAATACATTTTGCCCTGGCCTTTCCTCTCCATGGCCACATGACCTTAATTCACCTAAATTTCTAAGATGGTGGGGTCAGGTGGTTCTGGTAACAGCACTGCACTTTCCATATCCAAACATAATGTAGACTCAAGACTCATCTGCATCTTCAGGAGGGCAGTGTGTTGCCTTGTATCGAAATTATCTTGGTTAATCTACTGCCAAGAGAAAGATACGGCTTTCTCTGCTATCGGACTGAGCTCTTTATCTTCTGTATGTGACACTGCCCGTTGCTAAATGACCCTGAAACCGATTCCCAAACACAGAAAAGCACCCATTTGAAGCCATGATGCTTAATTCAATCAATCAATCAATGAATCCTGTTTGCTCCTGCGGTGGCAGAGCAAATGGATCTTTTTTCATTCAAAAATGGATTAGGGCTGAATGTGTTTTGTGCAGATAAAAACACAAGGTTTCCACATCTGTATCTGGCATCTGTATCTGGCAGGATGATGTCCCCTGATGCTGTAGTCCACCACTCTTTGACAGACAACAGGCTGTTCTTCCTGCCTTTTTAACTAGGATATTGTTTGCTTCAAATATTGGATCAGGATTTGCTCAGTCAATTCACAGGAGTGCTTCTAATCTCAAGTGGACATTAAAATCCAACCCAACACATGGGATTGCAGTATTTTGTTTTTAGAGCAGACAGTACCAGCTGTTTCAGAAACAGGTTTAAGAAGCTCCTTGGAAGACAAATACGAAATAATCTTTAATTCTGCCTCCGGGCATTTAGTGAGGGCCTGGGCTCTGAAGCATAGTGGTTTATATCTCTAGCAATTCTTCAGTCCTGTCTAAAAAATGTCAAACATCATAATTAGCTACTTACCTATCCAGTAACGTTTTGGCTCCTAAACCTCAATACCTGTTGTCAAGGAGTTTGTAGGTTAGCTAAAGGTGTCACCCTCCTCTGCTCTTCCAAACCTGCCATTTGCAATTGGCTTGCCTTCAATTTCACTGATTTTTCCCTTATTCTCCCGTCATACTGGGAGTTTCAGCTGGGATAGAATTAATTTTCTTCCTAGTAGCTGCTCTGTTTTGGATTTAGTATGAGAGTAATGTCGATAACACATATTGGTTTAGTTGTTGCTAGGCAATGCTTATATGAAGTCAAGGACTTTTTCAGCTTCCCATAGAAGCTGAGAGGTAACATGGACAGGACAAGGTGGCCAAAGGAATATTCCGTACCACAGATGTCATGCTTAATATATGAATGGGGATTGACAGGGGCAAGAATCCGCAATCGCTGCTTGGGACAGGCTGGGCAGTCAGTCATCGGGTGGTGAGCAATTGTATTGCATCACTCATTTTGTATATTCTTTTATCGTTATTGTTATTTTCTCTTACATTACTGTTCTATTAAACTGTCTTTACTTCAACTCACGAGGTTTCCTTTATTTCCAGTTCTCCTCCCTTATCCCACTGGGCGGGGGTGTGGGTGAATGGCTGTGTGGTCCTGGCTGGCGCTTGGGGTTAAATCACGACAGATACCAAGATATGGGCTGCAACTCCTAAGCACTTTCCAGCTTCCAGTTCTAGCTTTTTACTCCCCACAGTAAATGAGATGTGTGTGTGCTAAATGTCCCCCTTCCCTCTCCCCTGGCTGCCTAGGGAAGAAAGCCCAGGCACCTTGGCCAAAAGGAAGATGCTTTGGCCAGGTACCATGCAGGTCAGAGCGTGCATTTCTCCTAACTCTAGGCACTGCTCTGGTGCCTTTTCTCTGTATTCTGTTTAGATAAAATTCTCTCTATAATATTGTACTTTAACTCAGAATTCCCTTTTCTTTTGTGTCTCCATTTTAAGCAACTAATTCATTCTCTCATAAATACTTACTAAAGCTCTTTAAGATGAAGCAAAACATACCATTGCTCTTTATTAAGTCTCCTTATGCACACTGGATATCCTAAAATGCCAAAAGAGCTGCTCTTTTATGTTGGATGAGGGCCATAGATCCTAAAAACTATGTAAGCACCTAATTCCTTAAAAAAATCAGTGGGATTTAGGCATAAAAATAGCTCCTGAAGTACTTGACCACTTCTATAAATGAAAGCCAAAGCATCTCCTTTCCAAACAAAGTGTCCTGAAACTTGGTTGTAGATTTGCAAGACAAAACAGAATGATGTCTGTGCTTTGCAAGGGCTCAGTTCCTGGCAGCGATAAGGAAGAGGCCCTCCTTGGGGCACATAGCCAGCAAGAGACAGAACACAACAGCTAACAGGGAAAGAAATCTATAAATTGAACTCCACTACTGCTACCAAGCCGAATTATAGGGACTATGGGGATTATGTGGGGCTGCAAAAGGAAAATCAGTGGCTGAATTTTGAGTTATGAGAGGAAATTAAAAAAAAAAAATAAATCTCTATTTTATAGGACACTGAATGGCACAAAAGAACTATTGGACCCCAGGCTAACACATTTCAAACTACTCATCAACTGACAGCATGTCATAACCAGACCAGAACATAACTAGAAATAACAGTAGGAAGCCTACCTGCATCACGCCAAGACAGTGAATCAGCATTAGTCATTTGGTGCTTTTTTTTAAAGTTACGGGGTTTGCCCAAACCCTACTGAAAATCACTCCTCTCCTCACTCTGTAATACCAGAGGATATTTGGTTTATATATATGTTTTCTCAGATTTCATGCCATCAGTTTGCCTGCCCACAGCATTTAACAAACTTCTTAGCATCCTTATTAAAAATTAAACCTGTTTATTAAAATAACTTCCCTCAGAAGTTTTTGAGAAAAATGTCTCAGCCCTATGCAAAGCGCAGTTAGCACACGGGATGGAAAGCTGTGTGGAGACAAGGGAGAACTTGTGCTGTTTCAGTGACCTTAATTCCCTTCGTCTTTATACCCCTGTAATTGCTAGCATACAGAAAGGATGTTTAATACTGATATGGCGGCATCTTTTAGTATTAAAAGTATGCTATATACAAGACAGTGAAGACTCAGCCTTTCTTAACATTCTTTGACTATTATTTTAATTTCAGTGTTTTAAAGCACTTCTTTAAAAATTTCTAGTAAATGATTAAATAACTATCAAAATATTTAATAATTCAACCCATTGTTAAGCATTTCAGTTTCTCAGCATTCTTTGCTTTGAGTGTGTGTGCTACCATTTGGAGTAAAATAGAAATAGCTTTTGTAGAGTGTTTTGCTAGAAGACCCATCAACCAACACTTGTGCCTTATTTCAAAGGATTAATCATGCCACAATTAAAAACAGACTTTCCTAATGGGTAACTGCTTTCTGCAGGGTTGGTACTCCCTCTTCTGAAAGCAAAGCCCAGAGGGAACGCAGGGCACCATGGCCCACTCTGATCTTCTGTGGCAGGTCTGTGTTCCCAGGGACTGCTTTCTGGAGAAACAAAACAAGGTGTAAGTTAATAACATACTTTATAGGTCAGCTGCAAACCTCTTTTGTCCCAAATGTGGAGAAAGCCAGGTGGTCTGTTTTATATGTAAGGAAATATAGGACGTGAAGGCAAGTTTGGTCACATTGGTTGATTAAATTGGATTTTTTAAGACCCAGGTTGATCTGAGAAATTCACAATGTACCTCCATGAGAATGTTTTCTCCATGTTAAGGAGAGCGAAGTAACAGGGTCAAAACTCGTCTCTGTGGGCTTCACAGTCCAGTAGGGTGGTAAAATTGTGTCGACAATTGTCCTGTGTCAACACTAGTAAACTAAATGGCATCAGGGAGCTTTCTTGGTGAGTGGAGCTAAGCCGTCTATACCAGCACAGTGGGTCCTGGACTGGTTTTGGCCTGAGGCAAACATGGTGTCTCAAACATGCTCAGGTGAGATTTGGGAATCAGCATGTGCCAGGCCCCCTTCCTTCCCAATGGGCAGCGTGGGTGAAGCCACGCTGCTTTGGAGGCTGAGACTTCAACAGTAAGGGTGTGGGCTGTTCTCTGCCAGAGAATGGTCTCAGACAAGTTTAATTTAGTAAGTTAATTTTAATTTGTATACATGGAGCTGCGGAGTGTGGGTGAATCCTCGGAGGGACAGGGCATGCAGCTGCCTCGGCTCTCCTCCTGCCCCGGGGGATTCAGATCTCCTTGGGATTCATGGATGCTCTGCTGCTGCACGGGAGCCGTGTCTCCCACGCCCACACACCTCTACAGGTCCTGCTTTCTTCAGCATAGTGTGGTAGCAAAGGAGGAGAGGTGAAGAATTGCAGGAGTCACATCAATACCCATACACGTCAGCGTTGCCCTGCGGTGCTGGGTGGCTGCAGGAGGCTCCTGATACGGATCTGCTTCTGGGAGGGAAGGGAAACCTTTCCGAAAGGACCAGGGACTGGTCTAGAGACCTGCTGCCCTGTCTTCATCTGCTGGTGGGGACAAGCTCTAAGCCAGACGTCGATGACTGATGAAGGACACTCATTAGGCATATTTCTGCATTACTGACAGGCAACGGGGTGGCTATATTTCAGCTTTTACTCTGTATTGATAAACCCATCACTGCTGACCTGCACAGGCTGACAGGACAGGAAAGATGGCGGTACCTATGGCTGCGCGGCCTACGTAAGCACATGAACTGTTTGCCAGGGGCAAAACCCCGTCTACCTCCCTCAGCTGCACCTTTGCGGCGGCTGTTTTGAGGCAGGACTAAGAAGTCTGCTGAGGACCAGCAACTCTTGGTAAACACACGCATTTGCAGGCAGGTGCTGGGGCCCTGTCAGAAAACAAGATGACTGGAAAGATAAGGTACCAGTGTGGCCTTGAAAGAGCTGGGTTTGCTAAGAATGCGCAGCTTCATTAAGGAGGTTTTGTGGGTTGAAGCGTGTTTGAGCTGGTAAAAATAAACGTGGGGTGGGCCCTGATGCCCAGGCCAACACCTGAAATGGCTGCACTCCTACGGCAAGATCTTGGAGCTGACGGAGCTCCTGTGGTGCGAAGCTGCTGAGCAGAAAGCAGAAATTGTTAAAATGCTTTAATTAAACCACAGAGAGGAGCGGGAGAAGGCTGGTGTTTCTTGGGAAGGAGAACATATCTCACGACAATTCCTCACAGGACCCGACTGCAGCACATCAGAGAAGTACATTCAATATTTATGTTCGTTTCCAATATAACGAAGTAGTTCTTTCCCAGCCAGTACTGAGGCTCGCCGGCGCTGGTGCTCAGCATTCATAGAATCATAGGGTTGGAAGGGACCTCTGGAGATCATCTAGTCCAACCCCCGAGAGAGTGGTGGTTCCTTCAGACAGGAGCTCTCGCCCAAGTGCCAGCCCTTGGCACCTTCCTGCAAAGAAGAATAAAAATGTAAAGGTGTTAAAAAAACAGAGGAATGGAGCTGGGGGACTGGTTGCTGCCGCCTGACCATGGCAGTCCTCATTTCTGCCGGGGCAGGAGCCCAGCCCAGCTGGGGGGGGCTGTCCCCACTGCCTCCAGTCCCTGCTCCCTGTTGAGAATTTTTAGGAGCTTAATTTTTTCTTAAGTGCTAAATTGATTTAAAGCGAGCATCAAGGAGGCACAAAGAGCAAATAAGTTCTTGGCAGAAATCCATGAATTCCCTCTCAACTGCCCATTTCTAACCATTCCCTACTGTGGGCAAAAGGGGTGCCAGGAGATGCAAGAAGGAGACTTTCAAAGCTAATTATTTACTGGTTTATAGACTTTCAGTTATTTCAGCCTAGCACGTTTGATAAGGAAACATGGAGCTTTGGTGAAAGCAGTTAGCACGACTTCTACAAGGTATTACTGAGTAATTGTGCCATTATTTATTTCCTGTAAAGTGACAAAATAATACAGAGGGGTTTATGTTTTCTGTTTGTATATTATTTATGTCAGGGTGGAAGCCATCACCAGGAGTATGGCAAGTAGGAGCAGGAACACTACAAAGACTTTCCCTGTGACAATACAATGACATGCACTTCTCCCCATCTTGTCCACTGTCTGGAACATCTTCCCTTGCTTTTATTCTGTGGTATTAATAACGGTGATGATCCTCAGAGCCAGGTTTGTATTGGTGTTAGCCCTGGCCTGGGAAGACCCCAGGAAGGGGGGACAAGAGTGCCCTGGGTTAACGCCATGCTGGGCAGGCAAGGGGACAGACCACAGGGTGGATCCGTGCATCAGCCCTAGCAGGCTGACGGGTGGGTGGAGGTGTCCACATTGATCAATATTGAAGAAGATAGCAGAAGAAGTAGCAAAGGTTGTGTTTCCCTCTGCTTCCTAGTAGGTTTCCTTTTCCAGTTTATATCGCTTCCTGCCAGGCATGAAACCAAACCCCTTTGTATGCAGGAATAATTCAGTCCACCTCGAACCAATTCCCATCCGCTCTGAAAATGAAACAAGAGAAGTACTAAAAATAATCAGTAACAAGGCAAGAAATAAATAATCCACCACTTTGTCCAGGGAGAAATGCTTTCTGACTTGGTCGTCAGCAAGTAATTACCCTAGCTGGAACTGGCTAAGAGGTTAACGTATCTGGAGTGCATGGCTAACCCTATCTTGGGGAAAATGGTGGGCTGAGGTACTTTTTGAGGTCCTTTGCAGATATGATTTTAAGAATAATGCTATAGAAATTGTTTAGGATGCCTCTCCTTTCAGCAGGGAATGATTGATAATTTGCCTTTTTTTCTGGAGCTCCTGAACGTTTGGACACTTCAGAAGTTTTCAAGGCCACTGTTGAATTTTTACAACTTTTGGAAGCATTGTGAATGACAAAGACCAATAATTTGAGGATGAACAGGAAATGTACTTTCTAAAATGCTTTAGTCTAAACAAATACTTAAAATCTGTAAGTACCAGTACAGCCAAAAAATTAAATAGAAAGGAAAATTTTGCACACAAAATACTGTTCAGGTTGACGTTGGGAAAAACTGGTGCACTTGAGAATGAGCAAAACCATCTGAAACAAACAGGCTATTCCTTTGAAAGAATACCTAAATTCTTTTGTAATGGAAAAAAAACACTTTATGTCTTGGAGAAAATATTTAAACTAATATGAACCACCAAAGGCATCCCAAGGATGGGATGGAAGGAAAGAAAAAACAACCTAGGGCCTCTCAGGACACTTTTAAAGTGGTACAAATCTGCACCAGTGAAACCAAGATTGCCACGGGCAGCACTGACCCTACAGTCAATTTCAACACTTAGGGCTTTAATTCCAGAGTTTCTTGAAACCTTGAGTGGACTCAATGGCAAAAAAAAATTAAAAAAAGAGTATTTTCTGCACTCTTCCCCTGTGAGACTGCACCTCAGCTGGGATAATTCTTTGCAGCTGCCCAGGCAGAAAGCCAGACCTTTCAGGTGGTGGGTTATGGGCAGAACAGGAGAAGGAGTTCTGGCATCCTCACAAACAGGACACCCTTGGGCAGGGGAAAGCCCAGAAAATATCAAAGTGCCCAGGACTACTCTCCCACATGGGCTTTGTGCCCAAGATAAGGAGCATCCAGCCAGGTGGTAGAACATAATGATGGGACTGCAAGAGCCAGGCCATGGGGAGGGAGAAGGGATGTGGCTCAACTCCACTCTCTTCACCTGGGACCCACAGCTTTATGTATCTTACTTAGGAGCAGAAAGTAGGGACCTTTGATGCATGTGCACAGTAAAATTAGTGTAGAGGTTAAAAACCTCTTTTGCCCCATAGTCCTGCTATTCTACGTCATCCCTCCATCTTCCCTCCCTCATGCTGACTAATCCTCTAATCCTCTGCAGTTTGTGTTCTCCTCTCCGCAATTTTATTTTTTCTGTTTGAAAATAGTTGGAACCCTTCTGATTTCTTTGCTTTATTATATTTCTCTTCAAATAAATGCTCTCTGATAGAGCCAGTCTTTGGCACAGCACCTTCCCTTCCCCTAACAGATTCTGTCTCCCTGTGGGACAGACCCTCTACTTTCACACATCTGCTTGGGTGCTGGAGCTCACATAAAATCTAATACAGTTGAAAACTTCTTGTCCTTCTCATTCCTGTCTGCACATCAAGAAATTATCTTTGTTCATCAGCACAATGCATATATCTAACCAAATCACTTAACTTTTTTTCTGAATGCCATCTTTTTGTTTCCCAAACGTGTAGAGGGCACCATCAATCAGACAGGATGAATTCAGAATATTTGATGTCTGGGGCTTTCAAGTGAATATAACAAGCTAATAGTAATGTCATCCTTAAAAGCTAGCGTTCTTCCCCAAAAGATTGTATCTAAATATAGCTCAAACGGAGATCACTATTTCTGCTCTGTGCTGTCGTGAGCCACATAAAACGTCCAGGAAATCTAAACAGGTATGTGAAATGTACAGGATTTAGAAAAGATTGAGCAAAAAATTATTATCCATCTCAGCTGCCGTAGAGCTGCTGGTCTGCTTCAGTTTACTGGGATTCAGCTGAGATAACCTGTCTCCTAGTCTTTAATTGACTTTAGTGTCAGCAGATGAGTGACAGTAGCTCAGATGGGGATGCTGGTCAGTGCTGGCCGATACCCAAACCCAGCCCTGGAGCAGACAAGCTCCACGTGCAGGGCGCCGGGGCTGTGCAGCAGGAAGGAGCTGCTGTTTCCTGCTCACTTTGCAGTCTGTTGTTCAGCTTAAAATGTGAGGCCGAAAAGAGAGAGATTGGGAGAGCAAAAGTCTGGTTGGAAAGTTTCAAGTGCCCTCATGTTCTCGTTGCTTCTGAAGAAGTAAGCTTGCCCTTGTCAAACAAGTGACCTGGAGATTTATGTTTGCACCATCAGGACTGCCCGTCAGCAGTCAAGGTCTAAGAGTTATTTCTTAAATGAAAGCAAAAGCCCGTCATCCTCCTGCAGGGAGGGTTAGCAGCCCCTCCTGCCTCCCGCAGTGGGGTACCCACCAGTTGGGCAAGGCTGTGCTGGCTTTGGGGAGGTAGAAGGTCTGCGGGCTCTGGCCGAGGGCCACAGGGTGAAAACGACCTTACTGAAAACTGGTCTGCCAAAATCTGGCTCTGATAAAACAGCCCAACCCATCCTGTAAAGACTTTTATTGAAAAATCTTGAAGTAATCACAGAGGAAATGACGGGAACTCAGGCCTCCCTTCCCGCCCAAGCCAGACACCCCCTGGCTCTTTTTCCCTCCAGCCCGCTTGACAGGCCACAGTGTCCCAGGGGAATGGCCAGGGCTCGAGCAGCAGGACAGCAAGGGCAGGCTGAGGCGGGAGGGAGGAGGGATTGCAGCAATGCACTCAATGCTGTGCTCAACTCCCCGTAGGAGTATGGAAATGTAGGGTAAAGTTCAGAGATTGCAGCGGCAGGAGAGAGAGGAACAGAGCCATTCCTCTGGTTGTAGTGACATTTCACTTATTTATACCAGCTGCAAATCTTATCTGGTGTCTTGAGAGACTGTCGTGTGGCTTTCCTCGTTTGCATTTAAGAAGGTATTCAATTAACAGAAGCGCTTCATGCTGAAATGCCGGCTTTATGAGGGGGCAGGGCTGAACAGGTTAAAAATATACAGGATTTTGGATTATATTACTTCCTGTGAAACAGTTTCCAGCTCTGCTGTCCCAGTCCTTGTATCTCCTCCCTTATCAGTGGATTAGATATAAAGAAACCACTCTCACTGTTTTTATCAAGAAGGTGAGGCTGTTGTGTTTGATTTTTTACCTTGTGGTTTGTAACGTGTCAGTTCCTGGTGAGACGTAGTCTGAACCTGGTGTTGGTTTGGTACCTTTGTAAATTGCTGAGCATCACAAAAGGGTAATAAAGGAATATATTGTACATGCCCTACCTGCTCTCCATCCTGTCCATCTTCCTTGGGTGTCCCCGAGGTGGGGTCACCTGTCCTTGGGTGCTATATTCCTCTATTACACGCTTTTTCTTCAATGCTGGTTTTTTTTTTTTATGGTGTGCACTAATGCACTCCCATCCTACGGCTGCTACAGAGGAGCAGTGTGTCAGCAGGCTGCAGTGTGCCTCCATGCTCACACAGAGTGGTCATCGGTCTGCAGGTACAGTCCTGGGCTGGGGAAGTGATGCTCTTGGGAGCTGTGTTCCTAACTCCCTTAGATTCACCTGAAAAAAAACCCCAACAAACCAACCTTTAATTTGTGGAATTGTACAGACCTGTGACTGCAGGACACAAGCAGCAAACCTGAGAAAATAAGCTGTCCTCAGCAGGGATGTTGCAAGATTTGGTGGCTGGTAGGTTCCTCCCTCCTCCAGGCTTCCTTCTGGATGTTGCTGCTACCACCTCCTGCTTGGTCAGCTTCACAGATGGTCACCCCTCATCCTAGGTGGTGGCAGCAGCCAGCAGGACGTTTCCTGTACCTTTGCACAGCTCTGAGATTCAAAAAGCTGCTCCAGGCTCCAGAGAAAGCATGTGGAGCCTGTTCAGCCTGTACAGAGAAGCTGATGTTGCCCCAAGGCAGGGAAGGGACGCAAAAACCAAGTGATCTGGCCAGCCATGGGAAGAGTCACAGAAAGAAAGAAGCGAGCAGGCTTCGAGCTGGTCTTTGGGCATCTGTAGTTGCTCTGAGGCTGTAAACCACTCGTGGCAGGAACTGTCATCTCCTATGAGGCACAGTGGGTGGTGTAGGCCACATAAAATACATATAAATCCCAGTCCAGCCCAGGCTGTAAAACTGGCTTAAAGTGAAAACAGATTTGGGCACTTCTCAGGCTGCGAGCAGACGTCAGCTCCGGCATGTCACAGCTCCCTCTGTGCCTCTGTCGGTGGGTCGCCGTCGCTGCCTTGACAGAGCATGCTGGTCTCTCCCATCCCATGGCGCAGCTCCCCGATTCTGCTCATTTGGTGGCCGGCGGGGGAAGAGTGCGTGGCAGCAGCCGGGTCGCAGCGCAGTGACCTCTGTCAGGGCAGTGACAGCTGGGGCGGGAATGGAAGCCTCCGGCTGGCACTGCTCCCCACAGAGTGCCGCCCTGTCTGCTGCATTTTCGGTCGGTGCCCAACGAAGATTTCACCCCTTCTCAGCTGTTTGTCGTGTCTGCGATGCCAGGGATGCCCTCAGATCTGCTGTCAGGCCAGGGCAGGCGCTGCAGGGACTCGCTAATCCCCTCCAGGAAAGTTCCTGCGGCTTATTTCAAATACACAGTTTAAACTGGTTAATCCGAGCGGGTCGGTCTGTCTGGCGGGGCTGGCAGCGCGCTGACACATGCGCCGCTGTGGGTGAAGGTCGGCTGCCGCTCCGGGGCAGTGACGAAGAGCGGCTGGTTCTGCCGCTTCCCAGCCAGACCTCCGCCTGCAGCCCTGAAAGCCTCCTGTCCAAATCCTGTGCAGTCCTGGGCCATTTCCCATGCAGTTTTTAGTATTTTTTGTGCTTCCTTAGTTTGAAACAGGACTTCTGTTGTTTCCCTGGTGAGACCAGTAAAAGCTGGGAGGATATTCATCTTAAACTCCCCCTTTCTATCATTATACACCTGGGTAACAAAGTAATTTTTCCTAGAGAAGCAGATGGGGTGAAAATGTGGCTGTTTCCAAATTCCACAGCACAACTAACAGATGCCATTTTAACTGTGACCTGTGCTTCACTGTAGTTTATCTTGCTTGGGAGAAATTTCAGGAAGTCATGCAGAGCAAAAGGGTGCAGCTTGTCTTTTCATTGTTTTCACTGCTCCTATGCTTATACGATACAGGAAAACAAGAGGAAAATATCCTTTTGCTGGGACTCACTCCCATGTTTCTCATGAACCTGGAGTTCAATCAAGCATTGATACAATGGAAGCTGAGGGATCACAGACTGCACTGAGGGAAAGATGGAGCTTGGCGCACTGCACAGATTTCACACTCTGCCAAAGTTTGTTTGCTTCTCCTGACTTAAATTATATCTAAGTAATCTCGTTAACATCTCTACGTAAATAACTTTCCATGGCAAACAACATCAACCTTGAATCTGCAACTTCTGCTTAGGAAGATTCAGCTAAAAGTGTCTTTCTTTTCATATAAACCTAATGACTTTTTTTTTCCTGTCATATAATGTTAATTACCCTACATTCACATAATGCATTTTATGTTGGCTGAAAGCCAGACCACTTTGTGAGCTATTTGGAGGGCACTGGTAAATAGTCCCCTTCCTTTGGTTTAAGTTGCTTTTCCCCAGCTGTAACTCCTTTTCTTCCTAACTCCTCTGCTGACGTTAATGCTCTCAGAGAAGTCATTAGACCAACCCCGGGCCAGGTCCTGGGTGTATACTCATCTTAATTGCTAATTTCTGACAATCACATGACTTTTTATATGTAAGTAGCAAGCTCCCTTCTGTGAGCCCTGTGATGGGCCCAGCAACCCCTTGGCAGCAAGGTGGAGGGAAGAGCTAGGGGCAAGCCTTCCTTGAACAACAGCAAGCAGGTTTGCTAAAGCCTGTCTGTCAGGGCTGTCAAGGTTCTACGTGCGGCGATAACAGTCTCCATACACATACCATTTTACTCAGAAATGCCTCGATCAAGGTCAAATGTTGCTTTGCTGGAGACAGGCAGATCTTGATTTGAAACTTGGAATGGAGGCGGCTCGCCATGTATGAACAATGGATGACCCTCCTACTTACACATTTTTGTCATATTTTTATATCTGAATAGCTTCAACTTCCAAGTGTATGGAAGGCTTTGTTGTCAGATAAAAAACCTCTGTAGTCAAAATCATCTCTCTTCCCTTTCATGGGAAGCATTTACAGCTGACTCATCTGTGCGTCTGACTCACCTGATACAACAGTGGGTTGCTTTCAGGACAGTCCTGAGTATAGAGTCAGGTAAAGGTAGGAAGTTTGGGAAGCTGCAGGCAGAAGTATGGATGCAGGTGGTGTTGTCCTAAGTGAAACTGCCCTTCCCATACATAAATGAGTGATCCGGATGTGTCTAGGGTGAATTAGGCACATCCAGCATGTCCCATATAGGTGGCCAGAGTTGTCCAGTGCCGTCTGTGTAGTCAGTTAGGTAGTCTTAGTGGTCACACAGAGATGGACTTCACAGCATGTGTCCTTCAAGTCTGATATGTCTGGGGTGCTTTGGACCTCCTGTGCAAGTGCTGGGTGGGTTGCTCAGACTACTCACAAAAAGTAAGTGTCATCATGGGATCAGGATGCACAGGTTTACTCTGCACGCACAGCCATGATGTGGGTTTCTTGAACATAATATGGCAATCTGCTGCAGGCTTCCCTTTCAGTCCCCCCATGTTGGTGCTCCTCAATGCATTTTGTCACGGTAATCATGCGTCATGGAGTGGATTGAACCAGCTCAGCGGTGCAGCTGGCTGTGCGGATACACAAGCAGTAGTACTGACACAGGACAGGTGATGGGAGCAGACAGAAGAGGGCAGGACCAATCCTCTTGACAGTAGTACATGCTCAGATTGACATAAGCCAACCATGACACCGCAGTCTCAGTGATTTGTTTGGGATTTTAGCATATTGGATAGCCCAGGCAAAATTATGACTGGGGCTCATGCTTTGATGAAGCTGCTGAAGACCTGAGACCGGTGGACAAATTCCTCTACGTCTGTCTGGTAAAGAGGACATAACTGGGATACTGTGACAACTGGTAGTTCTGATGGAGCTAGCCTAGCCATGGGGTGGACTAATGCCTGCATACCACAAGAAAGAACCAGGACCACCAAGACCACATGGCTGACCACCAGGAGACAGAAATTGCTCCTGGTTTGAGTAATGCATCTGCTTATCTTCTCCTAGTTAAAATTACTGACCAGTCCCAAGAAAAAGATCATATTGATCTTTCACAGCTGTAGCATACTAAGTAAATATTTTTTTCTAGTGGTTTGTATGCTACAGTCCTCCTTAACTCAGGCAGGGAAGTCATGGGTCTTGGTGCTTAAGCCCTGTTGATTCTCTATCTCTTCCTTCTGTGATTACCCACAAATCTTTACAAAACTGCAGCATATCGGTGTCTTTGACCAGGCCTTCACTTGACATTGACTGGCTCTGGGGGCTTGGAGGTATCGTTGGGCTTCTCATCTAGCTACCACAGTCTGCAAACAATTAATCTTGGTCTGGGCTGTACAGCAGCTCTCAACTACTCTGTCTTCACAAATACTCCTCCTCCCTTGACCTTTTGGAATGATCATTCAGTCTTTGCTTCCTGTTTTATTCAATAAATTCCTTTGCTTAAAAAGTCTCTTGTTGATACTAGCCATCTGGCATCGGAAGGAGAGGAGAAGACAAAGGAAAGACAACAAGTTGAGTGCTGGATTGTGGGTCAAAAGCCTAATCTGTAAAATCCTAATATAGAAACACACTGAAAAAGGAGGCAACAGAAGTAAGAACTGGGAAAACTTCTGCTTCAGGCTGTTGTTTGCTGGCGCAGTGCCCAGCAGGCACTGCATCAGGCAGCTCAGACTGGGAGCTTGTTTTTGCTGCTACGTGCTACTTCATTTTCTGGCCTGGGACGACATCTGGCTGGCATGTTCTTTTCCACACCCCAGGAAGACTGCTCTTTTTAGCTGGTTGCTGCAGTCCTCAGCATTGAAATATAGCGAATCAGACTACCAAGGAGCATGAGATTGGCTCAAAAATAATGAGGTTTAAGTACATTTGAGGTTTGTGTTCGTTTTGTTTGCCTTCTGGCTTAGAAACCTTTAGAATATGTAATGTGCATATTTTCCTACTTTTCATCATGACTGTGAGTGCTCAGAAGTCACTTTAAAAATGGAAAAAAAAACCCAACAAAGACAACAAAAGCAACAAAACAAACAGAATACATCCTTACCTTTTTATTGAGAAGTCCAGAATAAATTATTCTAGGCTTTCAGAATAATACCAGTTATCAGAAACTCTCAATAAAAAAATAGGATAGTTGACCATTTACTTGCTAAGAAAGTAGAAGGGAGATAGTGGGACAAGAAAATCAGAGAAACAGGAAAGAAGTCTTATTACCTTCAAGAGATTGCTTAAGTCCAGGAAGAAACGGTCTGTGGTTGTCTCCAGATTTTGAGTTCTTTCCTGTGGCTGGAAAGAGTTCCTCCAGCTGCAGAGAAGTGGTCCTAGATGAACAGAATTCATGGTCTGGAAACAGACACCACAGACTGTTACACTGATCTTCTACACCACCAAGCCAGTGTATGTGCTCCCACATCCACCAAGTTGCATCGAAGTGCAAGGAACTTGTGCTTGGCTTCTTTCGCATCATTCTGGATTTCAACATATTATGATTTAACCCCAGCCAGTAACTAGGGCCATGCAGACATTCACTCACTGCCCCCCGCCAATGGGAGAAAAGGGATAAAAAGAAAAAAAACACCCTGTGGGCTGAGATAAAGAAAGTTTAATAGAACAGAAGATAATAATAATAATAATAATAATAATAATAATAATAATAGAGGAATATACAAAATGAGTGATGCAATGCAGTTACTTACCACCTAGTGATCAATTCCCCATTTCATCCCAAGCAGCAACTGTGGATTCCTGCCACCAGCCAATCCCCACTTATACATCTATGGTATGGAATACTCCTTTGGACAGCTTGGGTCAGTTGTCCTGTCTATGCTCCCTCTCAACTTCTGTTGGAAGCTGAAAAAGTCCTTGACTGCTCAGCAACAACTGAAAACATTAGTGTGTTATCAATATTATTCTCATCCTAAATCCAAAGCACAGCACCATACCAGGCGCTAGTAAGAAAATTAGCTATCCCAGCCGAAACCAGGACACAACAGCAGCTTTGCCTAACAACATGTCTCAGTTTTCACTGATAACCTGTTACAAATCTTCCAGTCTACCCCTGTGAAACAGAACAGTTTTCACAAAAGGTGGTATTTTTACACAACATGAAACTGAAGTTTCATGCTGGCAAAGTTGTTTAATTTACTGCCCAGGCTGCAGGCATGGATCTTGTAGCCACGTTAGTTCAACCTGACTCTTCTTGGATGGGGAATTCTGCAGAAAGCACACGTACAGGTGTGAGGACTACAGACCAATAATTTCTCTTTTGGTCTGTGTACGTTTATCACTTCTCAACACAGTAATAAAGCTTTCTGGTTTTAGCTCTTACAGGTAGGTTAGACAAGTTCAGGTGAAATATGTCCCTTCCAACTACAGCAATAATATAATTCAGTGCCAATGACAAGTTAGCATTATAAATATATTAAACCTTGACCTCTGTGCACATGCCCAAGAATTAAAAATATACTGTAGGAAGATTGGAATAGTTTCCCTTGAGAGTGGAGCCACACACATAGCAGGTGCTCTGAAATCACATATCAGCATCTCCTGGTTGATATTTACTTCATTATTGACTCATTTATGAGGCTAATTAAGCATTGGAGCAGGTTGCCCAGAAACACTGTGTACTCTTTGCCGCTGATGTTTATAACACCAAACTGGATAGAATCCTGACTTCAAGGAGCAGAAGGTTGGGCTAGAGGCTTCCCAAGGTCCCTCCAACATGAGTGTTCCTGTGGTGCTGGTACTCCAGGCCTCTCGGGCATGGATCTCAGGTTTTGAGATCTCCCCCTGCATTTCCCAGTCTGTAAAAGTACAGCCTGGCCTCTTCATCCCTTCATAATTCTTGTAAAAAGGAAAAAAGAAACATGCTACTGAAAAGCAATAAGATGTGCTGTGACTTTTTCATGGGTGCCAAGTACAGACATTATTAATATTTTGTTCTTCAATTTTGGAGGAGCTTGTAAGGGTAGAGAAGCAGCAAAAAGGGGAAGAAATATAAGCACATATTTTATTTGGTAAAGTGACAGCTGGAGGTGTGGTCTCCCTGTTGGAACAGAAGCACAGTCCAATGACGACTGACTGGCAAACCAAGATATTGCTAGGCGTGGTAGTTCCTCAGAGCCCAACACAAAGCAGTGACTCCCGTCTTGCAAAAGCAGCAGGCAGAGTCATGCAGTTGGCTTAAATACATGCAATCTCATTTTATTTTACGTGTCATTTTGGAGGCCCATTGTCTAAGGCCTCTGAGAAGACTATCAGATGCCTCAGTATGAAATGCATGGGACGTATGTGTGTTGGTGATACTTTGCTTATTTTGGGAGCCTCTATGCTAGAAACCCTGTCCAGACTCCAATGTTGGCTTTGGACTTTTTCCAGTTCCCTTCTCTGGGCTTTGCCACATCCCCAGCCTTTTCCTTCCTCAGGCGGTGTCTGAGCAGGATGGCTCTGCCGCCTGTTCCTGTTCTCCAGACACTCCCTTGGAGTTACCAGGGAGTGGTAGGGGCCTGGGGACATCGCTTTGGGACTGTGGGAGGCCGCACAGCCTAACCAGGGAGAAAGGGCTCATTGCTAAAGGTGTGCTTGCCACAGCATGGTGGTCTTGCTACGCCCTCACAGCACACTTTTGCTCATGGTTAATGTATAAATGGCTTCTAGAGTCCCTGCTTTCTTCCTCTGGGATTAGGGGCTTTAGCTGCTCCCAGCCTTCAACCTGTTAATCCATAATCTAATCAGATTTTAGTATGCTCAGAGCAAATGCTATCTCGGATGGCCCAAGTCTCCTTTAGGGACCATCAGTTTTCCATGTTCTGTCACTTGTGCTCATGTGCTTTGCTTTGAAGAAGCTCATGAGTCTCCTATTGCATGACCATGGCTCATCAGTGCTATGTTTAGTATTGTCTCAGAGCCATTATTTCAGCAGCTTCATTAACCTCTGATCTTTCATCAGGAACCATTTGGAAGAAACCTGACTGGTTATGTTTATCTTCTAGTACAGCAGTTTGACTTAAGCTCCCTGACTTTTCATTCTTTCTGATGCCTGGCACTTCTGCTCTTCCATCCCTCCATCTCATGCTCCCAAACGCTGCTCAGAGTCTTGATGACATGCCTCCTGCCCACCTTATGCTGGAGCTGAGGGCAGGTCTGTAAGGCTATGGGATTTAGTGAAGGACTTTCTGACATGACAATATGGGACTCCGGGGCTCCTATTCAGCTCTCTCAGTCCTGATTCCTCTCTTCTGTTATGTGCCTCTATAATTTACATTTCCCTAAGGGTGGGCTCAACCCCTGAGCTATTTCTGTAGCTTTGTTTCTCAGGTACTCTTCACCCTGCTGAGTCTTCGGGTTCCTTGAGGAGTGGGGCCCTGTGGCCAAATTATTCTGCTCTTCAAAATTTAGATTTTCAGGTGTGATTGACAGATTATTTTTTTCTTCTTACCTAGCCATCATGAAAGGCATCACCTGTTCAGGTGATGGAGAGTCCTCCTACAAGTTTCTTTATGTTGAGCTGTATGATCAATGTAGACCATCCCTTTCCCCAAAACTGGCTTTAAGCATCATGTTTTCTGGGTACGGGATTCAATGCATTGTAGGGAAATATTGAGAGAAAGGGAGGGGATAGGGAATGAAACAGTGGGAATTAACAACCCTTGGGAACGGGGGTATAGGAAAGAACTGAGTCGGAAAAGGAATGTTTCTGTAACAATGATTTTCAGTCTGAGGATGCACAGGTGGCTTTTAGGAGGTCTACAAAAGATCACTTGTTGAAAACAAGTTCTTATATTCTACAGGGTCATGTGCGTATATGAAATTTAGAAAGGAGTCTGAAAAATTTTTTGGGATATATAAACTGGGAAAAGTACAAAGCCACTAAAAATTCTCTAATAAAGGGATTTGATTACAGTGAACTGAGAAAGAAGCCATATATATCATCACTGAAAACCTGAACTGAACTCATACGCCAAGAGGAAAGACAATGTCATCATCACCCACTTGTTCCTTGAGAGGGTAAGTAGAGGATTAGTGGCTGCCCTAACTGGGAAATGCAGAACCCTGCCTCTGGGAATTGCTGGGCTGCATAGCCCTGAAAAATGCTTCTGAAACATTAGACCAAGTTCTCATCCACATTTGCAGAGATGAAGCTTGTTCTCTTCAGTATTCAGAAATTCAAATAAAAATATAGAAGTCCTCAAACTTGACAGCTGTCCAGTGCGAGTTAATACACTGATGGTTTCACGTCTTGATTTTTGCCCTGTTTCTGGGAGGTACAGGAGGTTACATGAACACTGGTTTTGTTACCGTGATCCCTATGAATGCAAATACAAAGCTGTGTTTAAGTAACTCCCGAGTAACACCCCCCCCGACGAGGCTGGCCGTTAGATGGCAGCACAGATATACTCAATACCCAATGCTGCCAGGTGCTGCTCTAGGAAAGTCCCTCCAGTGCTTTCAGCATCCCCAAGGTATCTTATGGCCGAGAAATTTTCACAATACTTAATACAAAATTAATTAGAACGTGTAAATGAGGATTTTTGTATTATATTACAGCAGATACAATAAATAAAACCCAAAGTAGTAGCATGTGTTAAGCTGGAAGCTCTTTCAGAATTTCTGAATTATTTTATTTCTTATCCTCTGAAGCACACGGGGAATTCACCTATACTGAATAAACCAGCTCCTTTCTTGATGACGTGTGTAGCAGCTGATAGCCTAAAAGCTTTTCCAGAAAACTCTCATTTTGATGCCACCAACCATCTCAGCTCGTTGCCTGAGGAACTTAATATTTTACATTATTTTCAGTTGCCATTTGAGAAACTCAACAAATACAGCAGGCACTTAATTGAGCCTCAGAATATTCTAGTGACACTCCAACTGATTTAATTTTATTAATGGAAAAAAACCTGAAGCAAATGGAGAGGAGAGCTAGTTTTCTTTTTCAAACTTAAAATGTCTCACACCTAGCTCATTACTAATTTTGTATTGTGTCGGCATAACTTCAGATAAAGGAGAATCGAGGTGCTAATTGCATACCCCTAAGCCTGACATTTGTGCTGACATCCTGGTACTTTGCCTGGTATCTTGCGAGAAGGCCATGTTTGAGAATCGTCAAAGTAATGAGGTGCCTGTTCTTCTCTATGGCAGAGCAAAACTCCTACCTACCTGTGCTAAGACCTGGTGGGGAAATCCTGAGTCTGTGTGAACTGGTAATGTAACTGATATTCCAGAGCATCTTCTGCTGTTAAACTGTGGAAGTATTTTTTTAAATATGTAGTAATCATATCCAAGAGGCATCAGTCTAGTATATAGGATTTTGACAATTTTTATTTTGTTTTTTCCCCCTAAGAAATAGCAAGGTAATAGATTATTAATAATTATTAACATTTAATAATACATAAACCATATTCCTTAATAATAATTCTTACACTATACTAGGCTAATATAACGCTAACTTGAGCTTGACAAAACCAGGAGTAATAATCCATATTGTTATGTGTATTTAAAACCAATTTGTGGAAGTAAAGTCAGCCCCAGCTCCTAGTTTTTTGGAGCGTCTTTCTTTCCAGGCTGTTTTCCCAGGGGACTGAGCTGATGTTCAAATTGGAGTCCAGTCTCGCACTGGTGGTCTCGGAAAATGTTTTGCAGCAGCTGTTGAAACCACTCCAAAAGGAGAGGGGCTTTTCAGTGTCTTGTAGGCAATTAGGGGCCACAACTCCTCTTGGGAGTCGATGAGCACTGTGTCGCTGCGTATACTTTATTCTCCAGAAATTTGTCTCTTGCACAGGCAATACTTCGCCTCGTCAACTTGTGAAGTGCAAAAGCTACGTAACTGCCCGCAGCGGTGCTGTGAGACTATCTGGAAGAAGGGAAGGACATATCAGTTTACTTTTTAAAATGCGAAAGGCATTTCAGAAGGCAGTATGAAGTAACGCTAAGCAAAAATTTAAGAGAGACAGATGGGTAATAGAAAGTGTCACGGCAGTATCTGATCACCACAAGCCTTGGCTTTGTGTATTTGGCAGCATGGGACTAATGTTTCTTAATATAAACGGAAGAGCATGAATTTTTAAACTATATATTCTCCTTTCTGCAGAATTTTGGGTCTTCTGTGAAAGCCTCTTCTCAAAACTTTAATGTAAGCCAAGGAGGATCACAGATCAAGGTGGAATGGCTGCAAGTATGCCTAATGTGTGCAGGCACTGCCAGCTACTCCAACAGCAGGCAAAGCCATTCCCTTCTGCGCAGAGCTTCTTGGAAAGGAGAAACGTGTAAACCTCTAGTCTTTAGCACATGGGAAAAAAACCCTATGTTGCTTTCTGGCACTTCCTCAGAAGCTACTCAGCATATGGCTGGCTTTTCAATGTATAAACTAGTCAGGACAAATTGTGCTTGTTTTTTTTAAATTATTTTTTAATTTATTTTTTGAATTATTTTAATTTTTCTAGTTCTTACTCCATTTCAGATCCTCAGAGAATCAGCTGAAACTACTAAAACTTTTAAATGTTTAAAAGACATCAGACTAGCAGAGTGAAAATGGAGAGAAAGCTGCTGGGCCCAGCACTACATCTTCCTACCTAGAACAAGGGAAGCTGGATGGTGTGAGGGACGCTGACCCTTTACTCTGAACGAAATATGACAGAGCCTGGGAGTTTGGGAATAATTAGACCCCAGTCACAATCATTTCTAGATCACCTCCAAATGCAGATACTACTGCATCAGCATCATGGAGGAAAATTCAGCATCTGTTTGACAAGAAACTACCTACCTCTTGTTGGTGTAAGCCTTGGGGTGATGTACATCTCTGACAGCCCCTGACGGCTGCAGAAATTTTGCCCTCAGTATAACTTCATGTGGTGAAATTAGGGGGAATAAATTGCTGAGCTTTACTGTGTCCTTCAAATCACTTGTTTGAGATTTCCAATCTATTTAGGAATAACTGAAATGCTTTGCCTGCAAAAATGAACAGGATTCATCATCCTATGCACCTGGCAGTTCTCTATTTAACTATAATTAGCTCCTAAATAATTTACGCTCTCCTTTCTCTTACCATAAACTAAGTTTTATACCAAACAAAGTAATCAGACACTTTATATTGTTGCCCATATATATATATATAATCAGGTACCAAAGATGATGACTTACCAATAAGGTTCTTATACTGTAAATTTGACCCATGCATACAAATCCCTGCGCTCATTAAGGGACTAGATTTTGCTTGGACTTTGTACACCTTGGGGACCTGTGTAGGTACAGGTGTGTAGGAGGTGGCCAGGCTTGTGTTTAGGAGGACAACAGTAATCCCAACAACAGCAGCCGTTACCACAGATGAGCTGGAGAAAAGCACTATCACACTTTATTTTAGTATGCTACAAAATTCATTGTTGAACTTTATTAGGTACTTTAATACCAAGCATACTTTAAAGTAACAAAAATTATTGTTGTTATTACTTTTTTACAGAAAATCAGGTATTTCAACAGTTTTCTTTACAGTTTGTTGACTTAAAAAAAATTACAATTGACAAGTTACAATGGAGTGGGATGGGAAAGTGGTAACATTTAAAAAGATAAAACATACTATTCATACTGAGTCAACATTTAGTGATGTACATTCTGGTATATCTCCCCTTCTGACTGTGTACAAATGGTACATTTTCATTGAGCTACCCCGGCAGGGTTGCGAGGTCTTGTGATGACACTTTTTTTGCAACATCTGTGTGTATTTAGAAAGGGCTTTTACATTACACAGTCACCATGATGCAAAACTTAGTAGTCCATAACAAAATAATATAATACAAAGAAACCCTGTTTCAGTGATTTCTATCGCAGCAGAAGTGCCACGACTGCAATAATTTGGGATAGTGGTAAACCTAAGGAGCAAATGAAGACGGTGATACAACAGCACATCCAGATAGCGAACCCTGTCACAGGCTTTGGAAGTGACAGTGTGGCTGTGAGCCCACAGGAGCAGGGAGTGAGGACGGGTTTCGCTGAGAGACCATTTAACGGGGACTCCTGAATGAATGTACTTAAGGATGTGCATCTTCCAGCTGACTCTGGTTGGACTAATCATAGATTTAAAGACCTGTCTGAAATGGGACCTTCATGAATTTATGCAGCCTCATGTATAAACTACTGGATTTTTACCTTCCATCCCCTTCAGGTCAGCAGCAAGTACTGGGAATACGTTTAGGGTAGTTGATTGATTTGCATGGGATTTTTGACCAGTTCTAACGCTGGTCCGGTAGAAGTTGGGGAATTACAAGATCAGGTCTGGATTAAACCAAAACTTTTTAAAAATTCTGCCAAGATTCACAGGTAAATTTACTTGGCAGACATCAACATCAGCATTCAGTCTCTAAAACAAGCAGTGCCACACTGGTACCTTGGTAGTTAGATGAAAGAGTTATCTAATTCCTTGCATTTATTTATTGACGGGTTGCTGAAAGATAATTTTTCATTCAAAAATAAAATAAATTTTCTGAGTTTCACGCACTAAATTCTGGGATAACTTGTGTTGTGCAGCCAATAGTTAAAAACCAGTTTTAACTCATGTTTTACTTCTGTCTTCAGTGTATTGTGTTATTTGGTATCAACATTAGCAATGAATTATTATTTTACCCATTTCCCCTAAAAGCCAAAGAATGAAGCACCAGGCTTAAAAAAACCTGAAGAAATGAGTGTTGCAGTGTTCATTTTGGGCTGGATTCAGCTGCGATACACAGGAGAGGGTGGAAGAAATGCAGGGAGCAGCGTGCTCCTGCCTGGTCCTGAGCCAGGAGGAGACGCGTGCCATGCTGGTATGTATCGGAGAGGAGCAGACGAGAGGGTGGTCCCTGCTTCCCTCTGTTGCTCTGTGTCTGGTGCTTGGCATCCAGGCCTTTCGCTATGAAGGCTTTCTTGATACCTGGTGCCTCCCCTCTGTTTTACTGCTCAGTGGCTTTTGGAGATGACGGTGGCCTTTGGGGAGTGACCCACCGAGCCCCTGCGGAGGGAAGCACCAGCCCCACCAGTGCCCCCCCGGGGGTCTGTGCACCCAGCCCTCACATAACTATTTGCAATGTGTATTTGCTTACTAGTCTCTTAATTTATGTATTGAGTTTAAGGGCAGAAGGGATTGTTAGATCACCTTGCCTGATTGGCGTTAGCACGGGCCAGAGAGTGTCACTCAGTGCTTATATGGGAGAACAAGGAAAAGAATAAAAATACCCTTGCTGTAAGCAGCTGCCTGTTACATTTAAGGGGTAAATTACTTTCTCTTATCAAAAAAGAAATCAAGAGCTTTTGTTTTGTCACTTCAAATACAAACAATTCTATGTGTCTTGGGAAATTATAGGATTATGATATTCAGTCAGACATATCTTATAGTATATATGCTTCATAGAACTAGAATATAGGTCAGAAATAATTTTTCAGCCTTAAGTTTGTTACAGACATAGATTAATTGGAACACATATGCAGTAAAAATTGAGAAGCTTTACAGTTTTAGTCAACTTATTATACAGTGAAGTAAATGAAGTGCAGCAATGTAGCAGTAAAAGTTATGCTTTTTCCACTAGGTGATGGAAACATTCAGAGAGTCTATTTATAAATGCTAATTTGAGAAAGATGTCCTATCAGCTTCTTGGCTACTGGGATAGGAATAGTCTGGAGTTAACTGCCTCTCTACTGTGAAAGGTTTTAAAGCTTTTTGCTTTCCGTCCGAATAAAAAAAATGACATTTACAAACCTCTTCAATGCATATATATTACATATGTTTATCTAGCAACAACTACACCCCTTTTAATTTATTCCCCAAATGTGACTTTTCATGCATGTCTTCTGGATGCTGTATTCAGCAACAGTTTCTAATGAGCTGGTGTGTAATCCATGATTGCATTTCTCTTCTGAAAATCACTTCCACGTCTGGCTGATCTATGTTTAGAAGGTGGCGCTTACCCATCAGGCATTTTTGCACTCGTCAGCGTTCTTCTCTGTCGGAGGCCCTTTCCCAAGCTTCTTCTCATTTTAATGTTGATGTACAAAAGCTGTTATTCATTTTGTTTTGTGCTCATTCTAGTGAGGATTGGCTTAGTAGGACTGTGCAAAACAGAGAGAAGAGAGAAGCTGGTTTACTGACAACAAACATACAGACGTTCACGCTGTGCTTGGCTTGGGGTGAGCCTCTGATCAATATTCTCATACATTTCATTATTTGCATTTCCATTTATTACGAAAAATGACAAGTTTAATCTTCAGATATGACAAGGATTTCTAATCTGGAATTCTTAAAAATAGTTTTTCATCAGCTAATCGACACAGGAAGTCAAAATAATGAGATTGTTTCATCTGAAGTTTGAACAATATGAAAATAAAGTTACAATGTGTGTGGGGCAAGAATGACATTTGCTAGATGAATGTCATGTATTGAGTTAAAATCCTGACATTTCTGTTCTGTATCAATAACTTCTTTCACTCCCCTGAGCACATAGTCCACTTTCAAAAAAAAGATAAAATAATAACTCATGTTAAATTTCGAAGGAGCAGTCAGCAATGAGGACAGCGGTGTTTTCAACCCAAACTCTCTCTTAAAGACTGATTCTCACCATCCATTTTCTATTTAGTGCAAACAGGAGAGTGCGCAGGAGAGCGGACACTGGTGAGGAAGGCTTCCCCCTCCTCGCGGGAGGTGACTGCCCGTAAATCAGCACTGGAGGGGGCAGCGCATGGGAACAGGGTCTTAATGAGAAAGTCTATTTATAGTTACCCACATACATGCAAATATAAAAACATGACTGCGTTTTGCCTTGAACAGAAGATTCTTGTACCAAATGAGCTCTGCAAATTCACCATTAGTTAAATGCCCCTTGGTCAGTTGGGCCAAACCATGAAGTCCTTTGGCAGGTAGCCGCCCTTTGGCCTCTTTTGAAAGGGTCACTAGTCATGGGTCCTACAAGCCACACATGCTGGGGGAGAGGACAGCCACCTTCGCTGTAACCCCACTCCCCTCATCATAACGCAGCGGCCTCCACAGGACACTGCTGGAATGCAGAACTCGGCGGAAATCACAATTTTTGTGAACGTAAAAGAAAAAGAACTGATTTCATTGTGAAATGGCAGTGAACTAAGAGTTTCAGAACTAGGAACTCTTAAAAATGTTTCTATGAGAAGACTGAAATATTTAATATCCCCACACATGTCACAGGGTGCAGCCACCTCCCGTTCCCATTGATTCCTCACATGCCTTGACTCTTGTGGTTGCCTTGGCCTGCTGATAATTCACCCAGGGACGCCAGGGAGAGTGATGCCTTGGAGCAGGATGCCCAGAGAGCTCGGGATGGTGGTACCATGAACCGGGAAGCTCGGTGGTGGCTAACCTTTCTGCTGCGGACTCCGGGTTCCTGCTTCCCCCATCAACGTCCAACAAATCAACATTTTCCAAGCACAATTTGTTTGGGAGGAAAATCTCTGACTCATTATAGCACACACGTGTTCAGCATGTGTCTGTAGCTCAGACATCTTTTACAAAGACAATACTTTTAATTGATGTTGCTGAGACTATAAAGTAGCAAGCAAGCTATGCAAGAAGCATAAGGTGAGCTAAGGAGGGACCTGCAGAAGACAAATGGACCTGTTTCGATTTCGTCAGAAAATGAATATGCAATATAGTGTTTGCTGTGGTATAAACATTTTAAAGATGTGGATATCTAATGGGACTGGTACTTTCAAACTGTAAAAAAAAAATCACCATTGATAGCTCCATGAGCTTCCTTTCCCCCTTTATAACATATTTGTGATAAAAAAATCTATTATAAATGGTCTGAGTTGGGAATTTCAGTATATTTTACTAATATAGGTATTAAGGTAATGAATATGGTTATCATTAATATAGGTAAATGGCACTACTAAATAAAAGAATAAAAAGAAAAGTGCTCGAGCCTCCGATCTGTTTCCTTACTAAGTGAGGTATTGGCTTTTTTGAGCCTCTTAAAAAATCCTTAGTTGGTGAAACTGAAATCCAGGGAAATCCAAAGTTGCACGGTGAGGAGCACATGCCCTGATACTCCTATGAACAATCTAAGGTGAATAGAACTGAATGAACCATTTCTTTCAATTATTTTTAATCATATTTCCATGTGCCTGTGTTATTCAAATCCTTAACAGTGCTTACTGGATTTCCAGCAATACTCGGTGTTGGGGTTGTAACATACTAAAACCTTTATTAGTTCTTTTGCTAAATTTTGCACACAGGTGTTATACACATGGAAATGAAATTTAATAAATGCCAGAGGTGCCTGGTTGATAAGGCAGCAATAAGTCATTCACATCTAACATCCCTCAGTCCGCTTTGTAGCACATCATAGGCTTCTGACTCCTTGAAGTTTCTTTTCTTAGAGCTACTTACCCTTTTCTAGTGTTGTTGCCTACAAATCAGTTAATGAAAGCAGTCTTCATGAAAGCCATATTACCCAAACCATCTGGGTGTTCTGCTGTTAAATTCTCTATTTAAAGTCTTGAAAGGCTGCCTGTTAGGCTGACATCCTGGCAACACGGTTATTACTCATATTCGACCTGTTCAATTAGGGCAGTAACTTCTGTTGACTGCAGAGCTGGAGTGCAGTCACTCTGGGAGGGATCTGCAGCATTTTAGTGTTTATGTACATTTTCAGAGAGAGGCCACCGATATTTATTTGTTTGAAGATGAATCACGGGGAGATTTCCAGGTTGCTCCCTGCCAAGGTATAAAGCACGTACTGAATGTCAGGTAGTCCCTTACATGCTGTTACTGTACAGCATGCACAGTAAATATACACCGAAAGGCAGACCTTCTAGGTCTGAATATATATTCTCTCCAGCAATCTTAACACTTCGCACCATTAATTTTCAACAGCCATATTTATACCATTTTCTTTGCCCTTTATTTGACTGGCATCTAGAAAATAACACTTTTCCAAGAGTTAATCTTTTATTGCTGTATCCAAACACACACAATAACTGAGCTAAAGAGCAACTGGAATTCACGGGCACACCAAAACTGGTGCTATTCCAAAATCACATCAGCTGGCAGAAGCCCATGGGCTAATGCACCAGAGATTTCTTCCCAGCGCCTGCACGGTAGCCTAGAGAGCAACATTATCTCTCTTGAATGCTGGCGCTGTGTTTGGTGTACGGGAGGAGGTGAAGGAGGAGAGAAACATTGCTGATGAAGGTCTGCAATTGAAAATAGACATGCTGAGGCACCTTGGGTAATGCCGCTGCCCGGGCAGTAGGCCAAAAAAATTTGGACAAGTTCAGTTTTAATGAGGCGCTTGGAGTTCTCGCCTTTCTGGTTATGATCTGCATCAGCTCCTTGTAACCACACGTCGATGGTTTTGTTGTTTGCATCAGGGTTGGTGCAATGCTAAGTGGCTTAAAACTCCACTTGTAGCTACTGCACCACGAAATTCGAATAGCAACATGCATTCAGGGCCTGGGCAGTTTCCAGATGTGTGTAATTAAAAGGCATGAAAGGCAGGTAAATGTCCAGCTGCACAGTGCAGCTGGTGTCCCATCTTCTCTTATTTCTTTGAAGACATTCCCTTTAAAACACGTGACAAAACCTATTTGAGTGGTCTGAGAGAATGCTTTTGTTTTCCATGTGATGAGAGAGAAATAATGTGTATTTGCATTTGCCTTTAAATGTGTATTCCCATTTTCCTACCTGCTGTGGGTGCCTTTTCCCTCTTGATGCACTGAGCATCCTTTGCCCTGGTCTCATTGGGGGGTGCTTATGCATTGCCCAGAGAGCCAACCCGGGGCAAATATTGTGCTCTCAATAAACAGCCAGGCACCAATGCGGGTCCTCTCCAAACTCTTAAGTCATAGAATCATAGAATCATTTAGGGTGAGAAAGACCTTTAAGATCACCAAGTCCAACGTTTAACCAAGCACTGCCAAGTCCACCACTAAACCATGTCCCTAAGCACCACAAGCTGAAACTCTAACATTTGTTTTGGAGTTGCTGTTCATAGATTGTCCTGGAAATAGGTGGCCAGGAGATGAATGAGTTGTGCCCTCTGGTGCACTGCAGTTTAGACAGAGTAAGGAGGGAACAAGGCTGCCCTATGGAGATGGAAGGAAGAATGAACAGAAATTCCCCAACTGTTTTGCTAGCAGCCCTCTTTCGGTGTTTCACAGTTCAGCATCTTCTCAACAAAACATGATAAATGACCTGTGCACACCAGGGCTGCCTAAGCGCGTTTCCTCCTCCTCCTGGCAAACCACTGGGCAGGATCTGGCAACTACCTGCTCTGCCGTCACTCACAGCTACTGAAGCCTACCTGAGAGGGCAGGGATTAAAGGGAGTACACAGCAAACCTTGAGGGAGTTACTAAAATGTTTACAAAACTTTGGGATTGAAATTGCGTGATGGTTTTGTCCATATGGTGTTAGAGGAGAAGCTCATCTCAGCAGAAGAGCATGTGAGCTGGCTGTTTTGCTGCAGCATTTCCTTGCAATAAAATAGAATTGAATCACATAAATATGACAAAGTTTTTGCTGATTCGGTATGCAAGCCCTGTGAAACCAGAGCTGAGCGGAATGGTAGGGCTTATTCGACCATTTCATGCACCCTGGTAGTGGCAGCAGCTGAAATCCACGTCACGGGTTGTAGGAAACAGAATCATGGAATAGCCTAGGTTGGAAGGGACCTTTCAGATCATCTAGTCCAACCATTAACCTAACTCTGACAAAAACCATCACTAAACCACATCTCTAAGCACTATGTCTACCTGTCTTTTAAATACCTCCAGGGATGGTGATTCCACCACTTCCCTGGGCAGCCTGTTCCAATGCTTGATAACGCTTTCAGTGTAAAAATTTTTCCTGATATCCAATCTAGACCTCCCCTCATGCAACTTGAGGCCATTTCCTCTTGTTCTATCACTTTTTACCTCGGAGAAGAGACCAACCCCCACCTTGCTACAACCTCCTTTCAGGTAGTTGTAGAGAGCGATAAGGTCTCCCCTCGGCCTCCTTTTCCCCAGACTAAACAACCCCAGTTCCCTCACCTGCTCCTCAGAAGACTTGCTCTCCAGACTCCTCACCAGCTTTGTTGCCCTTCTCTGGACCCGTTCCAGCACCTCAATGTCTTTTTTGTAGTGAGGGGCCCAAAACTGGAGACAGTACTTGAGGTGGAGCCTCACCAGTGCCAAGTACAGGGGGACAATCCCTGCCCTAGTCCTACTCACCATGCATTTCCTGATACAGGCCAGGATGCTGTTGGCCCTCTTGCCCACCTGGGCACACTGCTGGCTCATATTCAGCCGGCAGTGAACGAACACCCCCAGGTCCTTTTCTGCCAGGCAGCTCTCCAGCCACTCCTCCCCAAGCTTGTAACGCTGCATGGGCTTGTTGTGACCCAAGAGCAGGATCCGGCAATGTTTCCAGGGCCATAGGAAATAGTTTCAGGAGCATTCAATACTTTTCTAAATGTCCACTGGAAGGAGGGTCAGGCTGTTTTGCAGGCAGAAGGCTCATTTCATGGCTGCATATGGGCATTTCTAGCATCTGAGAGGATGGCTTCAGGGCCACAGGGGTGGTGATGGTTGGAGTTAACCACT